>NC_073744.1:174148503-174506003 GCF_029784135.1 Toxorhynchites rutilus septentrionalis
AGTACAAAAGTACTCGCAGTTTGCATGTATTTTCAATGCCGATTTCCCCAGACACCTTGGTTTAGAAGTCTTTATAGCTAATCAGATTTCAGTCGGAACAAAAATACTCCCGACCTGCATGAATTTGCAATCCCAATTTTCCTAGACACCTTGGTTTTGAAGCCTGTGTTGAGGAAACATATTTTAGTCGGAACAAAAATGCCCTCGACTTGCATGTTATTGCAATGCCAATTTCCCCTCGCTCCATGGATTTGAAGTCTGTGTTAAGGAAACACATTTCATTTGGAACAAAAATACCCCCGACTTGCATGTATTTGCAATGCCAACTTCCCCACGCTCCTTGGATTTGAAGTCTGTGTTAGGGAAACACATTTCGGTGGGAACAAAAGCTCCCCCTACTTTCATGTATTTGCAATGTCGGTTTCGCCAATGCTGCTTGGTTTTGAAGTCTGTGTTAGGGAACACATTTCGGAGAGAACAAAAGTCCCCCTACTTTCATGTATTTGCAATTCCGATTTCCACAAGGCTGCTTGGTTTCGAAGTCTGTGTTGGGGAAACCGTAAAGCGGGCCGTTCAAAACGAGGCAGTAAGGGCGTTTAGATAACGCTTAACATTTTACAGTTATTCAATTATTTACCTAATGGAAAATAACACTTTATTAATTGCGATAGATGCGTAGAAATATTCCCTATCAAGTGATGCAAACATCTTTCCGATTCAGTAGAAAATGTTCGAGTTATGAGCATACGAAATCTTGCATTTTTTCCTGCATGTTCAGTGTTTATGGTTTTCATTTTACCCCCCATATATTCCGGTTAGACGTAGTTCCACGTCAAAAATAAAAAAAGATACGGGTCTCATATTTTGTGACAGAGAACAAAACTACCATTTTTTCATGACAATCCGAGAACCACTATATCGGTTTGGCATGGAATGGCTGTATATTTACTATAATTTCACAATCAAATTTGATTCTTCTTCGAATCTGACGAGAAAATGTTACACAAAATGTTATCGGGTGTTCCGGTAAGTTTCTTCGGTTTCACAACAGATGGCGTAACTTGATTATTATTCCAGTGAATCAAATTTCCAGACATTCGTTGGAAAGCTACTGTCAGTGCGCGCCTTTTTCAGTATATGTTAAAAAGTTGAAGCGTAAACAACATAGTTTTTTGCCACTTCAAATATGTCGAATTTCGTACCAACGAGAGTGTTTTTGCGGGGATCATGCTCCAACTGAGCGAACGTGTCAGACGTGGTTTGCACGGTTTAACAGTGGTAATTTTGACTTGGAAGACGAAAAACGTTCCAGACTGCCAAAAAAGATTGAACATGAAGAATTGGGGGCTTTACAAACGCAACAAGAACTTGCAGATACATTTGGAGTAGCTCAGCAAACCATATCCGATCGTTCAAAAGCAATGGGAATGATCCGAAAGATAGGACATTGGGTGCCGTATGAATTGAAGCCACGAGATGTCGAACGCCTTTTTTTCACGTGCAAACAACTGCTCCAAAGGCATAAAAGATAGGGGTTTTTGCATCGAATCGTTACTGGCGATGGAAAGTGGGTCCATTACGACAATCCTAAACGTCGTCAACGTATAGATACCCCGGCCATGCATCACAATCGACGGCCGCGCGGAATATTCACGGCCAGAAGGTTATGTGTACTATGAGCTGCCAAAACCGAATAAAACCATTATGGGGGACCTCTACCGACGACACTTTGATGCGTTTGAGCCGTGCGCTAAAGGAAAACGGCCACAATACGAGCAAAGACACGATACAGTTATTTTGCAGCACGACAATGCTCGGCCGCATGTCGCGAAACCAGTCAAAACATACTTGGAAACATACTGGAATGGGAGGTCCTATCCCACCCGCCGTATTCTCCAGATATTGCTCCGTCCGATTACTACCTTTTTCGATCGATGCAACATGGCCTGGTTGACCAGCACTTCTCCAATTTTGATGAAGTCAAAAATTGGATCGATTCGTGGTTAGCCGACAAACCGGTCGATTATTTCCGCAAAGTGATCCGTGAATTACCAGAAAGATGGGGAAAAGTTGTGACTAGCGATGGGCAATACTTTGAATATTAAATTTGTAACCATTTTTAGAGAATAAAGAATTATTTTTTTGAAAAAAAAACGAAGAAACTTACCGGTACTTCTATTATATTGACTTTGAATTCAGAAAGTTTCTATTGAGGAATATTAACTTCTGAAACGTATTTCCTCACCAATAACGATGCGGCTACTTGTACATACACATCATAAAAGGTAATGTTTTTTCTGATTTTTTTCAAATAACGGCGTGCCGTGTACTACAGGCAGCAGGTAGATTCAATTTACGTAGCTTGTTTTGAAGGGTAGACCATAAGCAATCTAAATTGCCTAGTTTTATAATTTTTTTTACATCTACAAGAACATTTAACTCACTTTCCGCACTAGTAAAAAATAACGTTTTCCTATTCTTGAGCATTGAGAACACAGAACGGCGTCACATAACTCAAGAAGAAAGCAAGCTAACGGAGCCAAATTTGGAATATGGAGGTTTTAAAGGGCCAGAAATGGTCTTATTGTGGTGCGACACTCGTCCCCTCTCTTTAAGGGACTTCAAGGGATTGTCATACATTTCTGCATAACCCTGAAAACGAATCAAGGGGTAAGCACAAAACTCGAGGAAGGAATGGTCATATTTGAGACGTCATAATTTTATATTATACTAGCTGACCAGGCAAACGTTGTTCTGCCAAATAAATTATTTCTAGTGAATATTTTGGGTGTTGAATAAAAAACACTAATGTATTGTAAGTGTGTTTGAATATTTCAACGATCTTTAAAATAAATCGAATGTGTGAACTATAAAAAAACGAATTAAATGATTTGAACGAAAGGTTATATGATGTTTCTTGGTGTATTTCATTAACGTAACTGACATGTTTGATCTCTTAAAAGTTAAACGTCAACTGAAAAAAAGTAATATAAGTTTGTCGTAAAGTAGAAAAAATGAAATATAGAAAATCAATATTTATTGCTGTCTCCTTGTTAAAAAATACGTGCATGTGATTTTCAACATGGCTTAGTTTATAATAGCTTGGTCTCGTTCATAAATTGGAAAACAGCGATACGCCAGCTAACTTCAATGGAGCTGATTAATCGGCCTGTTTGGAATCGCGTTATTTTATCGTTGTCATTCAATCGAGGAGTATTCACATCGGTAATCTAAGTTTGAAACACAGCCATATTGCTTCCTTTATTCATGGATGTGTTTATTACTCTTCACCGATTTGTAGAACTCAATATTCATATATGCATATGAGTGATCGCATTTTACAATTCGATCGAAATCGACTTTTACACTCTTAAATTCGTTCGCATTGTCGCGAAACAATAGTCAAAATAAGTCATCCGTATTTGTGGTTCAATTTACTCTCTATCTGATCGGCATAATTCCGGAAATAATTCTAAATTGTTGAAATTTGAATGAAAATTATTATTCGATTTCATTTGGATGCTAAATTTGTTTTGAATGTGTTTGAATGCTAAATTTTGCGTGTTTATTCCACCCGAAAAACCATTACTATTTTTGCTTCATAGAAATGGAACATGGAGACCAATGTTGTTTACGTCGAATTGCGTGGCAAGGTTGTCACATTTGCTCAATTCGATTGGACTTGAGCTTGAACAGAATGCAAAATTGCGCTTTTTCCATTCAACAGAATACAACCAACAATAAGTGGGGACGAATACGATCGAACTTCATTTTGTGTTTGAACACACGCGCAATATCATGACAATGCATTGCGCTTTGGCCTGGCTATAACTAAAGCTGTGTCGGTGTTGCTCATGATAGTGTCTCGCAAGTGAATGTATTATTCCTCGCACCGCTTTTGTTGATTGTGTAGTAAGAATTGCAGTCGTCCAATCTCTACCTTTGCGTATATGTCGACCATAAATTGTTGGCACAGCTTACGATATCTTGAATTGGCGTTTCTTGACCATGTCAAATCACCATATGATAAACATAAAAATCCTTCGAGCGCGCCCTCTGTTTGTTTCGTCGCATGTTCATAAATATTAAATCAAAATGAGAAATGATGTTCATAATGAATTAAGTATCTGTGACGGGGTCTCGTTGGTCTAATGTTTATGCAAGAGATTTTTCGTTAAAGAAACCCTTCTGACTTGCACTGTAGTCACGCGTATTCTTGAGCTTGCCACTCCAGAATACATTCAAGGCGTATTGTTCGTCATAGAAATCTCACCTATTTACTAATAAAAATGCCGCAAGTAGTACTACTTTGAGAAGGCAAACCTTGGGAACGTTAGTGCCATTGAAGAAGAACATAGCGAGGGTCGTATGAACGGTGTGTGTTAACGATGAATTCCAGATTATTGTTTTTTCTTCGCATTAAATTTCTCGTGTCACCGTGCTATCATGATTCCACAGCGCTTGTGCGTTGGATCTACACACGTGCTGTCCAGCTGATGTTTTATCAGGGTTGATGGCAATAGCGTGATTGTCATTTTGTAATCCGAGCAAATGTGATTTGAAGAATTTCGATAACTCATTGTGCTCATTCAAAAAGGCTTCCAGCTCATCGGAGACACGAAAACACGAAGACACGAAGACACGAAGCAACCAGGAAACGATGTCCTGCATTAAGGCAGAATCGGTTGTTCCAGTAACGAAGAGGCGTATTACGCGCATCTTGAATGAGTCACCAAACATCATGTGGAAGAAACAAGGGAAGCCGAAACTGACCGCCACGCATAAGCAGAACCATCTCATATTCGCCCGGCAATACAAGGAATGGAAACTAGAATGGAGAAATGTTGTATTTTCCGGCGAAAAAAGTTCAATTTGGATGGTTCGGACTGTTACAGTTGCTATTGGTACAATTTAAGTCAACGACATGTCGTGAGATAGAAGCGAAACTTTGGGGGCGGAAGTTTGACAGTGTGGGGAGCCGTTTCCTATCACAGCAAGCTTCTCATTTGTTTCATTTTCACCCGAATGAACTCCGAAAAGTATCTTCAATTACTGGAGGACGTTTTGACGAGGATGTCGTTTTTTCAGCAGGATTATGCATAGATCCACGTTTCCAAGCAATCGAAGGCATGGTTTGCCGAGAAGGACATTCCGCTTCTTGAATGACCTGCTGGCAGTCGATTGCAATCCCATAGAGCACCTATGGAGAATCTTGGCCGAGATGGTCTATGCAAACGGATGATAATTTGACAACCTTTCCAGTCTCAAGGCATTAAGTGAGGAGTGTTGGGATATAATAAATATGGCAACACTTTCACAGCTGTCTGATTCGATGCCAAATCGAGTTTTCAAAGTGATCCGAAATGGAGGTGGACATACTAAATAATAGCTACCGATTGGACTCGAAATTTGCCGCACAAATTTACTTTTATTGAAATTTTAGAATGCGGCTAAACGAATGTCCACCCTGATTCCACATATTTGAGTTACTTAGAAGTGGAGCCGATCTGGCGTAGTGGTAACATCCATACCTCTCACGCTGAAGATCACGAGTTCAATTCTCACTCCCAACATTCTTCCAAAATTGGAAGTAAAATGTGACGAACCAGCCAAAAGTGTTGAAAGTCACTATAATACAGATATATAAAAAAAAAAAAAAAAAGTTACTTAGAAAACAAAAAGTGAATTTATCCTTTTTCTTAGAATGAATTCGATGAAAATAAACAATAATCGTCTTTTATGAGCAAAACTGTACAAAAAATTGAATTATTTTTAAAAATATTGAGGAAAAATAGGGTGCGGCTAAACGAATATCTACCACTGTATGATGAAAAGCAGAGTACAGAAAAAAGATTTTTTGATTATTTTTTTGCAATATGACCTGGAAAATGACCGTTTCAAGCTGTACTGGGATCGCACTGTTCTGACCGACCTCTCGATCCACCACAACCGCCCAGATATAATGGTTTACGACAAGAGCGACCGCAAAGTCACCATCATCGATGTCGCTATTCCACTGAACCAGAATCTGGAGGAGACCCACGGTCGCAAAATCTGCAAGTACCGACCATTGGCCGTGGAGCTCAAGGAACTGTGGGGGCTAAGGGAGGTCCCAAGAATTGTTCCAGTCGTTCTCTCTGGAACTGGAATTGTCCCGAAGACACTTCTGGAAGCGCTAAAGGTGTTGAATATGGAGAAGGAATTGGCCGGCATCCAAAAGTCGGTCATCCTTAGCACCTGCGCGATTGTACGACAATTTCTCGGTCAGGACTGAAACAGCACGAGCATGTAGATACGTGCATTCCGCAGAGCCTAGTCCCCCTTTGGCATTCAGAAGCCCGGGGGCAGGTGAAAATTCTGGCTAGGTTCGCCTAGTTAAGAAGTGAGATAAGTCTGCTAAAAAAAAAATAAATAAAAAAATATAACAAAAGAAACGCCGATGTCAACGTTTAATGATGTTTCCTTCGTTGTGTCCCCGTTTCATATCCCTCCTATCCGATCGATAAACTTTTACTTAGTCGAGGCAATACATACACACACTTTTTACAGATGCACGGGCCAAAGGTTGTGCAGTCCACTGATCATTCAACAAGAGCCAAAGTTTGTACCGCTCATGACAACTCTACATGAACTGATGATTGCGCCGGTTAGTGACCATTCTATCCTGGATTCCTCGAGTCGAGAAAGACGCACCACGCTAGATATGAGGTACAGACTAGGGGGCGTTGCTGATTAAGGGTCAGCTGCATCCCAATAGGAAGTATCCCGTGTCGGGCACACGTACAGAGCATTGGAGACAGCAACATCCGAATTACGAGAACACTTGTAATACTAACCTCGAGCCAACCGCGAGTAATCGGTTACATATTACTAACATAGTTGTAAGACAAAAATTGTCCAAATATTGGACTCCCGGCCCCGTGAGGCTAACGCCACATGTGCCTTAATAAAAAATATATTTTGGGAAAAAAAAAATATATAATTGATAACAGTCCATAAGTTCTTCAGTTTGCTTGAAGGCGGCACGAAAACACATTTCCTCCTGCAGTAGCGACTAGGCTATTGAACTCTCGCAGTACATAGGGGAAAGTAGGTAAAGACGGACACTGCGGGTAAGATGGACACTTTTAATATTTCATTAACTAAAATTTTTTGAAATATTTTAGTTATGCAAATACTTTCAATAAAATGTATCAATACTTTCGAGACACACTGTTGATTTCCAGCGAGCGAACTGTCAAGCTTGTAAACAAAACAAAAATTATCTTCGCGGGTGCACCATTCGATGTAATTTTTACTCCGTAGAAAATAGCGCAAAGTTCGTGATTTTTTGTTTTTTACGTGTTCCTCCAACGGGTAAGTGTTTATTCAGTCCATCATTAACTATCCTGTGATAAATCAGAGGTTTTTCAACGCTTATAGGAAGAGCTACGGTCATTCGAAAAAAAAGCTGCCAGTTCGGGCAAGACGGACACATTAAGGTAAGGAAAGACGGACACTAGTATTTTCCTAGGGTATTTAACAAAACTTTTTGGTTTTACTATAAAGATGCCTACAAATTACAAGCGCAAGAGCAACCGGCAGCAGTTGGAACAAGCCATTAAGGCTGTAAAAAGTGGATCGCAGGTGAAGATAGCAGCAAGAAGTTACGCAATTCCAAGATCCACACTGATTCGCCACCTCACAAGTCCAACTGTATCAACTCGGCTAGGACCTCTTGATTCCGTATTCAATTCTCAACAAAAAGTGGAGCTGGTACAACATCTGTTGGATTTGGAAAAGAGGTTCTATGGAATAACGATGACTAATGTTCGAAAGCTTGCTTTTGATCTGGCCGAAAGAAATGGATTGCCACACCCGTTCAACAAGTCTACCAAGATGGCTGGAAAAGCTTGGCTAAGCAATTTTCTGAAACGAAATCCCAAATTGTCGTTCCGTAAACCTGAAGCTACCTCTGCCGCCCGAGCCAGAGGCTTCGATAAGCTAGCAGTATCTGCGTTTTACGATTTGCTGGAAGAAGCACTGAAAGATCCCAAATTGATGCCAGATCGTGTTTTGAACGCCGATGAGACTAGTGTTTGTACCGTTAGTATTTGTTTTGGCATTGTAGTTAGTTTAAAAATCAGTTTAATTTTTTATTCATGCTTTCTTACAGGTTCCTCCGAAGAAGTCTAAGGTAGCGGCATTGAAAGGCAAAAAACAGGTTGGTGGTATTACATCTGCGGAACGCGGAGAAACAGCTACGGCAGTAATGTGCATGTCCGCAACCGGACAGCACCTTCCGCCGTTCTTCATTTTTCTTCGCATGCGGATGCACAAAGCTTTGAAGAAAGGGGCATCAGGTGGAAGCAAATTTGCCTGTAATGCATCGGGTTACATGACGGTCGAAATATTCAATGAGTGGTTCGATCACTTTTTTGAGCATGTAAAACCTTCTGAAGACAGTCCTGCCTTACTCATAATTGATGGTCACTCGTCGCACACGAAGAACCTAGCTTTTACCGAGAAAGCTAGAGCTAACTTTGTTAAGGTTCTAGTTTTACCACCTCACACTAGCATCTCAACGGCCAATAACCCGGTGTTTGAAATATCTCCGTCGATCATACTTCCGTTACCGAAAATGGTCACCCCGAAGGTCACGAAGAGAAAACGCCAAGCAGAAACGGCAGCTGACATAACGTCTGCTCAATACGCTGACACTTTGAAGAAGGCGAAAGCATCGAAAGACATTAAATCCATCAAAAAAGAACAAAAACAACGCTCTTCGAAGAAGCCTAAGCAAAATAAGGGCAAAGGGGACACCTCATCTGATAATCTATGCGAGAAATGCGGAAGCCAGTTTTCTGATTCAGATTTCGGGACAGGTTGGACAATATGCTTACAATGCCTTTCATGGTTCCACGCTGAATGCTTTACTTCTGCTGCAACTATTTGTCAGAACTGCTCTTGATTCTTCTTTTTTTCTTGTTTTTTTATTCCCACTGAAAATTGAATTAATTTAAATACTCAAATGAACTTAAACCATCGATGAATTGTTTTGAATGCTTTATAAATAAATTTTCGTTTTGAAATATTTTTAAGTACATCATTAAACTTTACAAATGAATTATCGACTTCCTAGGAGATCATTTCAAATATGCGTGTACAGGTTGTTGGCTATTTCAGATCCTTTTCCTTCCTTTGCGAGGACAATGGCCCGCAAAAATCCAGAAATTTTTGCATGGAGTGTATGTATTTGACCTCTTCTGTCGTTCCCTTCCAAGGATGAAACTGTCCACGAACAACATGAGTAGCCTTTCGAATCGTAGCGTAATTCAAGAACACTCCCCAATGCTGAAAACACTAAAATACGTACAAAAACTACAACTTTTCCGTAAGTGTCCATCTTTCCCACCTTAGTGTCCGTCTTACCCATTCCAGATGTCCGTCTTTCCCGACCATGTGAAGAAATAGTATGTCGATGCTTTTTTTTCCATGAACCAGAATACATCAATGTAGGAATAAATTTACTAGTATCAGCGGTAATTATGATAGAAAAGGACCTGAAGTTTCAATTTGTACAACAACTGCGATCATGAAAGCTATATATGTGTAAAAATTGAGATTACATCTTAGGGTGTCCGTCTTTACCTACTTTCCCCTATTTCGATACGATCGGCAGCCCATTTCATAATACATCACACTCGTATCGAAACGCACCCCATATACGGCATATGCTGCTGGGTTGCGGTTTCGGGGGAATGGCACCATTCCCTGCTCTAATTTTTCGCCTTCAGAAACGATGGCGCAGAAGATGTTCCTGGCACAAAGAAAAAGGCTTCAACCTTCAAACTTTGAGTCGTTCTTTTTGTGTAATCGAAAATATAATTTTGACGTTGTGGTTTCGCATTTTTTGAAAGGCACACACAGCTTCGCTTCGCGCACATGTGATTCGTAGAATGAGCAGAAGCCTGCTGAAAAAACCCGGCACCAATAATTATGCTGCCGTTGTTTGAACAGCTGCACGATCCGACGACAAAACATGGCCCTCAAGAAAGCGGGCGAATGCTGCCCCGCACACCATCATGTATCCTAATTAATCTCCCGTGGAAAGTGTCAAATCCTGACATTCAATTAACTCTAAGCCAAGGAATGAGATAAGGACCGGAGGCTTATCAGCTCCAGCCGGCCGCTCTCGGCGCTCTCACTCGTCAAAATACCCCCCGGGGCTTGTCATATCCATACATATACACGAATATCATAGGGACTAATTATGGCTATCTGACAAAATTGTCCAGCGCCGGTGGGCGGGGAACAATAATATTGAAGGCAAGCAACAGTGTAAAGATGAAGAGAAAGTGGGAGGGACAGCATCTTCCGAACGCAATCTCCGATACCCCGACTATGGACAGAACATGTTTGTGACGGTTCTCAACGTTCGCGTTCCCGTTTCGTTTTGTCGGCAATTTTTTTTTGAGGCAGCCAAGTGATAACGATAACCAGACAATTATTGCTAGTAGTCACCGTCTTGCGAAAACGGAACCGTCCTCAATCACCACCACAAGTGCTTCCTGAGAGCACTGAGATAACATATTGACGGCGAGACTGGAAAAAAAAGTCCGAACCCATTTCACCACCCGAATAGGTTTCGATCACCCCTCCGTAAGTGTCAATGGCTCGAAGTGTCGAGGTCGGGACCCATTGGAACAGAGATGCTTATCTGGTTTCCCACAAGTGGGCAATCTCATTAACCGCTGATTAGTCCCGTCCCGGAGCGAGCGGAGGGACTTCGGCAAACCACAAAGTTGTAACTATTTTGATCGTATTCTTATCTTTTAGGGGAGAGCTTATTTTGGTTCCCATTATAGTTGTGTAGGATTTTTTTTCTCCCGCTTGGCAGCAGAGATTGGCACTCGGACGGATTCCCACGATCGCCGTGCTCTGCGCGAATTCGCTATCCACTTTTATCAGCGTGCAATAAATGTGAGAGTTATGCGCGAGTAAAATCACTGTGAATATGTTTATGTATTTAAACGCGAACGCTCTGTCGCACCGAACCGAAGCCACACTTGCAAGCCAACAGCGCTCCAGAACACATCGTGTCACCTCAGACATATTCTGGTAGCCGCCGAAACCGACCACCAATGGGGCGCCCATAAGCATAATATTGAATGACCAACATTTATTTTCATGATTCGACGGAGATGCGCGCCCCCTCACGGTGAACCGGAGGAAAAATTGTGTAATAGCCTTTTCGTTCTCGGACGGCTGAAACACACAGTTCGACCGGACGACATTGTCGGAAATGCACAGCGGGATTCGGAATTCAATCCCTCGGCTCAGGTGCTCTTGCGGGTGGTGAACGGACAGCCACGAGGATGCGGCTCTTGTCGACGTCGGATGAAATGAGTGTCACCAAAAAGCAGAATGGAGGCTGAAATTTGGGGTACCAAATTATTTATACCGACTGTAGGAAACTATAGTAGTCTCCCTCGTGAATGTCCTGTTCTCCGATTTAGTTTTGGATTCAAACGAGCAGAGACGAGTCGGATGTGTGTCCCCTGCCAGGCTCCATTAACGAGCCCGGGACGAATACGGACGAGATGATGCGTTCTGCTGGACCGAGAGAGGCTGCCTCGATTTTTATCTTACCTGGAACAACGATGTTCACTAGTGATTTGGTGATTTGGTGATTTGAACAGGGAAGCCTTTTTCGCAACTGCATATCACTACAAATGGTACATTTCGATGTAAAACAAGCAGACCGGTCTTGTTCTGGAAAAAAAATAGGAGGAAGAGCAAATTTAAATGGTTGCATATTTAACCAAAATAACCCCTGTTGGGGACCAATTTGGGGAAATGCTTGGTTGTTTGATGATTTTCTGATGCTGCTGCGTTCGCAGGAACCATTAGCTGCAATCGTTTGAAGATTGGGCGAAGAGTTCCCGGGGGATGCTGGATGCACTTTGCATTTACTGCGTATTCTTTTACCTACACCCAAACTAGCGTTGACAGAAAACATTTCATCTTCGGCAGAAATGATGCCATTTTGTTTGCTGTTTTCTTTTCTCATTTCATTTGGGATTGTGCAAAAAAAAGTCCATACGACGCCAATGGGGATCGAACCAAGGCCGGCTGAAATACAAAGCTATTTCACACGACTACGCTATCCACATAGCTGCCAGTGCTGTTTTTTAGAAGCGTGATAATATGTCGTATGAATAAAACAAAGTATTTACTTATTCTGCCCGTTCCCAAGTAAAGTAAACTTTCCTAGTATTTACTTGAATCCGTATGAATAAAAGTTTACTTTACTAATTTGATTTTCGAATTCGAACATAGTTTTTACTTTGTCAAACATCTATCAACTGATTGTTTAGATTGCGTTTCAAAACGTTTTTTTTTGGACAAAGCGTGAATTCGCGATGAAAAAGGAATAGTGTCGACGTCTGGTGGCGACTTTCAATTAGGGACCATAGTTTGGGTCCCTATCTCGTTAGTGTAATACCTATCATATTAGAAGACACGAAGCCAGTTTTCAAATGTTAAAATTTGAATGAAAATGTTCACATCATGTTATTTAATCACTTAAAACACTTTTTTCCGACTTTTATGTAACCCTTTGTCTATACATTTTCAACATCATTACTGAAACTTTTCATTATAATATAAAGTTGTCTTCAAAAACAATATCGTACAAGAGTTTTTCACCACCTGCAAACAAAAGTGTTTTTCATTTGAACAGAATGCCAAATTGGTACGGAAAGGTTATTTTTCATTCATAATTTAAATTTAAAAAACGTGTTCATTCCGCCTGAAAATCAATCAATTTTTTCACGCTCCCCTGAACTAATAAACGAAGCTCAATGCCATCAATGCGGATCGTTAACCTGTTTAACTTCAAGCGCAAGATAGCAGCATTAAACATAAATCGGATATGACATCAAAACGAATGATAGTGTTTTCAGATCCAAAGTTTGCTCATGAGCATACTTGATAATAACGAAGTAAACACTTGATGAATGCTGTTTTATTCATACGAAATCAGCTAAACATCCATTTTCGAAAAGTAAATACTTTGTTGTTTCTTTTATTCATACCAAACGTAGAGTGAAATGAAATATATTGAAAGTGGAAGATCAAAGTCTATGAGTTAAATCTATATTAGGCGTTTTCGCCTCATGTGAACCGGGACCGCTTTCCGGTTGACTCGGTCATTTTCATGTTCCATCATGTTTATTTTTCTTCCACCGAGTGATGCAAGCTATAAGTGTTAGTGTGTGCGTGAGTTGTTCATAAACAAAGCGGAATCGTGTGTAAATGGCTTGGTGGCAGCAAGATATATAATCGAATTTTATTCGAGTGGTATTATCACGATAACCGGATACATAATAGCTGTACAAGTAGTTAAATTGTCAAGAAAATATATCTCACAGCTAAGTTTTCTAATCAATTCTAATCAATTTCATCCTTTGTTATATCTTTTATCCAAAAGTTTTTATTATCTGGTTATAATTCGTTAAAATTTCTTGAGCATAAGTGTTAGATCATGGTTGAATATCGTATGGTAACGGTATATTCTGATGGGAATTGTATAGTTGTGTAGAAGAAAAACTCCAGCCCAATGCATACTAACGAATAATTCCCACTCATATTCCCACAGTAAACTAACCGTCGATTTGCTTTATTTGCTTTTGAGAACAAAGTTTTAAAAACACAACAATCGCCACGTAGGAAAATGTTTTATGCATGTCCATTATTTTCCGTCCTCGATAAAGTTTTACTTAGTTTTGCAGTTTAAACAGAAATTCAACCATTGACTTGCTTTTCTTGCGAGTTTTTCATTGTTTTGTTTGAGATATCTATGAAATTTTGGGGATGCAGTATTGTAGTAAAGTAAAAAACTTAATCTCACTGCTCGACTGCTCGAATGAAGTAAAGTAAAGGTGAATTTTGTTTTTATTCATACGGCCTAATATTACACCTCATCATAAAATGAAGCTGGAAAGTGTTTACTAAGAGGATAAAGAAGAACATGAACGAGAATATATTGTTCTCTGTCTGGGCCGTGCATTTGGCAAACTATACGAAAAGCTTTCATATGCTTTCATTTAAATGTGTCTCCTGTTTCGCTCGCTCATATTGGCTCTAGCGTATATACAATACAAATAATATACATGTATTGGGGAGTAGTACATTTGCTGTTATTTTTCAGCTCATTTAATGTAATAAATTGGGATGGGATAACATGTGCTAAAACTTAACTTGGGGTGTAGGAGCTGTTAAATTTGGCAAGTAAATATTGTTGATTGAGATATATGGAAACATATCGGATTTTCAATTATTCGTTACGATAATAAACACACGAACCACTTTTGATTGTCTAGTAATTCTCACGACAAATCGGTTAATCTATTCTCATGGTATAGTGTGAATGATCTTGGTTTGTCCAATTTAGGGTGTTTTCACGCAACTACTAGATGCAAATCGATTTTTCTCAATCACATATAATTAATACATGTTTGGGTTTGTTGAAAAACCCCAAAGCCTCTAGTTGCTAATACTACCATAAGGCGTTGAAATTATTCAAAATTTATTTTTTTTAACGATTTTTCTCAAAGTGAAATTATGATCATGGTTTGTCCAGAAAATTATCATGGTTTGTCCGGTTTCAAAAACCACCATTTTTGAGTGAAAAAAAAACGATTTTTAAAGTAGATGTTGCATTATTCATTGTTCGAGTTTACTGTCATCATATTGATCCATTCATAATTTAGGCTTTCTTCAGAATATTGCCTTTTCTTGGGCATTTTAAAAGTGTTCACCTCAACACATGCAACACAGAGAAACTTTATTTCAGCTATGCGCGAAGGACACAATAAACAAACTGCAGCGCGCCAAGCGGTTGCCATAGAAATCATGTGGCCAAAATAACATTATTGAATTGGACAACTCATGATCAGAATTGAGTTCATCAAAATGCGTTAATTTAATGGTAAACCACCACTTTAATGGTTTGGGTTGGAGGAAATATGAGTTTTCCACAGCAATTGGTATTTTTTTTTGGACTCAAGTGTAATTTTTGAAAAGGGCGTATTGATGTTAGTAAGAGAAATCTTTGATAATTTATATCTCAAAAACTATGAGTCGTATCGGAATAGTGTCTTAGAAAGAACTATAGAGTATTGATGTTAAAATGTGAAAAAAATTTACACTGATAAAAAAATAGTACTCTTTTTTTATTTCCAAAAAAAAAACATAAATTTGCCATATCTTAAATATATATTTTTTAATTTTTTTTAAATTTTTTCAAATAAAAAGAAGTTATTTAGAAAATTAAAAAAATGAGTCCAAGATTGTAAAACAATTTTTGACCAATAAAACATCGAATGTTTTATGCCTTTTTTTTATCTTCGAAATTTTGTATGTTATCAATCATTTTTAGCCACAAATTAAGAATCCTAATGTGATTTAAAATAAAAAGCTCTTTATCAATCTTCTTCTAAACGTAGCCATTTTCGAGATGTTTGAAAAAACATTTCTAATTTGGGTTTTTTTTTAGCATTAAACGGCTTTATTTAGCTTCACCTGTTTGTATGTACCTTGGTAGCATTGTAACTTTGTAACTTTGTAGCGTTTTCCCGCATTAATATAAATTTAAATCTCTTCATGTTGCCCGATTGATATAAAATTTGGAACACAGTTTTATCTTTGCGGTCATTATAAAACTGCGTATTCCATGGCCTTGAAAATCCAAGATGGCGGCCGCAATAAAATGGTGGATTATATATTTTCTCAGTACCCCATCAATATAGGTATCAAACCTGACTAGTAGAACAAAGTTATTTATAAAAAAATCGAATGCAAAATGACCACCACTACAGAACGGTGAAACGGTGAACTTTTCTTTCAATATCCCATCAATATGGGTATCGAATGAAAGTGCTATTAGAACGTAGTAGATCATGAAACATCCAGGATGGCCGCAGTCCCCAAATAACCAATTACTTTTTGAAATGGTTTCATTCATCTTGACCTGTTTGTATATATATTTGAATGTTTGTGGAGTAGGTACCATGTATTTTTGCAATCCCCTCAATGTCGGTATTAAATTAAATGATTTGAATAGAATATAGGACATCATAAAAATATTCCGAGGAAAATCATGTGAGAAATAAAAATTAAGAAAAAAGTTGAATAGGTTTTATTATAGAGAAATATACTAATGATAAAAATAATGTACTAAATACTAGAAAATAAAATTAGTAAAAAAAACTTTTTAAGTTGAACGGTTTCTTTGTGATTAAACATAATAATAATACAGATAATGTACTAAAAACTAGAAAATAGTTAGGCAAGTAGCAGTTAGCAGTTATCATACCTCTTCCTTCATTAATTGGACATTGATGAGACTAAAATAAAATCGTGGGGCACGTTGGATTTTCATTATCCACATTTAATGGTTTCATCATTTACCCCACGATTTTATTTTAGTCTCATCAATGTCCTTGATTAATGAAGGAATGGGTATGATAACTGCTAACTGCTACTTGCCTAATTATTTTCTAGCTTTTAGTACATTATCTGACGGATTATATATTTTTTCAGAACCCCACAATATAGGTATCAAATAAAATGGCTTTTAGTACATTGTCTGTATTACTATTATATTTAATCACAAAGGAACCGTTTAATTTAAAAAAGGTATATATTGAGTTTGCAAACTCCAAAATCGATGAAGCGGAATTAGTACTATATTGAGCCGAGTGGTTTGTTCGTCACGTAAGGACATCCCAGGGCTTCTGCAAGTACTAAAATGTAATGACAGAAACTGCGGCATTAATCAATCAGGAGTAGTGTAAACCAACATCAATTTATATCAGTCCATGTTCCTCATAAGCTTAACGCCAGATGGGTTGAAAGCACCAATCCTAACTGATGTCAGCATTGATTTTCCATCTATGTTTGTTCAAAATTCTATGAAATTGTCGAAACCTCTTCCGATGTCACTACTTGCACATAAGGAACTTCCGTAAGAGCATTTGATTCTGGCCTGGACAGATATCTATTTTTTTTATGTTGAACGAACGACTTTCTCTTCGTGTAAAGGTTAGCGTTACGTAACAGAAGAGGGAGGGGGGTTTGTCTTTTCTTTACTTTTCGTTACATAGGGGGGACGCATTTTCAGCGTTACGTAATTTATGCACGACGCCCTTATACCGTCATGTTCATAAAATTCTATGAATTCTGAATGAATTCTAATAATTTTCAACATAAAATTTTCAACTTTCAAATACATCATTATGGTAAACATAATTTATAATATTTTCAGCAGTTTTCCCAAGGCGTGGTGCGGGAACCCACAATTTTGCATGAGAGTGAACAAACCCTTTCCGCGAATGGTCGATTTCTTCCATCTCGACCGGAATCTCACTGACAACTGCAAAACTGAGCGGATGTAAACAAACACTCTAAAGATAAAGTGAGCAAAATTTTGTTAATTTCGGTTAAATATGAAGAAAAGTTACGCAAGTTTGAGAGAATCGCAATAATTATCGACTTATCCTTTATCAGATGGTTCTTTAGAATGTATTTTAAATGGAAAACTTAATAAGCAATTCTTTATAATTCATCTTGATGAATTTTAGTAGTGGAAGAATCTGGTTGGCCGTTCGATAATTTCCAGTTATAATCATTAGGAGGCATCATGAAGATCATTCGAAGGGATATCTTGAAATCTCGTTAAGATGGTTCTAGGTTATGTAAACCCCATGAAAAATCGCCTGCGTTTGGAGAAAGGGGATGAGGAGCGAGAGCTAGTGAGCTGTTTAATGTATGCCTAATGTATGCTTCGATTACAGCTCGAACTGATTTGTGTGCAACCGTAAACTATCTAGGTTTGCCCATATGAGGAAAACGTGGTGCACCCCAAACAAGTCCTTCAGTATATTAAGGAAAATTGCAAAGTCTAAAATGGTCTAAGATCAATAAAACGGACGACATAATTTTTGAGTAATTATATGAAATTATTGCCAACATATTATCGAAAATAAGATTAGAAAATGTGCTTAAATACAAGCAAATCCTCTGATTTAAACATTGCCTGCTCACCTGGACTATTGCGGAAACATTTATCTACACATTCACGTATGTTTCATTCCATATGAAACCAGAGCAAAACCCACCGGATCATCCTCCGGCAGTTAGTTGGCGGCCTCACACAAACTTGCGGTAGGCCCCAAAACAGCGGAAAAGCACCAGCCTAAACATCGCTGACCGCAATGATGCTGATTCGCGGATTGTCTGCCTGTTTCGCTGCGGACGCTCTGGACATCGAAGGGTAACCCAGTCAACAGAATTGGCTTCCTGTGACTGTGATTCCGGAGAAAAAAAACACCATTTCCGTTCCGATTTGTCTGTTTGGGTCCCGTGAACGTTCGCTATCTGTTGCCTTCGGCAACCAAACAGTGGACGACAACGATGCACCGTGTGACAGTGGTTAATGTTCCGCGGAGTCAGCTTAGACGCAGCCAGGATTCAACTCGGGCGCTCGGAGTTCGAATTTGTGGGCCATGAATGAATGAACATTGGTTGGCGGGATAACGGGAAGCGATTATTCACTCTGTGTTGTGCTCACTGGTGGCCTTACGATCTCACAGCAGTTAAGTGTTAGGCGCTAGATCTTCGATAATATCCTAATCAACCTGTCAAAACAAACCGCCCGACACATCACACGCATCCCAAAATAGGGCAACAGGCGGTGCCGTGTTGAAGAACAAAGCGGGGTGCCAAAATTGGTAACCAAAACAGGAACAAAAAGTCGACCGGTTTGTTGTTTTCCTTCGCTCGAGTCCTTCTTAATTGATTTTCAGGATATAATTACACTTTTAGGGGTAATTATCACACCCCATTTGATTATTGATCCCGCTTTTTTCCGTCTCTTCCTGTAATCTGTTTTTGATCGAATGAATATTGCAATAATTCTCTCTCTCCCTCTGTCTCCATCTTTCCGCAGATATCCCTCAGCTAAGGCCGCCTCCCCTGCATCGGTTTCTGGAACAGCCGGCGTTTGCCCACTTCCCGGCCCGGTTCAGTTCCACGTCCAACAAAGCCTCCATCAACAGTTACAGCTCAGGTACAAATCATCACCATCACCACCACAGCAACAACAGTGGCAGTTCCAGCCTGAACACCAGCGTCGAATCCTCCAGCGATTACAAACCCAATCTTACCCTGCCAGGTTAGTGTATTGGCGCTCTGCTTATCGGAACTGCGCCGAAATTACAATTCCGCTTCAATCAGTCCGCCCGAAGATTGCATCTGCATGGCCCCTGTCCGTAATTATGTGTACGAAATTGATTACCTCCACGCAATTCACAAGTTCGGTGCCCCCGAAAGTGGACCATTTTTCCCGTTTCACCGTTTTCAGCGTCTTATTTTATGGGGAAAACATCGAATTCCGAAACCCCGCGAACGAATTACTATGCATAATATTGCAATGCACTGGAATTACAAACAAAAGGCGCAAAAAGGCTCCGATTTCAATTCGAATTGCAAATCACCTGTGGAAAAGAAGAAAACAGAAGCCCATGAGAAGCGCAGTGGAAATTGATTTCGAGTTTACCTACCTTTCTCCTTCCCATGTCCCCCTCCGCCTCACACGATCGATGATGATTCTTTTACTTCCCTTCCCCTCTGACCACGTATTGCATACCACGCTGCTGCTGCTGGTTGGTGTGACCGATGCATCATATAATGCGACCCCAAACAGCCCGTTTGCTACCTGTTGAACTGTGGTCAGCTCCTTGGCCAGCCAATCATAGGTCATTATGGGCAACCTCGCACATTTCACAGCTCTTTTGGCGGATCCGTGTGTGGGTTTGCGGGATTGTGGGCATTCGAATCGTCGTCGTCAATTTGTGAGGAGCATAAATAACAAATGGGTGAAGAACCGATTGTTGGGCTGAGACCGGCTTGAATCATTGTTAATACCAAACTTCTACAAGTTGAATTTTAAGGATAACATCAACATTTAAGCGTTTCTCTTGAAGAATGCAAGCGGGTTCCGTTAGAAGTGCTCCTGAATACAAAAATGCGGAACCATAACAATTATACGGAATTTGATTCTCTGTTCAATGGTTTCGTTGAAATTTCACCCTGTGTTCAAGTGAACTTCGAGATCGTTTATGGGCTAGAGCCTCAATGTTATTAGATTAGTGTCACATGTAAAAAAAAATCTATAGTTCGTCAATAGGTAGCTCCAGCAGTAAATGCTGGTTGATTTCGAAACATCAAAAATGTCAGAACCAAAGCACAAACATATGGAAAACAAACTGCTTGGATACGTTAGTGATTTTGTTTTCATCATTTACTTTTGGTTGTATGAAAATGCATAATTTTGTGCCAAATTATCGTCATTGTCAATTATCGAAGTGATAACTTTCTTGTATCATTCAACGAAAACGGCAGTTGAAGCACATCAAAGAACTATCTAGAGATACCGCTCTGAGGGAAACTATGTTCCGCAATCGGTTCCGACGCTCGGAGTTTTGAGCATAGAAGTGAAACAACTCAAATTCGAATACCCTGGATGCCTGGGTATAAAATAGGCACCCCATTTTTTTTATTTTTCAAATTAAAAGAATCGTCCTGAAATCACTGAAAAATGTATTTTTTGTCATTTTCATACAAAATAGAAGTGAAGTACACTATCTTACGTAAATTAACTCAACTTTGACGAAAAAGCATGCAATTTTACAAAACAAAGAGGAACAAAAAACGATTTTCCAAGAAAAAGTGAACAAATTTCATCTCGATTTATTTCCAACTAAAAAAGTGAAGTAAAGCTAAATTTTGCTGCATGGGCATGCAATACTTAGCATAGCGTATCATCAACACTATGTTTACAGTGGGGTGCCAAATTACCCGCATACTTAATTTTCAGTTTGGAATGAAATCTATGAAATTTGTGATTAAAATCTCGATACACTTACTCGAATACGTTGAAGAACATCAATTTTTGATCCAAATCAGCTTTAATATTTAAAATCGGCTCACTATTCGATTTTTAATGATTTTCCAAGAGACGCACATGAAAAATTTTCGAAATTTCAAAAACAACAAAACTTGAAATTTTTTTCTAAAAAACAAAGATATTTTGGGTTTTTGGCATTTTACGTTTGTTACTACATTACTAAAATACTTTTGACGTAGGACTACATCTTTCATTTCTATACCGGGGTGTAAAATCAAAGTTTCGAAAACGAAAGCGTTACGCCGGAGACCGAGATTTTGAACGTTAATAGCTCCTAAACTATTGAACGAAATGGTATGATAAACACTTCATTCGAAAGATAAAATGTCTACGCGTTATATACTTGTTACTTTTCGATCCAAAAACTTGTTTCAATAGTCTCAAAATTGCTTTCAAAACAGGCTATTGAAATCACCAATCGGTATATAAGCGAGCGCCGCTCGGAAATCCACACAGTTATAATTGAACAGCGATTGAGGTACCATCGCAGCAATGAATGATGTTTCCCTAACACAGACTTCAAAACCATGGAGCCTGGGGAAATCGGAATTGCAAAGTCGATGCAAGCAGCGGATACTTTCGTACTCGTTTGCGCTTTTGCAAATTTGAATGTTTCACTAACACAGACTTCTAAACCATGGAGCCTGGGAAAATTGGTATTCAAATGAGATGCAAGCTGCGAGTACTTTTGTACTCGCTTGCGTTTTTGTAAACCGGAATGTGTTTTCCCAACACAGATTACGAAACCAATAAGTTGGGAAAATCGGCATTCCAGATCTCGGCAGCACTTTCTATACCCCCATGCATTTTTACACTCCGGAATGCGTTTTGCTAACATGGTCTACAAAAGCGGGTACAAATG
Organism: Toxorhynchites rutilus septentrionalis; assembly: GCF_029784135.1. Taxonomy (NCBI): domain Eukaryota; kingdom Metazoa; phylum Arthropoda; class Insecta; order Diptera; family Culicidae; genus Toxorhynchites; species Toxorhynchites rutilus. The sequence continues at coordinate 174,170,379 of NC_073744.1, forward strand.
CAACGCTTTGGCTCGGTTATTCAAGACTACATGCCCCTTCATGTCGCCAGCTCACTGAACTTCTACGCATACCGTTTGATGATTAGGCAAAATGTTGATAACTATTTGTTGCTATAACCACTATCATAATGCATGAATTGACCTGAATTGGGATTTGGCGGCGATATCGTACCCAATGAGGAACATTCGAAGTGCGATTATTGCTAATTGAAAAAAAAAATTAGTGGGTTATATCTATGATATAACCGCAAGGTTCACGTGGAACTACCTTAGCTTAGCAATCATTCGTTTGTATTGATTAAATTCTTGATTGAATGAAACAGTTTCCAAATTCAATTGAGTTCAATATATTTGCTCTGTGAGTGAAAAAAAAGAACAAATGCCGTGTAAAGTCAATTCATTTATTGTGATTGATTGTTCTTCGTTACAAGTAAATTTAATGACGGACGTTTGGTATGATGACTAGAACAAAATATATGTACGGAAGAATTATCAAACGTTTGATGAACCAGCCTAAGGCTGAAAATCTTTCCAATAAAGACAAAAAAAAATTATCATTATTTTATTTTACATTTCCCTCTGAAGTTTACATCCCAAAAGTGTACATACTTCTCGAATCTCGAATTCGCTTGAAACTGGGAAGTTCATTCGCTTCTAGTGGCTGCACGATTTTCCCAGGTTCCTAAGTTTAGAAGATCATGTTAGGACAGACATATTCCACTCTGCACAAAGGCAAGCGAGGACAAAAGTACTCGCAGTTTGCATTTATTTGCAGAGCCGATTTCCCCAGAAACCTCGGTTTTGAAGTCTGTGTTAGGGAAACACATTTCATTCGGAACAAAAATACCCCCGATTTGTATGAATTCGCAATGCCGATTTCCCCACGCTTCATGGATTTGAAGTCTGTGTTAGGGAAACACATTCCAGTCGGAACAAAAATACCCCCGACTTGCATGAATTTGAAATACCGATTTCTCCAGGCACCTTGGTTTAGAAATCTCTATTAGGGAACACATTTCGGTGGGAACAAAAGCTCCCCCTACTTTCGTGTGTTCTTCTTCTTCTTTTTGGCTTTAAGAGGGTTTAAACTTTTCAGTTCACTCGCCTCTAGGCTCTTCCGTGTGTTTGCAATGCCGATTTCGCTGCTTGGTTTTAAAGTCTGTGTTAGGGAACATTTTTCGATGAGAACAAAAGTCCCCCTACTTTCATGTATTTGCAATGCCGATTTCCCCAAGGCTGCTTGGTTTTGATGGTTGTGTTAGGGAAACCGTAAATCGGGCCAATCAAAACGATGCAGTTAGAGCGTTTAGATAACGCCTTATATTTTACAGTTATTCAATTGTTTATCTAATGAAAAACAACATTTTGTTAGTTGCGATAGATGCGTAGAAATATTCCCTATCAAGTGATGCAAACATCTCTCCTATCCAGTACGAAATGTTCGAGCTATAAGCATTCGAAATCTTTCATTTTTTCCTGCATGTTCTGTGTTTAGGTTTTCATTTTACCCTCCATATATTCCGGTTAGACGTAGTCCCACGTCAACATAGCGTTTATTCAGGTTTTTTTTCTGTAGGTATGTATGGTTTATTCAAGTTCCAATATGATTTTAAATACTTTTCTGCTGCCTTAGTTGTTATTTGTTATTAGATTATAATTATATTGCTAACTGCTTTACGGTTGGAAAATAATTGAATGCTCTTCTCTATTAGGTCGCTGCTATTATGCTATGCTAGATGGCAAAAGAATCCCGAAAAGATGTAGGGTGGAAATTCCGATGCAATGTTTCCTTCTCTTCGGGAACTGAACACCGGACGTAATAGAAACGAAAATATACAAAAAAAATCCATTATAGAAATTATCGCTAAATTGAAATGTGAATGCAACAATTATTCAATTTTGAATATATTTGGCAACACTGTGAAAATGTTGGAAATCCCATTTTTGTATATTTATCTTTGTTAATTATTTTACTCATTAGCCAATCAGAAGGCGAGTTGCAAGTGGTCCGAGTTTGACAGAAGTGGTGGTCCGGAATCGGCCCCCTATTGTCATGTCTCGTCTCAGCTTAGTATTCGCCTGAGAGAGAGGAGACAGCTCGCGTTTGTTGTGATCGCCCTTGTGTCAGCGCGAACCAGTCACGGTGAACCAAGGGGAAGTATTGAAATATGTAGAAAATTTCAACATGACATTTTTTTGCAAGACATTTTATGTGAAAATAATGTTGGTGACGGACTACATCTTTCATTTCTATACTGGGGTGTAAGTTTAAAGCTTCGAGAACGAGAGTGTTACATTGGAGAAACATATGTGTGTGTGTGTTACTTATTGATCCAAAAACTTGTTTTAATAGCTCAAAAATTTAAAGCAAGCTATTGAAATAACAAAAATCTGTATATAAGCAGGTGCCAGCTCGGAAATCCACTCAATTATTATTGTACAGCGGTTAGAGCATTTTGGAACAATTACTGCTGCAAAAAAACAAGCTTGTTGCTGTGAAGAAGGCGACTAGCAAGAAGAAAGCTGCTGCTACTGCTGGTGTGGCTGCCCGAAAGCAAAAGTCAAACAAATTCTCAAAAATCGCTGCATGCAAGCCGAAAACGCCGAACCCATAGAAATCAGCAGCAGCTTCGAAAAAAACTACCATCGCCACACATAACGCACAACACGAGAGAAAACAAGATAATGTTTTCAGCAAATCAAGCTTGTTCTTTTCAGAAAGAGTTTATCAAATACTGCGGTCAAATACATTCTTTTTGTGATTTCTTCGATCAAGTGCGATCAACGTAAGATTACATCTTTCGAGCACTTATTAGGGGTACAATGAATCTTGAGAAAGACAATTCATTCCTGCTCGACACTCGCACAAAAAATGTTCACTCATCAATGTTACAAACGGGGAGGTGGGTGTTGTGAGAGAGGGCAAAGTGAGCGCAACATTTATGTAGACTGATTAGAAGCGACAGATATGTTGTCTATGGGAAATGGTATACAAATTATATCACACATAAAGGGGAGAAAGAATCTTGACCCTTTTAGTTTTGTGGACAAGACTAATTGGTTCACCTTCACTATCGGTCAATTCGATTGGATCTTCAGTGATACTATTGCCTTGATTAGCGACCTGCATGTCAAATTTAAAATTTGCATATGAATGGTTCATCAGTGATGGGCAGGAATATCATGGTAAAGATGACGAGAGACTGGTAGGATAATTCTCATCTTCATCCGAATCGTGATCACTACGTGTTAAAAATGCAGACACAGCATCCTTTTTAGTCAACTTATTATTATTTCCATCGGACACAAACAAAATTCCCTCAAAATTCACCTGAGAGAAATCAATGTTGACTCCTTTCATTGGATGCTTAGCACTTATTTTATATATTCCACAAACGCTGCATATTCAAATTGCATCGGATAATATACAATCATCGCCCACATTGCAAAAATCGATTCACTGAGCTTGCAGCAATATATCAACCTGGAACCAATGAAAGAATGAAAGAATTCGCGAAAACTGAATGAACGATCGGAAAAAGTCACAAATGTGCCCAAAACACCCATAAATTCACACAAGATCTCCACCGACAAACAAATCACAAAAGTCAGTTTGCTTCTTATTTCGGATATTGTTTTAGAAATCATCGAAATAATTCTTTAGGGCAACTATATCGAAATTATCAAAAGTAAAAAAAAAAAATTTTTTGAATGTGCCGAAGCTGCTGGAAGTCATGATGTGGACTGACCTGGTACATCTTTTATTATTTCCTACATGATCAGTGTTCAAATTTTTTACCACCCATATATTCCTGTTAGACGCAGTCCTACGTCAAAAATCAAATCGGGGATTCGTAGGCACGAATGTACTCACAAACAAAGGTTCACGTCAAGTTTGAACACTTTTCTCCTTAATGAATGACAACAACTTGCTCGATTGAAATTGTCAGATTGATATTTTCTTGATGAGAATGCGTAAAAAGAATAATGAGAAAACAAACTATCTGTCATTCAGCTGGCTCCTCTCTCTCAGGTATTCGTGTCATAGAAGGTATGGTGTCGCCGTCTAGCGGATTTTATGGATGTATGAGGAAAAAGTAAACAAACCGTGTGTTTTTCAACTATACTTTGAGTGTTATTTTTTCTAGAATTCTTTTGTAGTTTATAAAAAAACGAATACGTAATGATAGAGTGGAGCTTTGTAAAGCAGTTTTCACTTCAAGAACCAAATATCGAATAAAAGTACCTCCATTGGGATTAGCATACTCAAAGGCAGTTGTAAATTTTAAATCATTGAATGAAAATTATTATGAAATGTTGTTTGCATAGTCAGGTGACATAGTCCGGAACCGTATATAATCATTACTAAAAGAACTCCTTAATCTTTTCACCAGAACCATTCAAAAGTGGACGCCAAAAGTTGGACGAATTGCCCTAACAATAAGAATATTGCTGTTATTAGTTATACTGAAAAATATGACCGTAGCGCTGAACTGTCGCTCGATTCGTATAGTCGTTACTGATTATAAATGAATATATTAACCAAAAATATTGTAACCTTTCATCGAAAACTAATCAAACCCGGTATCTCGAATAGTATCAATGAATAGATTCAGTCGTTGATAACCAACCGTGCCTGAAATCTTCACATCAGCGCGTTGCATTTCCTTCCATCGAGTATGTAAAATTATCCTCGACGACCAAACGACCATTGAAATATGGCCAGGCCCACAAATACATTGCCAGTTACTTTTGCTCTCAATAATGGCTCCTGAGAAAACGCGCAATAAATCATTACTAGACACTGTTTTCGCCCACGATTTTTTTACCACTTGTACAAAACTCGTTTTACTTAGAATATTCATTATTCACTCAGCTTCGATGTCCCGAATTAACTACTTGAAGTTCGAATCACCGAAACTTGTACAATGAGAATGGATTGCTATTCCCAAGCGTCATTAAAGCAGAGTTTTTAGCAGAAATATCAGGGCATTCAACTAAAAATAGTTGAGCAAAGATCTTGACTACGTATTTTAAGTGTTCAAACAACATCAAGCAATAGTTCACTCAAATTTCAAGCAGAACTTCGGCCCTGCTAATTTCATAGCGAGTAAATTTAAGTAGGAGTAAGGATTGCAAAACGCAAAAGTCCAATTCGATCAGATCACCAAATTCAATCATATGCCGTAATAAGCCGGACCGGAGTAATTTCTTTTATTCCTTTACAGAATCTAAATCCTCCGCAATTTTTTTTTCGTTGCCGTTTTTGCTAGTAAAAAATTGCAACAATTTCTGGTAAGCATCAAATAAGAATTCTGCCAATTAAGTATCCATTTCATATACGCAAAAGTACATTTGATAACGATATTTAGTTGAGCTCTCTATTCGTAATTCAAGCAATAAGAAATCTCGAGTCCACTCCTCGGTAAATCTGTCGGAAATCCGTAAACGCTACTGTTGTGGAATGTCCATCCGCTGTCTACCATTGTATCCGGAAGTGTGATACGACCATTCGGCCAACCTCCCCGGCTGGGAGGCGCTCCTGTGCGAAATAGAGTTCTTGTTTAATTTTAAATAGAGGATAAAATCGGATAATCACCCTTGTTCGTACTCTGACGATGACATTTAACCCTTTTGCCCGGCACAACATGATAACAGAACACCGTTCCGTGCGTTCGTGCGTAGGATCTGTTCAGTATGACAACAAGTCACAACGCCGACACTGGACACACGCAAAAGTACCATCATTCAGCCCCAATTATGGCCCACGGAAAAGAGAGGGAATGAGAGCGAACGCATCCTGCACATCCTGGATGCAGCATTGCAGATTGCGCTTGGTTCTGCATAAAAGAGTTGGCAGCATACGATTGCATCGCATCCCAATGGTGCAAAACCTCCCCCGTCTCTCCCATTGGCCAGTGAATGCTAGAAATATAATTTTCGATTACAATTATAAATCGTGTGTCCTCCGTCCGGCCGAAAGAGTTTTGTCGTTCGCCATCGTCTTCGATGCCTCAACAACTACAAGAGGCAGCGGCTAGAACTGGAATTAAAAGCCTCAATTTAGTTTAGGAAACTAGTTGGAAATTGAAAATCTGATTCCGGCTAATGAAAAGCTTTCGACATGCGAAAAGCGGAGACTGCTCCAGCTGAGATCGTTGTATGAACATTGTGTTTGCGTTGTCGGAGGCCACTACTGATGGGTTCGAATGGAGCGGAGACTAAAACTTTGATAAAATTTCATGGGCATAATGTAGCCGAGTGGTACACGCGAAAAGGCATCCTTGGCATTCGCACGGAATGGGGCCACCTCTATGGAGGGTATCCCCTTTTATCGTTGACAGCAAATGGGGGAGGCAAAAGTTTGGGACATCATAACTTGTGTAACACGTTTCGGCTGCATCGTCAGTTATCCGTAAAATTGGTCAGTTATTTAATTTTTATCATGACATTAATTGTTCGTTCAACACGATTTAACAGATCCACCATTTTTTTGTGTAGTCCGTAGTTCACGTTCCAGTTCGTGTGCAGATGTTGACCTCTGTTTAAAGCCGATAGAATACAAAATCGCTCTACATTTTCAACATGCTCGATATTACCACTGAAATTGTCTTGGGTATCCATGAAAGGATCATCAGTAGGGAACTCGAACAATGGAAGTAAAGCGAAGCATATGAAACGTGAGGAAAATTATCCATTGAAGAAGCGAAAACGATACCTCACCTTGGAACCTCGGCGAGGAAGACGAATCACAAAGAACCATTCTACAACCCATCATTGACGGATCGATTGCTCCGGAGAGTTCATCGGGCTTCGTGTTCGAAGGCATGGATTCATTCATACAGAAATGATTTCGCCCCTTTGAGTTCGGAGTTATAATAACCTGACCAATGGAGAGTGCACTCCGTAAGGGTCAAAGAAACAGAAGCCTGGCGGACGGTGCCGAAGTCAATGGGTTCAGCAGCAATTGCCCCGCTCTGATGGCGTGCATGATGGCCATATGCTACCGATGTTGGCGGAGATTGGGGAGCATTGTTCGTGCACTTATGAGCCAGATGCAGTGATTACCTCCTGCAGTATGTTATTATCAGTTATTGTTGCATCTTTACACGGGGCGAAACATGTGATGATGATTCCACTTGTGGGTCATATTTTCGAAAAGAGTGAACTATTGACGGAAGGGCCCATTCCGAATTAATATTCACGTTCGAAGAAGAGATTTTTTTGAGGTATTATTTAACATTACCATGCAAAGTCGATTATCTTAGACCAACGAAAGCGAAAGCTCGAGCCATAGTAATCCCGAAGGCGAAAGGCTTAAAGGGTGTGTCACATCAAATTGCATCACGGAAAAAACGCTGTAGAAATTCACGCAGTAGACCGATCCTTTTGAAAATTTTAGACAGTAAAATAAAAACTATTAAACAACTTTTGGCATTTTCTTTTTATTCATACTTCGAGCCCAAGCCCGTATGCTCGCACCTTCCTCTTTACCCCGTCCATAAGGTTCTGTACAACGTCAGGTTGTAGTTTTTTTTGAACAGAAATTCATTTGCTCTTGAAGTCCGCCTCCGATTTGACAACTTTTGGGTTCTTCCGGAGGGCCTGCTTCTTAATCGCACAATATTTCTCTATTGGGCGAAGCTCCGGCGCGTTGGGCGGGTTCTTTTCCTTTGGCACGAAGGTGACCCCGTTGGCTTCGTACCACTCCAACACGTCCTTTGAAAAGTGGCACGAAGCGAGATCCGGCCAGAAGATGGTCGGGCCCTCGTGCTGCTTCAATAGTGGTAGTAAGCGCTTCTGTAGGCACTCCTTAAGGTAAACCTGCCTGTTCACCGTGCCGGTCATCACGAAGGGGGCGCTCCGCTTTCCGCAAGAGCAGATCGCTTGCCACACCATGTACTTTTTGGCAAACTTGGATAGTTTCTGCTTGCGAATCTCCTCCGGAACGCTTAATTTGTCCTCTGCGGAGAAGAACAACAGGCCCGGCAGCTGACGAAAGTCCGCTTTGACGTAGGTTTCGTCGACCATTACCAGGCAATGCGGCTTCGTCAGCATTTCGGTGTACAGCTTCCGGGCTCGCGTCTTCCCCACCATGTTTTGCCTTTCGTCGCGGTTAGGAGCCTTCTGAACCTTGTATGTACGCAGGCCCTCCCGCTGCTTGGTCCGCTGGACGAATGAACTTGACAAATTCAGCTTATTGACGACATCCCGGACCGAACTTCTCGGATCACGTCTAAACTGCTTAACTACGCGCTTGTGATCTTTTTCACTGACGGAGCAACCATTTTTGCCGTTCTTCACCTTCCGGTCGATGGTTAGGTTCTCGAAGTATCGTTTTAGTACTCTGCTGACCGTGGATTGGACGATTCCCAGCATCTTACCGATGTCCCGATGTGACAACTCCGGATTCTCGAAATGAGTGCGCAGGATTAATTCACGACGCTCTTTTTCGTTCGACGACATTTTTCCAAATTTACGAAAAATTGACAGTGAAGCATGGCCAACGTGATCTATACACTCTTATCTGATTATAAGCGAAAGCTGAAGATATAATTCCTAAAAATTAAATTTCTACAGCGTTTTTTCCGTGATGCAATTTGATGTGACACACCCTTTAATCAAAGTGCTGAGAACTATATCCATAGGTGGCCAATATGTCAAAACCGCTTTGCACCCCCATCTTGAAAATATACTGTATTTTGTTTGTATACAACCCAATACGCTTGTGCACGTTTTGTGAACTCTGTTCAATATTTGACGTTTAGAACGTTTCGTCCTTTCTATCATAAAACCGGGGTAAGTTGAAACGGTTTTTTCGAAGTTGAACTTGAAAGCTATCTTAAAGAATTACAAAATGACTCAGTTTAAATCGGTCTTGCAGCATAAACAAGGTATGACAGGTGATTTAAAAAAAATTAAATATAGATTCACACTGGATGTTCAGAAAAAAAAAAATCATATCCAAAAAGTTTTTAGTCTTCATAAGCATCGTTTCAACTTGCCCCGCAAAGCATTTAGGAAAGAACGAGGGAATGCCTCGTGGAATCTGATTTAAAAATAAATCAAAATAAATGTCAACAATTTCATGGATATGGCCACTTTTTACGTGTTACGTAGAGAAGAGGGAGTAGAAAATAGCAGAAAATTTGCGTTTCGTAATGATTGAATGACCCCTAATTGAAAAATTTACAAATTTGACTTGTCTGACATACTGAGAAACGAAATAGAAATGTTTCTTATTTTTTGAATTTATCATCATTCATTCATACATAAATCACGTGTGCAATAATTCTTTATCGCACATTATTAGGCTCGTATTTTTTAATTTTTTTTGTTAGGGTGATAACTTTTATTGTAGGGTGGTTCGAAAAATCCATTTTTTCGCATTTTTGCCAAAAATGACTTTTTTCAAAAACTCATAACTTTCGGACCACTTGACCAATTCAGATGTTCGACATATTAAATTAAGGCCAATTTTTTTGGAAAAACACTACAGCTGCAGAAAATTTGAATTGTGTTTTCGTTATCATTGATTGTATTTGTTTTTTATAGTTTTAATGGTCTCGGGACCAAAGCGCTATATATTTTTTATATTTTTTCTGGAAAGCTGAGGATTATTCACATACCATATCTCGAAACCAGGGAGGCGTTTTTTTCCGTTTTTGAGTTATGATTTTTCAAAGTTACCAGATGGTCCAAAAAATCATTTTACCCTTTTTTCCCAAAAATGACTTTCTTCAAAAGTTTACTACTTTTGAACTACTGGACCGATTCAGGTGATCGACATATCAAATTAAAGCCTACTAGTTAGCTTTTTTTGAGAAAATAACACATTTGCCTATTAGTTGGATTATAATCACATACATCCAGTCTAGTCGCATAGAAATGTTGAACGAAAACTGAAAACAAGTTAACTTTGAAAAATCATAACTTAAAAACGAAAAATAACACCTCTCTGGTATTCGGATATATTATGTGAAATTCATAAGCTTTCAGAAAAAAATATAAAAATAATGGCGCCCTTGGTCCCGAAACGATGTAAGCTATAAAACACAAGTATAATCAATCATTACGAAAACAAAACCCATTTTTTTCAGTGTGTAATATTTTTTCAAACAAGACTAGCTCATTGGCTTCAATTTGATATGTCGATCATCTGAATCGCTTTGAACGATTCTTTTCAGAACATAATTCGAACAAAACAAAACCAAGTAATAGAACAGGAATAAGACCTGTACGAGGAATTCTAGCTTCCATACATTATGTAGACATGCATAAAGAACAGTCAGGATTATTTAAAATGACAAAATGAAAAATAAAAGTATAATTTTAAAATGTATGACGCCACCGGAGTGCATCTTTTTGTGAATTTAATTTTGCAAGAAAATATATTCTGTTGTTTATGTAATGGGGGTCAAGTCCTCATCTAACGAGGATAAGGAACCAAGGTGGCCTCAACATTGGCCTCAGAATAAATTTCATTAAAAAAAAAAAATAATAAATAATGAAATTCATAGTGAAAATTTCGCTCCGGTGGCGTCAATACATAAGTACCAATGTTATATACTGACACTGTCACTGTATATCCTAATTTTTATTGCTAATATAAACAAAATTGAGAAAAAAAAATTTAAAAAAACCAATTCTTCCAGCTTTTGTCAGTTCTTTTAAAATTATTCCAGTTTTTTTCCAAATTTATCTAGCTTTTTCAAAAATTTGGTTGGCATCTCTGGTGCGGATCAATGATTCATCCAAAACACAAACGTGCAATTCCAAATGAAATCGTCCAAAAAATGCATATTTTAAAAACGTGTATTTTTGATGCGAATGAAAGTTTGTATTCCGTTTGGGTTGGAGGAAATACGAGTTTTCCACAGCAATTGGGAATTTTTTGACTCAAGCGTAACTTTTGAAAAGGACGTATCAACTTTAGTAGGAGGAATCTTTGATAATTTATATCATTGGTCATTGATTTGTAAGAGTTGTTCCATGAGTTTGTAAGCTTTTCCATGATGAAATGGCAATGAAAAATACACAAGTTTACTTTAGACAAATGGAATTACGTGTGATGTGTCAAAAACAGTGCGCTGAAACCCCAAACACAAAAGAACACCCGTTAGTTGCGTAGTAGGATGCTATGATTTTTTTTCCAATGAGGTACATATCGAGGTGGAGCAGTAGGCGAAGTATATCCGCATTGGCAAGCAAAATATCGTGTCGTAATTATTTGCATTCAATATGGAATGTATATGGAAGAAACAAAACAATGTTCAAAGTACTCACGGTTGCATGATAATTTGAGCCAAAATTCTCATGAAATCATTCAACGGTTTCCTTTTTAACAGATGACAATTGTATTGTGCCTTATTTCGATTATTTATATGGTAAAAAGGTCCAGAGAGCAGTCGTATGCTTAGTTCTCGAAAGCAGTATAATTTTAGGTGAAATTTTGATTAATTGGCGATTATTCTTTCACAACATATACATCCACACTGAGAGCCTTCGGAACATCAACTTCGTAACTTAAAATAATGAAACTTCGTTTGTTTCTATGAACGTGGGGGAGTGAAAATGGCACATAGAAATATCACTTTTATCTGTCTTTTTCGCCGTGATTTCACAAATATTCACTGCACGCTATCGCATTATCCCCATGTTCAGCGGGAACTTTAAAAGAATCTACGTTTTTAATTGATAAATTACTTCCTGAAAATAGCACTTTCACATGGATGTGGTGTGCAATTAAAGATAAACACAACAACTGACGTCACTATTTGAGAAATAGTTGAGGCAGCGCATGCTATATCGCTCGAAACTCTACCATCTTCATTACCTTTTTTCCAGGACATTGGATTTTGTCCATAACATTTGCATTTATACCGGGTTTTCCATTTCGGGCTTCCGAAAGTATACAGCCCTGCGCTGACAACCGTTTGACATAGCTGTCAACCAAAGCGTCGTATCGTTAGTTGAATGTCTGCCATTTTACAATATGGATCGTTTCAGCATCGCACAACGGGTTAATTTTGTTAAATTATACTATAAAAATGATGAAAAACAGGCAAATGTTTTTCGAGCATTACGGACGGATTTTGGTCGTCATGGACGGTCTACAGAACACACAATCGCTAATGTAGTGCGTAAATTCGAACAAATTGGATCCGTAGCGGATATTGTGAAACCTGTACATCATCGTAATGTGCGTTCGGCCGAAAATATTGCTGCTGTTGCTGCCAGTGTGGAGGATGACCCAAATGTTTCGATTTCACGGCGTGCTCAGCAATTGGGCTTGTCAAACACCTCATTGTGGCGAATTTTGCATTTGGACTTGCACTTACATCCATATAAAGTCCAACTGGTACAACAATTAGAGCGTGGTGACCATGGAATGCGTCGGGCATACGTCGATTGGGTGAACGAACAACAGCAGCAAAATGCTGAATTTTTGCATCAAATTTTCATCAGAGATGAGGCACATTTCGAGCTCGGTGGCTATGTGAACACCCAAAATTTCCGTATATGGGGCTCAGAAAATCCACACGTGATTGTTGAGAGGCCATTGCATCCGCCAAAAGTCACTGTTTGGTGCGCATTATGGTCTGCTGAAGTCATCGGGCCGTATTTCTTTGAAAATGAGGACGGCGAGACGGTAACTGTGAATGGTGAGTGCTATGGCCGCATGTTAACCGATTTTTTTTGCCACAAATTGAAGATATGGATACGGATGACATGTGGTTTCAGCAGGACGGCGCCACGTGCCACACAACACGACCGAACATGGCCATATTGCGAACGAAATTTGAGGGACGCATAATTTCGCGTTTTGATGATGCCAATTGGCAGCCCAGATCATGCGATTTGAACCCGCTAGACTTTTTTTTGTGGGGTTATGCGAAAGACCGTGTCTATGCCAACTCTCCGCAAACTCTTGAACATTTGGAAGACAACATTCGTGAAGTTATGACCGAGATACCGCCCCATATGTGCCGAAAAGTCATCGAAAATTTCCTGTTCCGGATCAAGGTGTGCGAGGAAGCCCTAGGTGGACATTTGAATGATGTTGTATTTCACACATAATGGCATAAACCAAACTTTAATTTGAAATAAAAGTTTCATCGAAATTCGATTTCTAAGTGTGTTTTATTTCAATTTACTTTCGGAATTTAAAGTTGGAAAACCCTGTATTTGTGCTGATTTTCGAGAAATTGAAGTTGGTCATTTTGCATGATAGGTACGTATTAACAGTTCGGCTGAAAAGTTTATAAGGTAAGATAGTAAAACAAATTTTTCTTGCAAAATTCAATTTTATTTGTCAACATAATTGCCTTTGATGGCGAAACAGCGATTAAAGCGATCTTGCAACTTTTCGATACCATTTTTATAGTTCTCTTTCGGTTTTGACGTGGGACTACGTCTAACCGGAGTATATGGGGGGTAAAATGAAAACCTAAACGCAGAACATGCAGGGAAAAATGAAAGATTCCAAATGCTAATAACTCGGACATTTCTTACTGTATCGGAAAGATGTTTGCATCAATTGTTAGGGAATATTTCTAAGCATCTATTGCAATTGATAAAATGTTATTTATGATTAAATAAGCATTTGAATAACTGTAAAATGTTAAGCGTAATCTAAACGCCCTAACTACTTTGTTTTGATTGGCCCGATTTACAGTTTCCCCAACACAGCCATCATAACCAAGCAGCCTTGGGGAAATCGGCATTGCAAATACATGAAAGTGTTCTCACCGAAATGTGTTCCCTAACACAGACTTCGAAACCAAGCAGTGTTGGCGAAATCGGCATTGTAAATACATGAAAGTTGGGGGTATTTTTGTTCCGACTGAAATGTGTTTGCTAACACAGACTTCTAATCCATGGAGCGTGGGGAAATTGGCATTGCAAATTCATGCAAGTCAGGGGTACTTTTGTTCCAATTGAAATCAAATCAAACAAATTCGCGGTTCAAGAAGTACGTACACTTGAGAGATGCAAACTTCAGAGGGAAATGTGAAATAAAATAATCGTTTGATAATTCTTCCGTTCACACATCTTGTCCTAGGCATAGTACCAAATGAAAAAGAACTGTCATTAAATTTACTGGTAACGAAGAACATAATCTATCACAATGCATAAATTGACCTTACATTTCATTTATTCAATCTGTTTACACCCATACCTCGCTATACGGCCGCTCTTTATACGGAATTTCGCTACAGCGGCTCCCTTGAATTAGGGCACGTTTTCGATTTACGGCCTAAAATGTTCCGCTATAACGGCAAAAAATATTTTTTTCGATGTCGATATATCTAGAAAGGTTTATATTAGAGTGCCAACGATGTTGATTCTCTCGAAAAGCTACCCTGTGCAAAATATCAGCTCAATCGGACTTCATTTATTTGTGTCGCACAGCCGTCAAAGTTTGAGTTTTTTTTGTAAATCGAAAAAAAAGGTTTTTTGAAAATGTATTTTTGATTCAAATGAAATAGAAATGTAAAGTGCATTTAGAATGACAAACCATGTTACAAACAAATTTGGAGCCAATCCGATTGAAATTGTATGAACTTGTATTAGAATAATTGTTTCGTTATACGGCTTTTCGCTTTGCGGGCGATTTTCGTGGAATGTATCTAGGCCGTAGAACGAGATATGGGTGTACTCACAAAGCAAATATAATGAATTCGATTGAATTCGGAAATTGTTTCATTCAATCAAAAATTTAATCAATACAAACAAATGATTGCTAAGCTAAGCTAGTCCCACGTCAACTTTGCGGTTATATCATAGATATAACCCACCCATTTTTTTTTCTCAAAAATGGCCTCAGTTTCGGTAATCACTTCATCATCGGTCTTAAATTTCTTGCCAGCGAGCATTCTCTTCAGATCTGCGAACAGGAAATAGTCGCTGGAATCAGATCTGGAGAATACGATGGATGCGGAAGCAATTCGAAGCCCAATTCATGCAATTTTGCCATGGTTTTCATTGATTTGTGTTTTTTCAATTTTGTTTCACAATAACAAAAGTTGCTTCA
This sequence comes from Toxorhynchites rutilus septentrionalis, assembly GCF_029784135.1. Classification (NCBI taxonomy): domain Eukaryota; kingdom Metazoa; phylum Arthropoda; class Insecta; order Diptera; family Culicidae; genus Toxorhynchites; species Toxorhynchites rutilus. The sequence goes on from NC_073744.1 coordinate 174,185,416, forward strand.
CTCTCAAAGCTGTAACTCACGAACCAATCGACCGATTGCTGTCAAATTTTGACACGTATCCATTGGAAGATGGTGCTTTGTGATAGTCAAGTAGATTTTTGCAAGAGGCATCATCTAGACGTCAACCTTATAAACTTTTCAGCCGAACTGTTATACCTATATTCTTTCAACTTTGGAATAAACAAGTGGAAGCTAATGATGTAAACTAATGATGTCTAACACTGTCTCCTCTAAGATTGGTTTTTTTCCAGCGCACAATTATCAGTGTTGCGATGCTGTATCGTTTCATGAATGAAAACATCGAACACCAATTCTTCGCTCTACAGAATCATTATCCCAATTACATCAATTGCGCGCTATGGTACCTTCGAAGGTCAACACGCGAAAAAAAAGGTCTGATCAAGGGGCTCGACTCGACCTGCAGATAATGCCCATTTTAGCAGCAACGTTTCCCACCGGTGCTCAGCTTTACCAATTTTAGCAGCAGCAGCAGGTGCTGATCATTAGTTTCAAGCAATGCCGCGATCCGCTGCAGTAGAAGGGTGCTGTGAATTATGAGTCTTCCTGTGCGAGTTTTCACCGAAATAAACGAAAAAAGGAAGAATCGGTACAGGGATCCAAAAAGGGAAGTCAATTATGTTCTGTGTAATTTAACACGAACCGACGACCGAACGACGGTCAGAGCAGTCGTGATTGTGTTTGTTTAAAAACACGCAATCGGATCGGAGGATGCACGCAGAACATTCCCAGCAGCATTAATTTCTCATCAAATAGTTTTCCCTATCTCATTGGAGATAGGATCTTCAGGCAGCCAGCGACGACTTGCGAATGATAAATGAAAGTATTTCCGAAATCCATTAGCTCCAAACAACAAAGCGCGGAATCCTTTTGCCGGTGCGTGGGGTCGGGAGTTGGGCGGGCAGACAATCTTTCGAGAACATAATTTGATTGTTGTTAATTAATCTCAATCTTCGTATCGCGCGCACAGTTGGCACACAGTTGAAGTCGGAGTCCTTCCGAAACTTGTCGCATGTCATGGCAACACATGCAGAAGCCGTGTCTCCAGGCGGTGATATGTTTCGCTAATCGAAAACAGTAGGAATGTATCGTTTGAGATCAAAGCTGGAACACGTGCGCTTCACGGGGAAAACTTTGCCCAAGTTTTTAGCTCAGACTAAATCAAGCTCGCTCCTATTAATAATCGCTCTTTGGACAGATTGACACCGATGGAATGCAAAATTCTGGAAGCACATCATAACCGGAATGTGACATCTACGCTCGAGCCAGGAGCAGGGAAGGAAAACAAAACTTAACACGATGTTCGTTCTACTGTTATTTGCGGCTTAGCCGTGGAGATAAAATATAAAATATGTTAATACACGCGGAGGGGAGATAAAAAAAAAAGAACTCGAGAGGCGAGTATATGATTTCGATACTGACCGCAAAAGTGATTATTTATTTCCGTTCTCGCCTATTTGCTATCGTTCCACTCTCGGAGTCAATCGGTGGGATCGGTGGGTTTCAGAGACTAATTTAATTTTACATCGCCCGGGTTGGAAATGTGAACGAAAAAGCGTGGAACATGTGGCTGTGTGTTTTGCTGGCTACCTGCCGATACTTATATATTGTGGCTCTGGTTCCTTGTAATGACTTATTCGTGATTGATTGGATCCGTTGGTCCGTTGGCACCCCCACAGACCCCCGGGCAACCCAATTCCTTCGATAGCTTCGCGTGACTGAGTGAATGAATACATGTTTCATTGAGAGCTCCCTTTTTTCCTATCCATTCATAAAACTTTGAGAAGCTTCAGCTTCGGTGTGTACCAATTTCGATTGGAATTTCTTATTTCGCGCTTGATCGACGCCGGACACGACCGCGCGCGCTGCTTCGATTAGCGAGCGATGATTACCCGGTCCGGTGTCCGGTCAGTGCGCGCGGCCACTAGTTTGACAACCGTCCGTATCGACGTAAACACCGCTGGGAATAGTTTCGCCAAGTGGTGGGACATGTTGTAACCCGGGGGATCAATTGCTTGCAAGATTGCATTCCAATTCATCCGCGCGAGAGAATGGAATCGTTTCCTTTCGCGTATTCAGAATTTAAATTAGTTGAGGCTGCTGATGAACCGCACGTAGCGCTCCACACCTGTGGACGTGTTCCGGCGTGACGCAGGAAAGGAACACTACATAGGTTTGACGTTTGGAAATAGTCTCGATTTTGTATACTTTAATCAATCATCATAATTGACACAGTATCGTTTGCATAAACAATTGAATAGGCCTAAATGAAGTGGTATAGAGTATCAATTCGGAAAGCCGTTCTAGTAAGGTGGATCATTGTACCAATATCGCTGATAAACCATTTGCGATGAGAGATGAACAATGTCGACATCTATCGCAGTGTTAAGCAGTTGTTACTCTAACAATATTATTACTTCATGTTCTTTGAAATCTTGAAAGAGGTAGTTCTGACCATTACTCAATATTTTTTCTATAAATTTCCTATTGAGGTAAATGATTTTGGTGTGTCCAGTCGAAAATATGATCAGGGTTTGTCCACTTTTTTGAATGCTCTAATTCAGCTCACCTGTGTCAAATTAGGTATTCGAATGTTTCAAAACATATGAATAAAATTGTCTCTTTCGGATTCACATGTTTTCAAGGATTATAAAATCCACATTCTATTGGTGTCAATGCGCCCCTCATTTGAGCTAACTTTCAATTATTCACCAGATGATTATTTGGCACGTATTCAGACCTTTTCTGGATTATAACACTTACAAATATTGTAAACATCATGCTTGCACACCATTTGTATCAGATTTACATAGCTAAACCATTAAATTAACGCATTTTGATGAACTCAATTCTGATCATGAGTTGTCCAATTCAATAATGTTATTTTGGCCACATGATTTCTATGGCAACCGCTTGGCGCGCTGCAGTTTGTTTATTGTGTCCTTCGCGCATAGCAGAAATAAAGATTCTCTGTGTTGAGTGTGTTGAGGTGAACACTTTTCAAATGCCCAAGAAAATACAATATCCTGAAGAAAGCCTAAATTATGAATGGATCAATATGATGACAGTAAACTCAAGCAATGATAAATGCAACGTCTACTTGGAAATTAGATTTTTTTTCATTCAAAAATGGTGATTTCTAGAACCGGACAAACCATGATCATAATTTCTCTCTGAGGAAAATCGTTAAAAAACATAAAAAATTGAATAATTTCAACGCCCTATGGTAGTATTAGCAACTAGAAACTTGGGGCTTTTCAACAAACCCAAACTCGTATCGATTACATGTGATTTTCATGAAGAAAAATCGATTTGCATTTACTAGTTGCGTGAAAACACCCTGAATCGGACAAACCAAGATCATTTACCCTACCTACCAAATTTCCACAGAGTTGCTATAGAACCATGGCACTCAACGTGTTAAAGCAACTTTGCATACTTGAAATATTCAAAAAAGAATTGAACTACTTTCAAAAAGGGCCAAAAAATTTTTCTTGATTTTTTTACAAAAAATATAACTCAAAAACTATAATACCTACAAAATTCGGGTCAAAAGATAAAATGTAGAAAATTGTTTAAATTTTCATGATTCCAAAATTATAAAAAAAATGATTTAAAAAATTAAATTTCACCTTACTCAAAAACTTTTTTTTTAATTCTTAAAAAAAATATATGAAAAGCTTCTACAATTTCCAACAAGTCGTCCTTACATCGGGAGATGGGCACTTTTACAGGGAAAAAGTTTTTCTAACAACAACTTTTTCATGTTTTCTTTGAAAAAATTACAACTACTTCTTATTTTGTTTAAAGCCTAGAGAGCAATATAGTGTATTCGACAAAGTTTTAGATCTTATTAAAATATGAGCTCTCGTCGACGATATCAACTTTCCATTTTTTATAGTTTCTGAAATATACAGCATTTTGATATGGATACCCCTGAAAAAAAAAATGTTTTACCCGTTACATTTTTCTGTGTAAATTCTCGCATTTGACATGTTCTTGTCTAGTTTTTGAATAGAAAAAAGTTAACAGAGGATGTAAATCGCTATAATTTATACATAAAAATGTTACGAATTAAACATTAATAGTAATTTTTCAATGAAAAACGTGACAAAGTTGTTGTTCGATAAACTTTTTCCCTATAAAAGTGCCCATCTTCCGATGTATGGATGAATTGTAAGACCTATTCATATCTATTTTATAAGAATTTAAAGAAAAACATGTTTTCGAGAAAAATAAGTTTTGTTTTCATAATATTTTTTTTCTGAAATTTGCTTGATATTGTTTGATGAAAACAAAAAAAAAACTCTACATTTCATTCTTTGACCAACATTTTGTAGATGTTATAGTTTTTAAAGTTGGATTTTTCAAAAAAAAATAGTTGGAAAAAACTCAAAATTTCATTTAATTTCTCAAGCAAAATCTATCAGACGTACAAAATTTTAGGTCAAGAATTAAATGTAGGGAATCATTTATGTTTTCATCAGAAAATATTGAGTAAACCGTTGAAAAAAAAAATCATTGGTGTTTAGTGTTTTCGAAAAAAGGATGCCAAATATAATAGGCCGTATGAATAAAAACAAAATTCACCTTTACTTTACTTCATTCGAGCAGTCGAGCAGTGAGATTAAGTTTTTACTACGTTTGGTATGAATAAAAGAAACAACAAAGTATTTACTTTTCGAAAATGGATGTTTAGCTGATTTCGTATGAATAAAACAGCATTCATCAAGTGTTTACTTCGTTATTATCAAGTATGCTCATGAGCAAACTTTGGATCTGAAAACACTATCATTCGTTTTGATGTCATATCCGATTTATGTTTAATGCTGCTATCTTGCGCTTGAAGTTAAACAAGTTAACGATCCGCATTGATGGCATTGAGTTTCGTTTACTAGTTCAGGGGAGCGTAAAAAAATTGATTGATTTTCAGGCGGAATGAACACGTTTTCAAAATTTAAATTATGAATGAAAAATAATATTTCCGTACCTATTTGGCATTCTGTTTAAATGAAAAACACTTTTGTTTGCAGGTGGTGAAAAAATCTTGTACGAATATTGTTTTTGAAGACAACTTTATATTATAATGAAAAGTTTCAGTAATTACGTTAGAAATGTATAGACAAATGGTTAAATAAAAGTCGGAAAAAAGTGTTTTAAGTGATTAAATAACATGATGTGAAAATTTTCATTCAAATATGAAAACTGGCTTCGTGTCTTCTAATATGATAGGTATTACACTAACGAGATAGGGACCCAAACTATGGTCCCTAATTGAAAGTCACCAGACGTCGACACTATTCCTTTTTCATCGCGAATTCACGCTTTGTCCAAAAAAACGTTTTGAAACGAAACCTAAACAATCAGTTGATAGATGTTTGACAAAGTAAAAACTATGTTCGAATTCGAAAATCAAATTAGTAAAGTAAACTTTTATTCATACGGATTCAAGTAAATACTAGGAAAGTTTACTTTACTTGGAAACGGGCAGAATAAGTAAATACTTTTTTTTATTCATACGACCTAATATCTTATCATTGCATGAAACGTCGTGATCTCCTGTCAACTCGTTTTTTTTTTTGACTCACTGGGTGTTGGGGCTACAGTGGACTGTAATTGCGCCGGTAGATAAGGGTGCTCGCGTACCCAGCGGGAACCGAGCCGGATGGGAGCAGGAACCGCTGTGTTCCTTCCCAGGAGTGCAACTGGGCCAGATTCCTTGGGTTGGCTTCGCCTCATGAAGCCAACGTCGCAGTTGGACTGGACTAGCTAGCAGCAACCGCTTTTACTCGATGAGCCTTGAGAAAGGCTTTCCCAAAACTCTTTTAGAAAACTTTTACTCTTTTGGTGCGGCAGAGGTGGAGGACTGGATGTTCCGGCGATCGGACGCAAACACTGGAGACTTATACTATTTACACTTTCATTTTATTTACAACTTTTCTCTTCTTGTTTCTATTTGAATTCACTGTGATGTTCACTGTTCGATGGTTTTATGACGACTGATGCGCTCCGCAGTGGGCGCGTTATTTTTATTGTGGCACCGAAGCGGTCTTCTTCCTGCCGACGGTGTAACTTCTTACTGCCATCGGCGCAGTTTCATTGCTGCTGCTACTGGTGTTGGCCTTCTTCTTGCTGCTGGCTCCGATGTGCACTGCATCACTGTTCACGCGAAACTGAATGCCGTGCCGCGACAAGCATTGCATTTTTATGCCGTCGAGCACAGCGTGCTTTAGCGATGGCTGGCTCATAGTTGCAATGTGGGAGGGGTAACTCGTGGTGTGTGGTGGGGTGTGCAAATTCTGCATGTCGCGAGATGCTGTCACTTCAGTTCGGTCGGTGTGGAACTGAACACTGGGACTTGGTTTTTTTGACGTAGGACTACGTCTAACCGGAAAATATAGGGGGTGAAATGGAAATCTAGGCACTGAACAAGTAGGAAAAAATGCAAGATTTGGAACTCTAATAACTCGAGCATTTCTCAATAGATCGCAAAGGTTTTTGCATCAATTGATAGGAAATATATCAACGCATCTATCATAACGAATAACATTTCATTTTTCTTGAGATAAATAATTGAATAATTGTGAAATATCAAGCATTGTCAAAATGCACTATGTGCCCATTTTTGATTGGTCCATTTTGTGCTCCACAAATCGTACCGACCAAAACGGGCAACCAGAGCAGCAGCGAAATAGAATGAAGCACGATTGAAAAGGAAAAAGAAAAAAATAAACGAAACATTGGTCGCAGTCTCACACATGCGTAATTCTCGAGCCAGCCAGTCAGCTTAAAAATCCCCGCTCCGCTGCCGTAACGATCATTCTCATTCAAACCGTACACCACATCGGTTCGCATCACAACACATCAACAAACCAACCCAAGCAGCCATGTCTGGACATGGTAAAGGAGGAAAAGTGAAGGGAAAGGCAAAATCCCGCTCGAACCGTGTTGATCTGGAGATCCCCGCAAGGGTAGCTAGGCCGAGCGCGTTAGTACCAGTGCAGCAGTCCACCTAGCCGGCGTTATATAGTTTCGGCCGCCGAAGTGATCGAGTTAGCTGGCAAAGCTGCTCGCGACGATAAGAAAACCCGCATTCGGAACAGAACACATTCGGTTCGGTGGACATCAAGACAACAACAGGCAGTTGCAGCGAATGGCGAGTGGTAAACGCAATCGCAAAACGGCATCAGGTAGCAGAAGAAAAAAGTTTATTCTTCATACAAACTGCTTTGGTGGCAAATCCAGAACAAGGCGGCATCGAGGGCGTTCGAAATGGTTTTTTTCAAAACCACGAGTACAAAGTTTTCTAAATTGGAACCATTCCATAAAACAAGGCGCTTTTCAGGACCATTAAACCTTCCAAAAAAGAGTTTAGGAAATACAGTTCAATGCTTTCTAAAACAATATCCAAAATAATAATAAAACACAAATTGAATTTTTCATAATTTGTTTGCCAGGATATGATGAGTATGTGAATTTGGCAGTTGTTCTGAGCTTATTGATTTTCACCAATTCTTAAATTGCTTCTAGATTGAAAGTACAGTAATTTACACTTATCTCGACATTTAGCTAATTGGACGGACCTGCAATGCGACATATTTAGTTGGACATTTTTGTAAACATAGAGTTCGGGGTCCAAATTATGACCCCACATTGAAAGTCGACACTGTACCACTGTCATCGCAAATTTTCAATTACAGGTTAAAATTACCTCTAATCCGATACTGAGTGGTGGTAATGCGATGTGCCATTGAATGTAATTTACTGTAAAATATGTCACAAGCTGGATGAGAAGAAATTTTCCAACTGTGAAAGCTGTGGCGAGTGGCAAATGCAATCGCTAAACAGAAGGGTTTAGCCGAACAAGATATCGGGATATCGAGTGATAACAAAACAATAAACTCTTTAGATTGAAGATAGTTTTGTGATCCTGAAAAGGACCCTTTTTAGCCTGCATGTGAATCCAACGAGCGAACAAATCGTAATGAATGTATTTTTTTGCCATCGCTCCCTTTTAACGCTCATTCGTTCGTCTCGTTGGACTCGCCCCTCTGGCTGAATCTGCCGATTTGTCTCTATCCTGTGAGTGTGTACCGCTAGAGTATAAAACACGCGGACCCCAAAAAAATATCTTATTTTCTTTCAAACCGTAAACCCGTGTGGTTGTATGGCATCGGCATCGTGGACGTAACAAAGGAGGACAAGTTAAGGGAAAGGCAAAGTCTCACTCGAACCGTGCAGGTCTCCAGTTCCCTGTTGGTCGCATTCACTGATTGCTCCGCAAGGGTAACTAGGCCGAACGGATTGGTGCCGGAGCACCAGTATACCTAACAGCGATTATAGAGTTTCGGCCGTCGGAGTGCTCGAGTTGGCTTGCAAAGCTGCTCACGACAATCAGAAAACCCGCATCAAGAACAGAACAGCTTCGGTTCGGCGCTCATCAAGGGAACAATTAGTTTCAGTGAGTGGCAAAGTGTTTCTCCGGCACGTCGCATTAAATGTAATTTACTGAACAACATGTCACAAGCTGGATGGGAAGAAATTTTCCAACTGTGAAAGCTGTGGCGAGTGGCAAACGCAATAGCTAAACAGGAAGGTTTAACCGAACAAGATGGGGATATCGAGTGATTAAACAGTAAACTAATCCATTTTTCAGGTAGATAGGTAGGTATTCACGTAGGAGAAGAAAATAAAACAATATATTTAAAATATATATTTAACAAAAGCTGTCCCCTTTGTATAGTCCTACGTCACTCCGGTTATGTCCCCGACATTACCCACCCGTCTTTTTGGTCCAAAAACTTGTTTCAATAGCCCTAAAATTGCTTTCAAAACAGGCTATTGAAAACACACCAATCGGTATATAAGCGAGTGGTGCCGCTCGGAAATCCACTCTTTCTCTGTGTGGACGCCGATTTGACAACATCGTTGCTGAACGAGCTGAACGACGAGGGATCGAGTGCCTTTCTCAAGGCAATGAGGGTGAAGGTGTAGTGCTGGTGTAGAGTGAAGTTTTCCAAGGCCCTTTCTCAAAGCTAGAGACGAATGAACAGAAAATGTTTAATGTCTCTATAATCAAAAACCGAAAAAAACGAAATCCACTCAGTTATGATTGCGCAACGATTAAGATACGATCGCTTGAATGGATGGATGTTTCCCTAACACACAAACACCTAACACAATGGAACCATTGGAAATTGGCATTGTAAAATAGATGCAGGCAGCGGGTACTTTTGTACTTGCTTGCGTATCTGGAAATTGGAATGTTTCCCTAAGACAAACTTCAAAATCATGGAGCTTGTGGAAATCGGCTTTGCAAAATAGATGCAAGTTGCGAGTACTTTTGTACTCGCTTGGGTTTCTTGAAATCGGAATGTTTCCCTAACACAGACTTCAACACCACGGTTTAATCAACGCGAGGAAATAAATTTCATGTGTGCAAATAACACACTATTAAATATTTCTATATGTCTATTTGTCTCACATCCATCAGAGAAGGCATAACAAAAATAAAATTGCAACATTACGGTTATAATAGAAAAAGTACTTCAATACATTCCCCAATTTCCTGTATCTTATAAAAATTATGGACCCTATTATAGAAATCGAATCGAGGATTCGATACAATCACTATCACTATCGCACCGAGTAAAATCTGGAATTATAGAAATCGAGGAAAACTGCTCGATTCGTTAGCAGGCTCGAATGTCAGCCGTTGTGATGAAATATTTTGATACAAGCTTGAAATGTTTCACGAAGCACTATAGAAAGGATGCCAAATCTTTTTTTGAAGCATCTGCTATGAAAATGTATTTCCAAAAGTGTTAATATGGTTATGTTTTGGAGAAAACTGATATTCCCTCAACGAATGAAGCTTAATAGGCGTAATGCATGCATAGATGTGTAATAAAAACGATATCATGGAACAATTTGCTTTACAAAAAATATAATTATTAGAAAACGAATCTTTTCATTTATTTTCACAACTGCAATCTATGGAATTCCGTGAGGAGTCACACATAAATTCCACTTTTTTAAGGAAAACTTTTTTTTATGTAATTCTCTTTTAGCGTCGATTTCTTGTAAATCTTGGCAGCACCGTAAAACAAATACTGATCAAAACAAACGAACATGTGTTGAAAATTGCATATATTTAAACGTTTCTGAAATGTTTCCTAAAGGAAAATATCAACCAAACCAAACCAAACCGCAACCAAACAAAATAATTCTCTGAAGATATGCAACAAGTGAACCAAACAACTTGAAATGTTCTAACACTTGCATCGATAGCTATCACTCGCTCGTTGCTATCGAATTGCTCGATTTCTATAATAATAAAATAGGTCTAACGAGCAAAATTCTTATCGCCTCGATTTCTATAATAGGGCCCTATGTTTCAGTGCTACATTCACCATAGGTTGTCCCATGCAGCCTGCTAGCAATCTCAATGAATCCGTTTGATAAAGACCGTATTCTAGTCTGGAAATTTGAAAAACATAAAAAAAAACAGGAATTGGGTTATATCTATGGTATAACCGCAAGGGTGACGTAGGACTATCGTTGATTTAGAGATCATTTGTTTGAAGTTGAATCTAAATCCATTCTGAATGAATGAATAAATGAATATTTGGGGGACTTCGTAAACAAGAGCGTTACGTTGGAGGCACAAGGTTTTATGCATCCAATATAGGATACGAAAAACCTTGTTCTGAAGAATAATCTTCAGAAGCTTTCCTGCTAACTGTACTTGATTGACAAATCACAAACCCAAATGTATTATATGGATATTTTATGGATAGAAAACATTAAAATAAACTCTTTCGCTCGAATGTAATTTTCAATTCCAAGGGGAACTGGCAAATTATTTTCAGTAACGATTAGATATTTCCACATTTTCCTCGATACTGGAAGCCCACCAGTGGTTAATGCTAACTCGATAACCATCTGTTAATAGCACTTGATTGAAACATATTTGGTCACAGCGTTACATGGATAGAAAGCATTCAAATAAACTCTTTCACATGAATGTATTTTTAAATTCCTAAAGGAACTGGCAGATTATTTTCCGGATCTTTCTCGATCCAAACGGAAAGAATTCCGTGCGTGTATGTGTGTGTGTGTAGCGGCTGCTTCGAGATCTTCCCGGGGAACCGTTTGTAGCATCACTCTCCTCCTGATGGATTCCCTTCTGGCCTAAGGTGCACAAACAGGCTCTTGGTGATACCGTTCATCCGCGCTTTCATGATAAATGAAGAGCTTCACCACAACAGCGACAACATGCTCCCATCGCTGTTCAATTAGAACTGAGTGGATTTCCGAGCGGCGCTCGCTTATATACCGATTGGTGATTTCAATAGATTGCTTTGAAAGCAATTTTAAGACTATTGAAACAAGTTTTTGGATCAAAAAGTAACAAGTATAGAACGCGTAGACATTTTATCTTTCGAATGAAATGTTTATCATACCATTTCGTTCAGTTGTTTAAGAGCTATTAACGCTCAAAATCTCGGTCTCCGGCGTAACGCTTTCGTTTTCGAAACTTTGATTTTACACCCCGGTATAGAAATGAAAGACGTAAATATCTTTATAATTCTGATGTTTAGGCATCCAAGAATATACCTTAGAAAGCAATTTTCGAAAATCCCAGTATTTACCGGGTTATAACCATTTTAGTTATGCGATATGTAATCTAGTACGGCTATAACAATTAATTTCAAACGCGTTTTTCTCGCAACTATTTTTTTCATACTGGCGTACACGATATCTCAAGTTCTACTGAACCGATTTATGTCGAATTTATATGAATCAGTGTTTGGATTTCGATCAAAATCAAATGATACACAATGTGTCATGCAAGTAAACTCTCACGAACATATAACCAAATATGAGAGGATCATTCAGATACTTGTATGAATGTCAGCAATCACTTTTGTAACATTTAGTGATTAAACTAAGAGAGGAACGAAGACTGTTGTTTGCATATTCGAGTTGTATCAAACATGGCACACTATTTTCGAAGCCTGCATACAAGTTTGAACCGCATATATCGTCTCATTTTACTATAGCGAAACCCACTGCACAGACAAGTGTAAAGCAATAAATGATACTAGAAAAATTACGTCATCATTACGTCACCATTTGCGGAGAGCAGCGAATGGGAAAAGAGATAAAACACGAGAGTTTTTGCTTCTCACTGGAGCGGTGTTGCTAGTAAAACTATGCGGTCTATATGAATATACACATTTCAAGGGATAGCGACGTTAAAAATGGAAAATATAATCTGACTACCCTTCCCTTAGCCTCTATCGAGCTAAATAATCATATAGTTTGCACTCTCTGAGACTTAATAATCAGGATCTGCTACATTAGCTGAATATGAATCTTTCGCTTTGCGTTGTCCGTATGATCCTGCTGTTTCATGATGCATGGAGAGGTCGGTATGCATATGTTAGAGGCAAAGAAGAAAATATGCTTTCTGCACTGAAAGCGTATATGATAGCTTTGCTTGCATGCTGGTGTGCAATGAAGTGCGAGCCGATGCAGAGTTGTCTCGTTCTCTTTTGTGTCGTGATTTGCAGCACATAACAATAATAGAATACCGCTGGGAGAAATGTTTCCTGAAAGATCATATTTAAACGAACGAAAGCGATTTTTTCAATGAGTGGATCATTTGGCAAACACTGATATGAATACAAACTGTATGCATCTCTTTACCGCATGAACCAATAAAAATTACACTCTTTTAATTTTACTGTTTTTAAAAAATCGGGAAACGTAAAAAACACGTTTAAAAGAGTTTTTCTCTTCAAATGGCCGCCATGTTTTCAAAAAACATGTTTTTGACTTGTACGAGGTTCATGCGATAGCGGCATCTTTACTGATTCAGAAATTGTTTGATTTTTTTGTTTCAGATAACCAGAAGGGCTGTCATCGTGTACGCCATAGCACAAGTTTTTTTCAACCCTCTCACTTTATCAGCTTGTAACTATTTTAATTACGAAAAAAAATTCCATTGAATTTTTGTTTTATTGTTAAAATATAGACAAACACATAATAATATAATGGGTAGTTTAAATATACTTTCTTTTATTTCTTCCGGAGCTTGAAAAAACGTCGGAAATTCGTGCCTCTACACTAGAGTACCCCCTTAGTCAAAATGAGCGGGACTTTATTATGCTAATTTTGCACAAAAATTCACAGTCTGAATGAGGATGAAATATTGCGTCGAATACAGTGTTAGTCACTCAACTCGAACAAACTTCTTGTTTCAGTTTCTCACCTGCTGAACATAATTTGGTTCGAAGTCCACTTTCCACTAAATACATAAGCAACATTTTATTCCAATTCAGATTGTTCATTTTTCAAATTAGCATTTTCAGGCTTAACACATTTCTGCTCAGGCAAAGGGACCGAAGGCGCTTGTTAGCAAACAGCTTAAGACCACCAAAATTAAAAACCGATTAGCGGTATACGATCAAATGCCAACCGCCTCTTCTTGGGAGGCTGCCGGCTGCTAAACGGCATCCAGGAAATGATCGTTTGCGAGACAACATATCCCACGCCCACATCAAAATTCGCCGCTGATTACTTATTCCCTCGTTTATGCCGACCTCACACACATATACCATACTAATGCCACATTCCATTTCCCCCTCGCAGATTACAGCAATCCTGGCGACTGGCCAAATGGGCTTAATTCTTCCTCGGCGACGGCTTACGTCAGCAACTACTCGCCCCTCCAAACGACGCCTCCCTCCTACGGTGGATACGATCCTTGCCCAATGGCAGAGCATCCAAACTACAGCATTCCAACAGGTAACACCTAAGCCCGGCTTAAGTATTTGTTAAACAGCAGCTTTTTCCTCAATTCACGCAGATCATCTTCCAGTTCTTCCAGACACCGCCCCCGCGTACCAGGACTACTACGCCATTCCGCCGGCCTCAAGCTCGACTCCCCACCAATCCATGCCCCACGGGTACGTGTCCAAAGGGTCCGAGCTGGATGCCTCCTACGGTCCGTACAGCCAGTGGGCCAACGGATACGGAAGCTATCAGTACAATTCCCCGTGCCCTCCGCCGCTGCCACCACCCCCGCCACAAACGCAGTACCCCTCGACGACTCCCGCCATGGTGCTCTGCCCGCAGATGTTCAGCACCGTCAACCAGAACCAAATCCACGTCCATCTGCACGGCACCGGGAGCGAAAAGCTCGAGCAGTACCTCGGTTCGGACAACGGATTCACGATCAACTCCATATCCGCAGGGACGATGCGACCACCGGCACCAGGTGTCGAGATTGGCATCGGAACGCACGACAGCGCCCTGATGGTCCACGAAGCGGATCAGCAAGCGCAGCAGCAGCAGCATCACTCCGCAGCGCATCCTGGCGCGGCTGGCGCAGGAGATGGTAGCGAGCCACCAGAGGGCCGGGAAGAAACCGTCGCTGGCGATCCGAGCAGCGTCTGGCGGCCCTACTGATGTTACGAGTTTTAGGCGTGTTCTAGACTGATTTTCGATTCGTTTAGTGTCAATTGATGATTTGTTTCGTATGTTTTACTTTCTGTGCACCAACTGGAACCAACCGCTCAAACTGTTTACGTTCGTAGAGATACTTAGTCGTACTTTACTGTACTAGTAAATTTAGAATAATTTATATATGATGTAAGGAACTAGCAGAACTGTTTTCATATAGATTTACAAATATTGCATTCCATCTGAAATAATCTCAGTTATCAAGTGAATACGCAGAATATAGAGATGGGTTTTTTTCTTCTATGGAAATTTTCTGTAATATAGGTAAAATGCGAAAAGAGATGGCAAATTAGCTAAATGTTGGGTGGATTTACAATAAATATTTGTATAAATCTGTATCTTTACTCTTTTTCATTCTATTCTGTATCAGTAATCAAAATGTATCACTTTTAGGCCACAAATTCCTCACTGAAGATGCACTTAGGAAAATTAAACATGTTTCTTTAAAGCATGCATTAAAAATATGGTCTGAGAAATTTTTCATGCGATTTCCCCGTCGTCAGCGCTATCAGTTTATGTGTAGTAGCCATAACAAAAAGATACAAGCAACTATGCTCAATACTGTTGACGTAGGGCTACGTCATTCATTTCTATACTGGGGTGTAAGTTCAAAGTTTCGAAAACGAAAGCGTTATGCCGGAGAACGAGATTTTGAGCGTTAATAGCTCCTAAACAACTGAACGAAATGGTAGGATAAACACTTCATTCGAAAGATAAAATGTCTACGCGTGATATGCTTGTTATTTTTTGATCCAAAAACTTGTTTCAATAGCTCTAGAATTGCTTTCAAAACAGGCTATTGAAATCACACCAATCGGTATATAAGCGAGTGCCGCTCGGAAACTCGATCAGTTATGATTGCGCAACGATTGAGGAACGATCGCTGGAATGAATGGATGTTTCCCTAACACAGACCATGGAACCTGTGGAAATCGGCATAGCAAATTAGATGCAAACTGCGGGTGTTTTTGTACTCGCTTGCGTTTCTGGAAATCGGAATGTTTCCCTAACACAGACTTCAAAATAATGGAGCCAGGGAAATTGGCATAGCAAATTATATGCAAGCAGTGGGAACTTCTGTACTTGTTTGCGTTTTTGCAAATTGGAATGTTTCCCTAACACAGACTTCAAAACCATGAAGCCTGGGGAAATCGACATTGCAAAATAGATGCGAGCTGCGAGTACATTTGTACTCTTTTGCGTTTTTACAAATTGGAATGTTTCCGTAACACAGATTTCAAAACCATGGAGCCTGAGGAAATCGGCATTGCAAAACAGATGCAAGCTGCGGGTTCTTTTGCACTCGCTTGCATTTTTGCAAACCGCGGTTATATCATAGGTATAATCCATTCATAGTTTTTCGTTAAAAATAGATTTACGATTATTCACTTACGAGTATATTGTTACTACTAACTACTAATACTACCTATTTCGATAGGGCTATGAAAAAGTGATTTAAGGTGAAGATGGAAGCTAGCCACAAATGGCTGCCACAATGGCGCTCATTCCTTTCATCTTCCCCCCTCGCCCATCGCCCGAAACAATAATTTTCCGGAGCAGTGTAAAGAAAATGATCGTTTACGCACACTTCCCATCAAGTAATATCAACCAAACTCTGATAGATTACTCACAAGATATTAAATTTTCATCTGCTGTTGCACTGTATAGTGAAAAACGTCGGAAAACTCGAGCTAGTGCTCTGAAAGTTAAACTTTAATTTTTAAATTTTCGGCAATGGTTTTGATTGTATTGGTGAAAGCATCGTTATTTTTTCGACACTGATGCCGGACAACATCATCGAAACAGCTATAAAAATCACTCAATAAAATGTTATTCCTAAGTCATAGCGTTTCATGTTATGACAATCAAAAGAATAAAATTATGTTGATATCAATAGAATTAATATTTTTACGTTAATTGGGTCTATAATGTAAGTTTTAGCAGCTTTAACTTTGGGTAATAAAATTGTATTGCAGAGCTCGGAACACTGCCACGGCTGCCTATAACAGTAAACGGAAAAGTATTACATTCAATAAAAATGCCTCGGCCTACGAAGAGAAGGGTTAAGGCTCTCCAACGTGAATATGTGAAAACAATACGATCAACGAAGGAAAATATTAAGGAATTATCAACATCGAGTTACTATGCGGAAGAACTTGTTATTACCAAAAGAGCCCCAATTCGCATGTGTTATAAATTTGCTCATGTTACGCTCGCGTATAATCAGAATTTTACTTCATATGCAAATGCACCTTCTATATATATTTATATTTGCAATTGTTCATCGGAACACATCGTTCATACATTTTACTTTAGTATTGAATTGTTATTTTTTTTGACGTAGGACTACGTCTTTCATTTCTATACCGGGGTGTAAAATCAAAGTTTCGAAAACGAAAGCGTTACGCCGGAGACCGAGATTTTGAGCGTTAATAGCTCCTAAACAACTGAACGAAATGGTATGATAAACATTTCATTCGAAAGATAAAATGTCTACGCGTTCTATACTTGTTACTTTCTGATCCAAAAACTTGTTTCAATAGTCTTAAAATTGCTTTCAAAACAGGCTATTGAAATCACCAATCGGTATAAAAGCGAGCGCCGCTCGGAAATCCACTCAGTTCAAATTGAACAGCGATTGGAGCATGTTGTCGCTGTTGTGGTGAAGCTCTTCGTTTATCATGAAAGCGCGGATGAACGGTGTCACCAAGAGACTGTTTGTGCACCTTAGGCCAGAAGGGAATCCATCAGGAGGAGAGTGATGCCACAAACGGTTCCCCGGGAAGATCTCGAAGCAGCCGCTACACACACACACATACACGCGCGGAATTCTTTCCATTCGGATGCAATTCAGCATCGAGAAAGATCCGGGAAATAATCTGCCAGTTCCTCTGGGAATTTAAAAATACATTCATGTGAAAGAGTTTATTTGAATGTTTTCTATCCATGTAACACTGTGATCAAATACATTTGGTTTTGTGATTTTTCAATCAATCGCAATTAACAGGATAGCTTCTGAAGATTATTCTTCCCCATCAGTAGGATATTTCCGTATCCAATATTGTATGCGCCCACAATCGATTATTGTTCAGTCGCCGAAAGTTCCAAGCTCAGAGAGTTCATTCCCCTCTAGTTTGCCTTCCAAATTGCCATCGTAAACCACGCCTTCTCTCGATTCAATCACGCACAAAAAGCATACTTAAGCGATATTCTGGTGGTGAAACGCATTCATTTTTCGTGAGGACATCGACAAGACAACAACGTTGCTGAGGGTGCTGGTCGACGAAGGATCGAGATCTGCTCTGAAAATCAAGCAGTTTGTTTGAAACTGTGCACAGAGAAGCCGATCCTTCAGGTGAAGAGAAGGTGACCATCGAAGTAGCCGCTACATACACACATACACGCACGGAATTCTTTCCGTTTGGATGCCATTCAGCATCGAGAAAGATCCGGAAAATAATCTGCTAGTTCCTCTGGGAATTTAAAAATACATTCATGTGAAAGAGTTTATTTGAATGTTTTCTATCCATATAACACTGTGACCAAATACATTTGGTTTTGTGATTTTTCAATCAATCGCAAATAACAGGATAGCTTCTGAAAATTATTCTTCCCCATCAGTAGGATATTTCCGTATCCAATATTGGATGCATAAAACCTTGTGCCTCCAACGTAACGCTCTCGTTTTCGAAGTCCCCCAAATATTCATTCATTCCGAATGAATTCAGATTCAACTTCAAACAAATGATCTCTAAATCAACGATAGTCCTACGTCACCCTTGCGGTTATACCATAGATATAACCCACTTCCTGTTTTTTCAAATGTATTCAAAGACCCGTGTCAATGAAGCGCCACACAGTCTGATAAGTGAATTGATCTATTTACGTGTGCTTTGCTCTTCTCGCACGAACACTATTACCCCATTTTTACACGTGGGTTTACCTATACTACTACAATGGCTAGCTTCCACCATCACCTTAATATAGCTTTCGAGGGATGTACGAGATAGATGATATTCGCAACAGGACCAGCACCGATTGAATACACGGCAGATTGTGAAGGTTGGAGATGCAGGAAGTTGTGTGAGCGAAAAATACGATGCATATTGAAATTAAACAACTGAAGGAGTTCCGGACAGTCGCAGGAATAAGGTCGGAAGAGTGTAATTGTAATTGTAAATGATTGTAATTCCGTACCTCTTTTTACAGCATACAGCTTGATAACACGAATGTGCTAAAAGTCAACGAGAGAGTAGTAGAGCACATTTTAAGCATTACAGACAAGATACCGTCGGGCTCAGCAGATTATAATATCGTGAATTTACAGCAGACATCTTGTGCAACCGTTGCGTGTGTTCCAAGATAGGCTCCGACAGATGAGAAGCAGGGAACGTTACTGATGGGTGCAGAAACTGGCTCTGTACTGAGGCATTTGCTAACGAAGGCACTGCTGAACGATTCCTGGAACAATTCACAAACACTTCCTCTTCCTCTTTTGATGACGGCATCTCCAAAATTCCTTTGGACTGACTCGGAAATTTGTTTGGATGAGATTTCGGTGTTATGGGGCATTGTTCAAGCATTTGTAATTTATAGTCATAATAGAATACAATTTTTTCCTGATTGATCTTTGACGTAGGACTACGTTTAACCGGAAGATATAGGGGTTAAAATGAAAATCTAGGCATTTAACAAGTAGGAAAAAATGAATGATTTTAACTCAAACATTACTTAATAGATCGCAAAGATGTTTGCATCAATTGATAGGAAATATTTCAACGCATCTATCACGATGAATAACATTTGTTTTGTGAAATGTCAAGCATTATCCAAACGCGCTATGTACCTCGTTTTGATTAGTCCAATTTGTGATTCTCAAATGGATCCGACCAAAAGGAGCAACCAGAGTAACCGCGGAATATAATTTGAAAACAAGCAAAACATTGAATCGTAAGCTACTCCCCTTGGAATTCTACCGCCATTCGAATCAAATAAATTTCGCAGTTGCTTTCCGAAAATATAATTCATTTTCTAACCGCGAAGCAGAGCTGATATATGTGGTCCCATATGGTCTAGTGGCTAGGATATCTGGCTTTCATCCAGAAGGTCAGGGTTCGATTACCGGTATGGGAAAAGCTTTTTAGAAGCGAATGAACTGCCAAGTAAAAAGCCTCTCTAATACGAGAAAGGAAGAAAGCTGATAATGCTAAGAGCAGATAACAACTGCAACTGGAATGACCGCACAAAAAAAGTGTAGTAGGCTAGGTATATTGTGGCGCGGCAAAAACATCGTGAGTTGAAGACGGACTGTGATACCGTGCGCGAGTATGAATTGGTTATGATTTTGTAATGATTTTGCGCCGCGCAAACGTAATGACACTCGCTAAAGCTCGGTCGTATCACCGCCGCTTCGGACGACGGATCGGCGGTGGACTCGGATCGGCTTGGGCCGCCGAATATTTATTTCTAATAGAAATTACGCTTTTTTATCTGTGAGGCATTTATATCCATCATATTTTTTTCCCGCGCCACAATATCTCTAGCCTACTACACTTTTTCTGAGCGGTCGTTTGACTTCAAACGTTTGAGAGTTGTTTAGTTCATGATGGATGAGGTGGCATCTAAGTCTTCTTCTTGGGAATCGCAAAACTACGTTCCAATCTCTTCCTTTTCCGGGTCCTAGTTAGAATTATAGTGACGTAAGACTACAATTCAAACCAACCTGATCATTTCGGAAAGGCTAAACGAATTTTGTCCCTGACATCCCTAACTCATTGAGGTTTAAACATAAAATTAAAATAATAAACATAACCAAAAGTAAGCATCATATATCATATCATCTAGATTTCAGTGTTCCTGAAGCATCATACCTAACGGTTGAATTTAGCGTTGTTTCTCAATGACTGAGTTTCATCCTAGTGACGATAACTTTCTGGAACGAATCATACCATTGAACACTAACAGCCATGGTCGCTTGTAAAAATCACTTAATGTTAGTTTCAACTGTACACTGTATATACTGTATATACTGAGTATACTGACGAGCGAACGTGATGTGACCGGAAGGTGGAAGCAGCACTTCGATAAAAATCTGAATGGCGTACAGGCAGTGGACCTAGATGACGATAGAAGCGATTACGTTGGTGCAGTAAATAATGAAGATATATCACCCCCAACAGTAGGTGAAGTTAAGAATGCCATCAAACAGCTTAAGAACACCAAATCAACTGGCAAAGATGGCATCGGAGCGGAACTTATCAGGACGGACCCGGAAAAGTTGATTAGTTATCTGCATCGGCTGATTGTCAGAATTTGGGAAACAGAACAACTACCGCAGGAGTGGAAATATGGGGTTATTTGCCCTTTCTTCAAGAAAGGAGACAAACTAGACTGTGAAAACTTTCGCGCAATCACCGTCCTGAATGCCGCCTACATGGTGCTTTCCCAAATCATCTTCCGTCGTCTATCGCCACTGACAAACAGATTCGTGGGAGGTTATCAGGCCGGCTTCATCGAAGGTCGGTCTACTACTAA
This sequence comes from Toxorhynchites rutilus septentrionalis, assembly GCF_029784135.1. Classification (NCBI taxonomy): domain Eukaryota; kingdom Metazoa; phylum Arthropoda; class Insecta; order Diptera; family Culicidae; genus Toxorhynchites; species Toxorhynchites rutilus. The sequence goes on from NC_073744.1 coordinate 174,206,500, forward strand.
CCAAATCTTCACCTTGCGGCAGATTCTCTAAAAATGCAGTGAGTTCAGAGTCCCTACGCACCATCTATTCATCGACTTTAAAGCCGCATACGATTCAATAACACGGAAAGAGCTATGAAGAATCATGGACGAAAACGGCTTCCCCGTGAAGCTGACAAGACTGGTTATGGCTACGATGAATGGGATACAGTGCTGTCGGGTGGATTATCTGATTCATTCGAGTCTCGCAGGGGGCTCCGACAAGGTGATGGTGTCTATTGCCTACTGTTCAACATCACGCTAGAGGGTGTTATGAGACGAGCGTGTACGATTTTCAATAGGTCCAGTCAATTCATCTGCTTCGCTGATGACGCAGACATTGTCGACAGAACATTTGAGACGGTAGCTGAATATTACATCAGACTTAAGCACGAAGCAGAGAGAATTGGACTGAAAATCAATGCGTCTAAAACCAAATACATGCTGGCTTTCGGATCCGAGCACGACAGGATCCGATTAGATAGTAGTGTAACGATCGACGGCGATGAGTGCGAGGTAGTAGACCAATTTGTCTAACTTGGCTTAATGGTAACGTCTGACAATGATACCAGCCGCGAGATCCGGAGACGAGTTATCAATGGAAGTCGTACCTACTATGGTCTTCACAAACACTTGAGGTCAAACAGACTTAGCAGTCGTGCGAAATGTTCCCTGTACAAAACGCTCATAAGACCGGTTGTCCCGGGCACGAAACTTAGACAATACTCGAAAAGGACCTGCGACCCATCGGAGTCTTTGAACGACGGGTGTTAAGAACCATCTTCGGTGGTGTACAGGAGGACGGCGTATGGAGGCGAAGGATAAACCACGAGCTCACGCAACTCACTGTCTATCCCAGCACCCAGAAAATGATCAAAGATGGAAGGACACGCTGGGCAAGACATGCTGCAAGAATGTCGGACAACTGTCCTGCAAAAAATGGTGTTCATCGAAAATCCGGCTGGTACGAGACGACGAGGAGCGCAGCGAGCAAGCTGGTTAGACCAAGTGGAACAGGACATGGTGGGCACGGGATGCTCGCGGAATTGGAGAGAGATAGCAACGAACCGAGTTAGTTGTAGGAAAATTGTGAATCAGGCCATGTTGTAAAGACGTTAAGCCAAAATAAATAAATAAAAAAAATAGTTTCAACTGTATTACTTACATAGGGCATAAATTTTACTTCCAAGACTGAAATTGGCTCTGTGAAAGTAAAGGAACCTCGCTAATAAAAAAAAGGTTGGAAACAACTGAAAAGGGTGTGATATCGCCACCACCACAAAACGCCGTACGGTATCTCTCAACAATATAATAATTGTAGCACAACTCTTAATTGACTACTCTCTACAGATAGTTGCTGGTGACTAGGTTTTTTGGTTCGAATTTCCAATAGACTCGAAAAAAGGATCTGAAAACTGAAAACTGAATTTTCACTTCATCGCATTTCACTGCACTCGCTCGTATCTCCCTCTTAAAATGCACTGCTTACTCCACGATAAAGGTCCGGGTCGATCCGGTGTACGGGAATACACCACCCAGAATGAACCGGTAGTAACCAAAATGCCGAATGCGGTACGTGCCGGACACCACATCTCGTCCGATTTCCCACGCGAATTCAATATCGCTCAAGCCAAGAATCGTCGACTGGCGCTCCCATTTGAACCTAAAATGTAGTTACAGCAATCAAAGATGCAAACACGAATTCACGTTGGCAGAAATAAATCTCACTTCGTCTCCCAGTTGGCATCGGTGGCCACTACCGTCCAGCTTCCGTCCGGTTGCTTCTGTTCGACGTTGAAAAATGTTCGATCGTGCATCAGATTGTTGCGCGGGTTTCCCGCGATGAATGTCGCGAAGACAGTATCCCCGCGCTCATAGCTATTGAGCGGTTGGACACGTACCGTTCCAAACTCTCGCCCAATCGGGTGCCCATCGAATATGACTCCCGTCGTGAGCGATATCTGCTTGTCGTCCAGATGCGGTGGGGATGGTCCAGCGTCCAGTGACTCATTGTTAACCATCGCTCGCATAAGTTTGCCGTACTGCTGAAGGTAGATGGTCAGTGTGTGGGGTCCGAACATGGTTGAAGCTCCCTCGTAACGTTGGATCTCGTACTCCTCCGGAGTGGCTACGTAGCTGGTGTACATGTTCGATAAGCCCGCGATGACCACTTGCAGTTCGGGACCACCGGCGGACACCGAAGCCTGGGAAATAGCACTGCGCACCCGCCTGCCGGACATCGTGGTGAATTCCCCTGGAACGGCGGCGATGGCGAGGTTCCCGATGGTCAGAATCTGTGTTGGGACAATCTTCGGCTGCCAATCGTACGGGAAGGTTGCCCGTCCAGTGGCGAGCAGAATAGGCTTCGGCGCCTGACATTCGATGTCGTCCGCCGTGGGCTCGGCAATGAAGTCACGCACAATGTTCCACAGAGCGTTATCGGTGACCGTTCCCTGGGTGAAATCGAACGCTCCCGGTCCATCGGTGGTTCCGGCAGCGAAACTGTATCCCATAGCGGGTAGACAACCACGCACCGTTTGTGATTCGCGAGTTATAGGGTTGCGGTAGGACGCTTCGGCCCTGGGCATGTCGACATACTGATGGATAAAGTTCACCGGTCCGGTAAGTCGCCTTCCACCACCTTGGTTTAGGAGTTGCTGCAAAAAGCAATAGTTGTTTTAGAATAATGACTATGATTTTGAAGGTTCCACCTCATACCCCTACAAAGGATTGAGCTGGACGACTTATCTTCAAGATTATTAAGGATTTAAGGGGGGACCCGGTCTGGAAAATCGAAAAAAATCGAGTTTTTGTTTTTTTTTCTTTTTGGAAGCTTAGGCCCTCAGAAATGCTGTCCTGAAAGGATTTTTCGATATTTGATTTCGTTCGAAAGTTACAGCCCAAAGCATGAAGTCACCTCAAGGGATATAGTATTGCTGTACGAATTTTAAAACGTGTTTTTCTCGAAATCATGTTTTTCCAACTGGTGGTATCGATATCTCAGGATTTACTCGACCAATTTGGCTGAAATTTTTTATCAGCATGTAAAAATGGTTTATTTAAAGCGTTACATAGCCGTTTTATAATATCGCATTTTTTCGATTTCTTATGAGCTTCTAAAAAGCGATTTTTCATGCAAAATAGCTCATTTTTAACAAAAATAACCGCCATTTTGGCAATTTTTCGAATTTTTTAAAACCCCTATGTAGCGCTTTAGGTATTGTCCTGAAGCTTTAAAATATTCATTGGAATTTGTTTTACGACACCCCGTTGCTTCATAACAATAACCAAAATACCCGAACACTTCATTTTATTCGTAAAATCCGAAAAAAAAATTATAGGAGGTTGTGTCCAAGATACGACCGCATTGTTGACGTAGAACTACGCTGTTATTTAATATAAGTCGCTTGTTTATACCTTCCGATATTATTCTATAATGCTGTGAGATTTTAGAAACAACTGCTTAGTAGAATAATCTCTGAAATGATTTTTTCATTGTAGAATCAGTTGACGATAATTGATTGATGATTCATTCTTGCCCTCGCAAAACAATCGTATTTCACAATTTATTTCATGTCAATGCATTGAAAATTTACCTCGAAGGCTATTCCGGTGGGCTTTTTCGAAATTGACATAGACTCGGCTACAGTCGATTATATACATGTTGCACCAGCACCATTATTCCATATCTCATAACTACATCAATATATCTTTGGCACCGTATGTAAACAACAACAATGACAACACTTGCAAGTATCAAATATCATGCTACATGTTATTTAGTATTGCCTCAAAGGAATCGCACCTCTAGACATCGTTCGTACAAACTAAGCGTAAACCAAGCGCCGAACAAACGTTCACCATAGCATGCATAAACTTTTTTTGTTAATAACAATCTCGAAAAAAGTAGTGCAAATGCAGTCCTAGTTGAAGGCAGTTTTGCGACTGGCACGCGAACCCAAATAACTTAAGACATTCCAGTAAGACATTCAAGATGCTTGGTATTCCCAAATAATTTTTTGGTGCACAACCTTAACGTCTGCTTCGCCATAACGTCAGTTTAATGCATTGATGCATTCTCAAAGGCACCAACGAAGCCCTTATGAAGACGGAAAATAAACAATGTTAACTGCTTGGAAAAAGACTGAATTATGCCACACAACTTGTACTCTGCTGTAACACCCATCGATTCGAATTCGCTGATGAGTTTGTCAAGAGCGACCGCCTTCACCACCAGCGGAGGGAGCTTGATTTTGGTTGCTGCCTGGGCGTTTACATTTTCGACCGACGCGTCGAAATCGCCTACTTCGTTGTTGTTCGGTGCGGTGTCACATTTGCGAAGGCTCGGTTCAGTGCGAGCGCTTTTCACTGCACCAACACCGCGTGCATCATTAGATGACGCTTACCTCGAAATTTTATTGCCCCTGGCAATGCGTTCGTTTTCTGCAGGGCTCGAGCCTGCCTTCCTCTTCTTCTTTCTCATCGCACACTACGCGAAGCGTCCAATTTATGACGCGGAAAGAAGAACACACGATACGAATAACGCGAAAAACGAACCGAAAAATCAAACGACGATTTCCAAGTTGGATTACCACTGGTGGGGTCCAATCTTAGCTCGAAGCGCAGCGAAAGCAAAGTGAACTGGATTACTCAACAGCTTGATGCCGAATGAAAGTTTGCCTCAGCGAGCTCCACTGTTTATACTCTAGGCAAGTATTCCCCTTCATTCTTCTTCTTTCCTTTGTTCACGGAGACTTTAAATCCTACGATTTCCCCTCCGTTGGTCATCGATAAGTTGCTCGTTATTGATCTTCGGGAAAGTTATCTGTTCGGGAAAGCACTCAAATGGACAGAACAAATGTATGGGAAAATAGAAACACTTAAAGTTTTCATGAATTTTAACCATTTACTAACCAGGGGATTCTATTGTATGGCATATTAAACAAATCTTACGGAATTTCCGATTCGTTTAGTATGTAAATCGCTAAAATCCGTTCGCGGCAAAAATAGTTATTAGCGCTAACTTTATTTCACAAAAACGTGACCTGTTTTCTGATTTGACACCCTTAATGAAAGACGTAGTTCTACGTCAAAAATCACGAAAACTCAATATTTTCTGACCTTCCAGACAGAGGCCCCCTCTTAAGAATATACATGAAAACCAGTATGCAAAAAAGGGCTTCTTTTGTTGCAGACATAAATTTGCTATCAACAGAACAACGGACAATAAGCGGAATCCGAAAAATAGCATCCCAAGACTTGTCAAGAAAATTTCCAACCCGGGAAGATCCTTGACTGATCGGGAATGGAACCCGCTATCCTAAAGTTCCCAGTAGAGACTCACTCTGAGAGATATGCCACAGTACAGGAAATAAAATACGTGAAATAAAAACTTTTTAAGTTAAACGGTTTAATTGTGATTAAACATAATAATGTACTAAAAGCTAGAAAATAATCAGGCAAGTAGCAGTTAGCAGTTATCACACCTCTCCTTCATTAGTCTAGGGCATTGATAAGACTAAAATAAAATCATGGGACATATGATGAAGTCGCTAATTGTGGATAATGGAAATCCAACGTGCTCGTTGATACCCATATTGATGGGGTTTTGGAAAAACCCATATTGATAAGGTTGTGTGAAAATATGTAATCCGCCGTTTTGTAGCGGCCGCCATCTTGAATTTTCAAGATCATGAAATGCGCAGTTTTATAATGACTACAGAGATAAAGGTGTGTTCCAAATTTCAGATCAATTGGTCAACAGGAAGGGGATCAACTTTGGGTCAGCGCTATAGACAAACATGCTACAAACATACAAACACACAAACAGATTACAGGACAAACTAAATAAAACCATTTAAAAACATAGAAGGTTGTGTTCAAGACACGACCGCATTGTTGACGTAGAACTATGTTGTAGTTTAATTCAAGTCGCTTTTTTGTAACTGCGGATATTATTTTATAATGCTACGAAACAAACGCATAAAAACGAAAGTTACGAATCGTTCATTCTAAGAGTCGCATATGATTTTATGCTTCTGGTACGATTTGCGAGTAAATGCTCCTCTAATTTAGTCCAATCTTTGAAAAAACGGCTAGAAAAAAACGGCTGAACGTATCAATATGAAACGTTCACAGATGTTTAGGGAATACACTAGGCTAAAAATTTGCCTGCAAACATTAGAACTTACTGCGATATTTGCAGAATTACGGTGGATTTTGTAAAGCACTTTAAAAATCTTTTTTTTTTGTACTTTTTTGAAATCAATGCAAAAAAAATATTTTTTTTTTTCGTCAAAGTAACAAATTATCCTTGTGCAGAATTAATTGGAGTTTTCAAAACTATTCGTCATCGAAGACGAAGGGGTAATTTTTCATTCAAACTGAAATATCTCTGTGTGGGAAGGTCCTACAGAAACGTTCCTGGAACCAAATAAAAGCTGGTTGATAAGGTTAATTGGAATAGCTATTAAGTTGGTTGGCAAAAAAATTGTGTTAGTCCAGAATATTCTTGAAAAAACAAAGAAAAATCGATTTTCCATTTCTTCCCGATATTGTTGCTCACTACATCTACTCACACCAAGATAAAAAACAGAAAGTGGGTTATATCTATGATATAACCGCAATGGTGACGTAGGACTATCGTTGATTAAGTGATCCTTTGTTTGAAGTTGAATCTGAATCCAGTCTGAATGAATGGATAAATGAATATTTGGGGGACTTCGAAAACGAGAGCGTTACGTTGGAGGTACAAGGTTTTATGCATCCAATATTGGATACGAAAATATCCTACTGATGGGGAAGAATAATCTTCAGAAGCTATCCTGTTAATTGCGATTGATTGAAAAATCACAAAACCAATTGTATTTGGTCACAGTGTTACATGGATAGAAAACATTAAAATAAACTCTTTCACATGAATGTAATTTTTAATTCCTAGAGGAACTGGCAGATTATTTTCCGGATCTTTCTCGATGCTGAATGACATCCAAACGGAAAGAATTCCGCGCGTGTATGTGTGTGTGTGTGTGTAGCGGCTGCTTCAAGATCTTCCCGGGGAACCGTTTGTGGCATCCTTCTCCTCCTGATGGATTCATGTCTGGCCTAAGGTGCACAAACAGGCTCTTGGTGACACCGTTCATCCGCGCTTTCATGATAAACGAAGAGCTTCACCATAACAGCGACAACATGCTCCAATCGCTGTTCAATTAGAACTGAGTGGATTTCCGAGCGGCGCTCGCTTATATACCGATTGGTGATTTCAATAGCCGGTTTTGAAAGCAATTTTAAGACTATTGAAACAAGTTTTTGGATCAAAAAGTAACAAGTATAGAACGCGTAGACATTTTATCTTTCGAATGAAATGTTTATCATACCATTTCGTTCAGTTTGTTAGGAGCTATTAACGCTCAAAATCTCGGTCTCCGGCGTAACGCTTTCGTTTTCGAAACTTTGATTTTACACCCCGGTATAGAAATGAAAGACGTAGTCCTACGTCAAAATATCTACTTAAATATTCTGATACCTGAAAGTTGTAGCGCATCCCAACGATATGCGAAGTTACAGCATGTCAAAAATCACTTAAAATTTCCGACTTCGCACTCTGTTCATCTAATTTTTTTTATCGAGTGTACCGTTTTATCTCAAATTCCGAACACTTAAGCTTTGATGGTCATTAAACACTGTCTCATTACTCAAACTGGTACTCTTTCGCGAAGTTAAATTGATTTTTAGATACAGTGAAGCCTTCTTAGTTTTATCACTTTTGTCTCAAATTCCGAACAGCAAAGATGCATTTCTTTAAAAAAAATCATAACTTTTGAACTACTGGACCGATTCATACGATCGTTATATCAAATTAAAGTCAATTAGCTGGTCTATTTTAAAAAAAAAGTTATACTCGCGAAAAATTTGGATTTTGCTCTCGTAATTATTGATTATATTTGCTTTTTTATAGTTTACATGGTTTCTGGATGGTATCGGTATCGATACCTGTAAATGATGTTAGAATAAAGTCTATAACCAAAAGAATGTCAAGGTTTTGATTATTAAATTATTTATAACATGAAAGTTCAGTAAATTCACGTTGAAAAATGAAGTGTTCGCAATTTGAATCATGTGTAGAAACTTGATTCATATTCCGAACACTACTTCAATATTAATTTTAATGAAGATTTCTGCATAAAATATATTTTTCTCACCCATTTACTGTAGGTTCTTACATTCTCTAGCACTTAACATGAAAACAGCAATCAAAACAGTTGAAACAACTACAAAAAGTGAAAATTGAGCAATGCTTGTTTTTTACGGATTTTGCTAACGCAAACATTTTATCATTGGTTTTGACTGTCACTTTTTGGCAAATGTCTAATATTATAAATTATAGGCTGTATTGATACCTGTAAATGATGTCAAAATGAAGCCTATACCTCAAAAAATGTGTGTGTTTCCATTATACAATTATTTATAACATAAAAGTTTAGTCATTTTATATTTAAAAATGAAGTGTTCGGAATTTGAGACTGTTCGGAATATGAGACGAAACGGTATATTGTCTAAGCTTAGCAATTTGTACACAAGCTACCGTGTTCGCAATACAAAAGAGGTCAAAGGTGCGTCGAGCTGAATGACAATGCACTTACCGATGCAGCAGTGTAAAGCCGAGTCGCGATGATCTTCGTACTATCATACATGTCCTTCCCGGGACCGGAGGCGAAGCAAGCGCCTGCTCCCGAGGGGCAGGAAGATGTCAGCAGATCACAGGGAAGTCCAGTTCTCTCACATCGCGGTCCCATGATGTTCGGCGACACATCTCCCAGATTGCTGGACGCAAACACACCCACGAAATCGCCCTTCCCAATAAGACTACCCTTGTTCTGGTCCTGCTCCAGCAGGACAGACGCATAACCTACATTATCACTCGAAACGTACCGGTTGGTGTTGTTCATCGAAGTCGGATGAACCGCAAACCAGTTTATGGCACCGATCACAGCGTTGCGTTTGTCGACCACTCTCAACTGAACCAATTTCTTGTCCACGTTTTCCGTATACTGCGCCCGCTCCTCCGCCGGATTATTATCATATGCGCTGGGGCTCCGGTTGATGCTCGCATCGAGCACATCGATCTCCGCCAGGTAAACATCCGCCTCGACCATATTGTTGTGGGCCCTTATAATACTCTGCGCAATACCTCGAACCAACGAATTGAAGGTCTCCGCGACAAACCCGAGCGAGGTCATGTCGTACAACAAATACATGAGGAAACCTCCCGCGGTACTGTGGGTGTGGGAACCACTGAGGACCACGTTATCTACCGAGTAGAGATCGCCATATTTCCGCTGCAGAACTGCGACAACGTCTCGCTTGACAGCGTGGGCCATCATTCCGGCATCGACGCTAACGAAGACCGCCCGCTTGACGCCATCGTCGAAAATGAAGGCGCGGGAAAACTGACGCAGGTGGATGCCGTAACCGCGCTGGGATAGCTGCGCGTAGCCCATCTAAAAAAAAAGGAAGAGCGGAGAAGCGGAACGCCAGATGAATATCATAACCATAATTAAAAACTCGCCACTTACAAAGGTAATTTCAACGGGCGGTCCGGTGCAATCCGCGCGTCCCACCCCGACCCGATAAGCCACTGCCCGACTTGACGTCAGCATTGTCACACTAATTAACAGTACGTACACGCAACATATCCAGCTCAACCGTTGAATATCTATCATATTTCACACTATCTGATGAAGTCCGTAACTGTGGGTGTCGTTTTGAATCCTAAGCTTCTCCTTCTCTCGTCTTTGTGTTTGCGAACGCGCCGAAGCGTTGAAGCGGTTTGGCTGTCTTCAGAACCTTTCCAGAGTTGCTGGGTGTGTGTCTCTGGGGAAGTGAAAATGAGAAGAATACCAAATTAGTGAACCGTTGTCGAGCGTTAGAGGTACACAAATGGCGTGCCACTCGAACGAGAGGAAATGTGTGTTGCCTCGCATCATCAGATAGAACACTATTCCGCGCATTGAGAAGCAGCAAAAAAAGCTTGTGTTTGTGATCAGAATCCGTTATTTGCGTTAGCAAACAGGAAGTTCTTCTATGGCTGCTGTGTTCAATGCATCCGAGATTAACCGATCGTTGACACGTTTTTATCGTTACTGCCTGAGTGACTTCAATGAGTATATGGACTGAAATGGAAAAAAAAAGCTCCATAGCGCTCCATCAAAGAACGATGACAAGCGATAAGCTTGTACAATTAGTCAGGGGGTTTATTCAATGTTTTGCTTATTCAGCAAAACAAAATCGTACCTTCGACACAGGTGGAAGGGTCCATGAACGTGAACTCTCGGAGATCAGTGAAGGTTATGTTTAATGTTTTTCTCTCGCTCGAAAATGCACCTACGGTCTATATCGACTGTTGTTGACCATGAAATATTTCTGGGGAGCTATTTATGGCTGAATCGTTGACCGCAATGTAATAAAAAATCTACTGCAGGGCAAGTTGAATAGTTGATGCAGAATCCATCTTTGAGTAAGTCTTGCAAGTGGTATGAATGTTATGTTTATGTTCAATGCAACAGACTACGGGGAAATTTATCTAATTCCTTGTTTAAACTGTTTCTGATTTAGGGGGACTAACGAAAAGTTCCGAATTCCCGGACGGTTTGTTGGAAGCTGCATTTATCAATGGGTTGTGTTTTTCCTTATGCAAGGTTTGTGCACTGGCTAAATTTTACTAGCCATAGGTAAACTCTTCGTAAAAACACCTTTTAATTTCTTTTCATATTGAAGATAATTGGTTGGTGTTGGGTCAGACCGGACCATGTGACATTTTCATGATTTCGAGAAAAACGAACTTTTTTTTTATCCCATTTATGTATTTCAGGCTCATTAGCATTTTAGCTGTAACAGAGCCGAATTTTAATCGTGTACATGTCACATGTTTATCATATCTATAATTATAGCACATTACATTACACAGTTGCCATTCGCCAGTATTCCTTCTATACCATTGCATATGATGGTACATTTACACAGTAGTATTGTATTTTTCTTCCATTATCCAGTAAGACCACCGGACAGCGGAGAAAGTTGATTGATCATTGTTGAGCTATTTATAGAACAGCAGCCCGATGTGTCTTGCAGAGCAGAGCAGTTGTATGGATGAATCGATCTAATTTCGACCGTGGATCGATCTCCATCGCTGATGATTGTTGCGTGGACGTAGCTATTCTGTAACAACACAAAGATGGTCAATGAGGGCCCTGAGTTTTGAACTCACGATCGATCGCTTACTAAGCGAACGCGCAACCAATGTGGCTACAGAGACCCCCAAAAAAAAAACGAACTTGAAGTTCAGTGCTCTGCAATTTTCAAGGCATTTAATTTTCTCGTTGTTCTCAGAAATGTTAGCTACTCTCTGGCAATACTTTGACGTATAATAATTGTAAAAAACATCAAGTATCATGCTAAAAAAGGCACTTATTTGGCTGCCTATACGTACATGATCCACTCTGACTGAACCAAATGAAGCATTTTTTAAGATTTGGTTCACTATGACTGCACAATTTCGAAATATTTCTCAATCAATTAACAGTTCTACGAGCGAGAAGGGTTGTGAGGTTGGAACCGCATAAACATTTAACTGCGTTCAGCATAAAACTCTCTGCCATCTATTACAGGCATGAATATGATTGCACGGCAAACATGTTAAAGCATAAACTTCCCATTTTCAATCATCTTAGACAGTATTCGTCTAGGGCGTGAAGACCTTACCTAATTAAGCAACTTGGCATACTTAATTTTCGGAAAATTTATCTAAACTAACATATGGAAAGGGCCAAATATGTTTTACTTTTTTTGACGTAGGACTACGTCTTTTATTTCTATACCGGGGTGTAAAATCAAAGTTTCGAAAACGAAAGCGTTACGCCGGAGACCGAGATTTTGAGCGTTAATAGCTCCTAAACAACTGAACGAAATGGTATGATAAACACTTCATTCGAAAGATAAAATGTCTACGCGTTATATACTTGTTACTTTTTGATCCAAAAACTTGTTTCAATAGTCTTAAAATTGCTTTCAAAACAGGCTATTGAAATCACCAATCGGTATATAAGCGAGCGCCGCTCGGAAATCCACTCAGTTCTAATTGAAAAGCGATTGGAGCATGTTGTCGCTGTTGTGGTGAAGCTCTTCGTTTATCATGAAAGCGCGGATGAACGGTGTCACCAAGAGCCTGTTTGTGCACCCTAGGCCAGAAGGGAATCCATCAGGAGGAGAGTGATGCCACAAACGGTTCCCTGGGAAGACATCGCTACACACACATACACGCGCGGCTATTAACAGGTGGTTATCGAGTTGGCATTAACCACTGGTGGGCTTCCAGTATCGAGGAAAATGTGGAAATATCTAATCGTTACTGAAAATAATCTGCCAGTTCCTTTGGGAATTTTCAAAATATATTCATGTGAAAGAGTTTAATTGAATGTTTTCTATCCATGTAACACTGTGACCAAATATGTTTCAATCAAGTGCTATTAACAGGTGGTTATCGAGTTGGCATTAACCACTGGTGGGCTTCCAGTATCGAGGAAAATGTGGAAATATCTAATCGTTACTGAAAATAATCTGCCAGTTCCTCTGGTTTAAAAATACATTCATGTGAAAGAGTTTATTTGAATTATTAAACTCATGTGAAAGAGTTTATTGAACTTCAAACAAATGATCTCTAAATCAACGATAGTCCTACGTCACCCTTGCGGTTATACCATAGATATAACCCACTTCCTGTTTTTTTTATAAAAATTTTTTTACTCGAAAATGGTAAGCCCTACAAAAAAGTGATCTATGGAAGAGTTTTAGAAAAAGAATTGAATTTTCAGAAAAAATGCTAAAAAAGATTTTTTTTTTTTTTTTTTTTTTTTATCTGTATTATAGTGAATTTCAACTCATTTGGCTGGTTCGTCACTTTTACTTCCATTTTTGGAAGAATGTCGGGAGTGAGAATTGAACTCGTGACCTTTAGCGTGAGAGGCATGGATGTTACCACTACGCCAGATCGCCTCCACTGCTAAAAAAGATGTTTTGAAATCCTACACCGAAAAAAAAAATCGATTCCAAAAACTAAAAGTCGATTTTCTCAAAATGGTCATCTCAGATTTTGATGTAATGGTAGTTAAATGATAGATAAATATGTGCCCTACAACTCTTCCATACATCGCACCTTGTGAACATTTAGAAAAAAAATGTTTTTCTAACAAAAACTTTGTTAATATTTTATTGAAATTAAGTTTATTTCTTTTTTCAGTGCAGAAAGCCGACTCAGAACAAAAAAAAATATAATAATAAAAATGTTAAATGAGTGATTTAGAGGTCTTTATTTCAAATCAAATGTAATAAAACTTATGACATATTTTGACATTAAATTCATTTTTATTCATCTGATCTTATATTAGGCTGTCAAAAAAGTCCTGCGGTATTTCCGCGAAGTGTCGTTGTAAGCGCATAGTTCTAGTTGTATTCATTGTATCGAGTCATACTATAGCTTGTCCCAAGAGCTGGGGATAAGTCATCAAACCGTTATTAACCATTTGAAGAAGCTTGGATTCACAAAGAAGCTTAATGTATGGGTGCCACACACGTTGACGCAAAAAAACATCTTTGACCGTATCGACGCATGTGAATCGCTGCTGAATCGCAACAAAATCGACCCGTTTCTGAAGCGGATGGTGACTGGCGATGAAAAGTGGGTCACTTACGACAACGTGAAGCGCAAACGGTCGTGGTCGAAGCCCGCTGAAGCGGCTCAGACGGTGGCCAAGCCCTCATTAACGGCCAGGAAGGTTCTGCTGTGTGTTTGGTGGGATTGTCAAGGAATAATCTATTGTGCGCTGCTTCCCTATGGCCAAACGCTCAATTCGGACCTGTACTGCCAACAACTGGACCGCTTGAAGGTAGCACTCATGAAGAAGAGGCCATCTTTGATAAACAGAGGCCGCATTGTCTTCCATCAGGACAACGCCAGGCCACCCACTTCTTTGGTGACGCGCCAGAAGCTCCGGGAGCTCGGATGGGAGGTTCTTTTGCATCCGCCGTATAGTCCGGACCTTGCACCAAGTGATTACCACCTGTTTTTGTCCATGGCGAACGAGCTAGGTAGTCAGAAGTTAGCCACAAAAGAGGCCTGTGTAAATTGGCTATCCGAGTTTTTTGCCAAAAAGGAAGGAAGCTTCTATAACAGGGGTATTATGAAGTTGGCATCTCGTTGGGAACAAGTCATCGAACAAAACGGCGCATATTTGACTTAAAACAGATGATTGTAACTAATTTTATGAACAAATGAAAATTCAAAAAAAATACCGCAGGACTTTTTTGACAACCTAATACTATGTACATTAGGGTGGCAGCGAAAATGGTCATGTCAAATTTCAAAGACCGACCATGTACATTTTTTTATTGGCCCTAAAAAATGACCTGTGCAAAGTTTCAGCTCAATCGGACATGATTTAGGGGTGCCTCAAAGCGCTCAAAGTTTAGATTTTTTGATCCTCGAAAATCTTCCAAGTTTTTAGAAATTTAGAAAATCGAAATTTTGTTTTCGATTCAAAATGACTTAAAAATGTATGAAGCATGGAGATCTGATGTCATCTCGAAAAAAAATGTTTGGCCGAAAATTGACCTTTTGGGACTTAGCCTGAGTGGCCAAAAAGCTAAAACTTTGTGTGCTTTGAGGCACCCCTAATTCATGTCCGATTGAGCTGAAATTTTGCACAGATCATTTTTGGGCCAATAAACAAAATGTACAAGGTCGGTTCTTTAAATACGATAATTATTTTTTCCATACGTTCGTTTTTTTCTATCACAATCACATTCGATTAATTTTATAGATCATTAATACATTCGAACACACTTACGATACATTAGTTAACTTTTATTTAACATCCAAGGTGTGCACTAGAAATAATTTATTTGGCAGAACAACGTTTCCCGGTCGGCTAGTTTTTTTTTATATTTTTTTTTCTTGAAAGCTGAATAACATGCCATATACATACCCAAAAATCAAAGATGTTATTTTTTTCGCTTATAAGTTATGATTTTTCAAAGTCATCCGATGGTCAGAAAAATCATTTTTTGCCTTTTGTTCCAAAATTGAAGAAAAACAAACACAATCAATAATTACTAAAACGAAAGTCCATTTTTCTTACAAATGTAATATTTGTTTAAGAAGACTAGATCATTGGCTTCAAATTGATGTATCGATCATCTGAATCGGTCCAATTGTTCAGAAGTTATGATTTTCTCCAAAAAGTCTCCGACTCATGAGTGATAATGCCAAGAGAAAAACTAACTCATCTCGCATTGCTAAGACGCTTAGTCTCAACATAATAATTATTCAAATATGTTTAGTTCACATTTGTTTATGGAATCCAGTATGGTTTGTACTAAATTTCATCAAACTGAATCCTTTTCCAAGTTACATTATTTTAGCACAATTTAGTACAAACATTGAAAATTGAAAATTGAAATTGATTCTCTCGAAATTTATCTGACATTTTTAACTCAAAACATTAATATCAAAAAAAAAAGAAGCGGCACCGTTAACCATCAGAGGATTTTGTTTATTAGATTTCCCAAAATTTTGATATAATCAACTGATTTTTGTGCTAAATGCACTACCCATAGGTTATCTTTTTGCATTGGTGTTAAGTAACGTACTTGTAATACAATTCAGTACAAAGTTCATATCAAATTTTGTTCATTAACCATAATTTTATTTTCAACCCACATTTTTTGTAAAGTTTATATTTTGATCAAACTATAAATTTTTAACAGAAAAATGTATATTCAGAATTGTTTGTAGAAGAGTCCAGAATATTTTGCATTCAATCACATCAAACTGAATCTTTTATTTTTGATTATTTTTCCAAGTTGAACAATTCTAGTACAATTTAGTACAATCATACTATAAATTTTTTGGTCGAATAATGCGCAATTAAGAATCAAAATCTCGATTTTTATTGTGTAGAGATTAAATTATTTTTTGTACTAAATTGATTTAATTTGGAAAAATCAACTTTTAAATACGAATTGATGCAAAACAACATTAATATATTCCATGTTTCTTCCACAATTTCTTAACCTTTCAAAATTTGGTCTAAATTTTATAATTTGAGTTTTTTATAGCAATCGGCACCGCACCGTTCAATGACCCAATTCGAAAATAATGCATGCCCTGATACAAAAGAAACTCCTGTATCCATGTGTTTCATTCGACTTTCGGAGCAGCGAGCATTTGCTTGCATTCATCAACCGCCAACAAGTCTCATGGCCTGGCCAGTGATCAGTCCACAACGCTTTTCTTAAAAGTATGAGTAGATTTGACCATTTTCAAATGGCCTTTTTTAAGGCTATGTAAGAGTTGTGCTTAATTTTCCTTTCTAATTGGTTTTTTAATGAATGATTTTAATGCTCTCTGTACCAGAAACAAAAAAAGGAATAAATGTTTCTGCAGGAAACCGTATGCCACTATTCAACTCGAGAGCGGATTTTATTGATTCAGATTTAGGTACCAGAAAAGAAATGTAGAATCAATGGACAGGAGAGGTGATTCATGCTAAATTTATTGGTTATCATGACTAATTTGAACTCAGTCATTTATATAAATAAAACAAAATTTGGTGTCCATATGTCACAATTTAACTCGGATCAACAAATTTGAATTATTCTTTCTTTTTTGTTTGATGTGTTCTGTCAAATTAGCACAAAAATAATATCAGTCTTTTTTTCATGCTGAATCATGTGTGAACTTTATTTTTGTTGAAAAAGAGCATTTCTTGAAGTTCTCAATTTTGGTCGAAAACTGGAAAACAAAATTAAAACACGGTACCGCTAAACATCAGAATTTCCCCGAACTTTACATTTTTCCATTTTTTTTTTTCAAGTTGAGAAAGTTTAGTACAATTTTATGAAAACAGACACGGCACCGCTATGTATATTATGTTTTTTTACTTAATGTGTTTGCTAAAACTTAACATTTATGTATTTTTCAAGTTGAGTAATTTTGCACTAATGTTAACAAATTATTTACGTTAAAAAAAATACAATTTCATATCTTTCATACTTATAAATCTAAGTTTTATAACTAATAAAAACTAACACGGCATCGCTTAACATTCAAATGAATGGAAATTGTTAAAAAATAATATTTCAAAATTGTATAGGGAGTCCATTATGTTTTGTAATGACTTGCTCAACCTCAACATTTCTCTATTTTTCAAGTTCAGAATTTTAAGTACAATTTAGTACAAATCTAATTTCGTTTCATAACAATAAAATTTCAAGACTTTTCAAAATTCGGTCTAAATTTTAAAATTCAAAACGGCGTGAAAAAAAACTGCCTTAATTCCAACATTTGCGTAAATTTTAAAATCCGTGTAAAAACCTAACATTATCAGTTTAAAATGTAACCCATATTCTAACAATTGATTAAATTGATTTTTTTACCCAGAAAAAAATCATAACTTCAAAACGAAAAAAATCACATTTTTTGATATGTTATGTAAAAAATCTCATCTTTCAAGGAAAAATATAAAAAAAATAAAGCGCCCTCTAGTCCAGAGCCACGAAAACAACAAAAAAACAAGTACAGTCAATAATTAGGAAACAAAATTCAAATTTTCGGCAAGCGTAGTATTTTTTTCAAAAAAAGGCTAAATAATTGACTTTAATTCGAATTATCAATCATCTGAATCGGTCGAGTAGTTAAAAAGTTATGAATTTAATTTTAAAAAAAGTCATTTTTGGTAAAAAGGCGAAAAAATGGATTTTTCGGACCACCCTAAAATGGAAATGGACACCCCAATGAACAAATGAAAAATAGGGGCTAATATTTTGTGACAAAGAACGAATCTACCACTTCTCATGAAAACCTGGGACCCATTATATCGGCTGGGCATGAAATAGCTGTTATTATAAATTAAACTATTTCATGATAGGCCCTCAAATTATTGATTCATATATGCAAAACATACTAAATGGTGAGGATCTCCCAAGTTGCTGACCTCGGAGGTTCTCCTCGACTAGGAAATTCCGCCTTCTCGTAGCCTGCCTACCCGGTCTAATGAGCGTGCGATTCATAGGAGCCCTTTATGCATACAAGTTGACAACCCCTGAGGTGAACAACGTTAGAAGACCCACAAATAAGCTCAGCCTGACGTGGCCGTGCACTTGATCATGATCCCACTGAGCTATTTCTAGCTATTAATGGTTTGAAATGACACCGGTTGGTGCCACTCAGTGATACTAAAAAGGAAAATTATATTTTAATTTGTTATGATGGATTGTGCCGTCGTTGGACTGAGAGAAGCGCTTTTTGGACATTCTGCATATCTAGTGTTCTCACGCTGAATGCAATCAAAATGGGTGATATAATTCACTTACATTTCTTAAAATTGTATTTTGTTGCAACAATGCCCTCAATAATGGGTTTGAAAAAGCGTTGTACAAAGGTATAATTTTCGTTGATGCACACCATATTCATTTCATTTCTCGTACAGCTTTTGACGAATTGAATGGTCACAAACATCTTTCCATGGAATCATGATTACAAAAAAACAGAAGGGCTTCAAACTCTTTTATTGTTATGCAATCAAAAATCAATGCGTACATACGACTACCGTTGGAAACATTCAAATGCGTGACTGACCCAGCAGATGACGATGACCTAGGCACCGAATAAAACGCTATCGCTATACTAAACCGGTCTCTCCCGGCAAGCTGCTTCTAGCTGCCAATATGGGACCGCTGAACTGTGGCACTGTCAACCGGACCGCATAGTGGATTTGGGTTTCTAGTTACCTACCACAGAGGAATCTGCATTTGCTCAAACCTTGACCAAATTGGGAAACGCGGTAAAAGTACCCAATATATGTCTCTCCTACTTTACTGTCGTATGTTGAAGGATGATTCAATTTAAACGAAAGTCGTTCCGATTAAGCACTGGTCGTAATTTGACCGTTTTATGAGAATTTTTCGGTTTATGGTCCAATAAATCAATTTCTATTGTTCATTCCATAAAACGGGTTCTAAACTTCCTGGTTAATTTTTAAAATACGATTGTTGTCTGGCTCAGGCAGACTCTCACGCTACATTTCTTCTTCATGCGTAACATTGACCAACATTTGGTTCTGATGTAATGTTTGACATCCTCATCCACCGGTTATACGTGACGTAAACGACAATCATTTCACCGTAGGTGAAATTATTATTTTTTGCGCTGAACGCTTGTATAAACTTGTATCCATTTTCCTGATACAAATGTGCACTCAAAGGATTACGGTTCATGAAAAAACAAGCGGTCAGTCACGCCAGTAATAAAAACAAAGCCGCAATAAATACAGCCTCAGGGCGGTCAAAGAAAAGCACTAAGCCGCAAATAATAGCAGACATTCACCCTCAAGGCTCTCGAATCCCATCGCAGTATTTATAACTGATTTGAAATTTAAATTTGAAACTGTTGTCTTCCATCGAACCATATTTATATCGGTTCGACGATTCTTTGGTCAATGCGAGGACGAGAATTAGTGTCAACCGGGGGCGATTTTCGGTTCGCATCGCGGCCACGGCCGTCATGGGTTGGAGAAAGTGAGGATCATTCTATCGGAATTCCAAGGATCTAAAATGCCGAAGGTAGATGTCGAAATAGTGAGAACTTTACTAGGGTCGATTCCGAAACTGGAATTTTTACACATCCTAAAAGTTATATTTTTTTATTCTTTCATTTTTTTCAATCAATTACTATGCACTATGACCACCCACGAACACTTCTTCTAGATCTACTCTAGATCTAGTTGCCATTTTTCGGCGTTAGAGTATTCGCTTCTATACAATTGCATATGGTACCCATTTACACAGTAGCCATTTAGGCGTAAGAGTTTTCCTTCTTTTCATCCATTATCCAGTTAGACCGGACAGCGGAGACAGTTGATTGATAATCGTTGAGTTATTTGTAGAACAGCAGCCCGATGTGTCTTGCAGAGCAGAGCAGTTGTATGGATGAATCGATCTTATTTCGACCGTGGATCGATCTCCATCGCTGATGATTGTTACGTGGACGTAATTATTCTGTAACAACACAAAGATGGTCAATGAAGGCTAAGAGAGAGTCCCTGCTTGGTAAATTCGACCGACGAAAGATTGTATAACTTATTGCGCTATTTAGCAATTTATGCCAATCGATTGGTCCCTATCATCCCGCAGACGCACCGGGGCACACATTTTGGCGAACCTACCAGGAGCGAGAATTAAACGGGATAATCGGAAACCGACTTGAACCGAAATACTTTCAAGGACTCTGCGTGGGAATTAAGTGACACTAAAGTTGCACGTTTCCGAAGGTGTTTTTGGTGTTTTCAATTAATGCAGCTCGATACTTTGGTTGCTAAAGGGTCACAAAACAAAATGTTTTTCTTTTAATTATGTTTCTATGTGTAATAGGCGATATTTAAAAAAATAAGTACTGATGCACATCAGTCTTGTAAGTCCTTTGCAATAACTTCGTAGTAACGCATTGAAACTCAATATTACGAGTCATATATTAATAATGAGTGTTTCTCTAAAGATGCGCAAGGGAAACGAACACATTATCAACACCGATATGTTCCCTTTTATCATATATGGGAAGGTAAAAATAGATAAATCTTTTATAGTAAGTACGGATCGGGATGACCGTACGATGAACCTGTAGAATAAAAGTGGATAAGCGCGGATCGAGACGACCCATACGGCTCGGGAAGACCGTATGGGTACAACATAAAATGAAAAGAAATGCAGATCGGGACGACCGTGCGGTGCAAAAATGCAGAACAAATACGGCTCAGGACGGCCGGATAAAAAATGATAATGATAAGAGTGCGGATCGGGACGACCGTACTGAAAATGGAAGTAACATTATTTGCAGATTGGGACGACCGTATGAAAAATAGAACTTGACTCGATATTTTGTTAGTTAAACGTCATCAATTAGCTCATATATCCCAAAGGTGATCCAAATGTTTTGTGTGAAGGAAAGTACACTGAAACAAAACCCACATGTATTTGTTCTTCTCGGCTTTTTTTCAATCAATTATTTTTTTGACGTAGAACTACTTCTTTCAGGAATGGTGCCAAATCAGAAAACACATTTTTATGAAATAAAGTTAACGTTAATAACTATTTTCACTGTGAACGAATTCGCATGATTTGCATACCAATCGAATCGAAAATTCTCTAATATTCGTTTGATATGCTATACATTAACATTCACTAATCTCTAAATGGTTTACATTCATGAAAACTAGAAGAATTTCCTTTTTCTCATATATTTGTTCTGTCGATTTGTGTGCTAACCCTAATTTAAGTACTTAAAATTCTGAACTTGAAAAATAGAGAAATGTTGAGGTTGAGCAAGTCATTACAAAACATAATGGACTCCCTATACAATTTTGAAATATTATTTTTTAACAATTTCCATTCATTAGAATGTTAAGCGGTGCCGTGTTAGTTTTTATTAGTTATAAAACTTAGATTTTTAAGTATGAAAGTTACGAAATTGTATTTTTTTTAACGAAAATAATTTGTAAAATAGTGCAAAATTACTCAACTTGAAAAATACATAAATGTTAAGTTTTAGCAAAAACATTAAGTAAAAAAACATAATATACATAGCGGTGCCGTGTCTGTTTTAATAAAATTGTACTAAACTTTCTCAACTTGAAAAAAAAATGGAAAAATGTAAAGTTCGGGGAAATTCTGATGATTCTGATAAATAATTTCGAATGATTAAAACTCGAACATTTCTTAACAGATCGGAAAGATGTTTGCATCAATTGATAGGAAATATTTCTACGCGTCTATCACAATTAATAAAATGTTATTTTTCATGAGATGAATAATTGAATAACTGTAAAATGTCAAGTGATATTTAAACGCCCTAACTGCCAAGTTTTCATTGGCCCGATTTACGGTTTCCCCAACACAGACTTCAAAATCGTTGTACCTGTGGAAATCCGCTTAGCAAATATACATGCAAGTCGGAGTAATTTTTGTTCCCACCGAGCTGTGTTTCCCTAACACGGACTTCAAAATCATTGTGCCTGGAGGAATCCGCTTTGTCAAAACATGCAAGTTGGGGGGATTTTTTCCCACTAAGCTGTGTTTCCCTAACACGGACTTCAAAATTAATGCGTCTGGGGGAATCCACTTTGCAAATACATGCAAGTCGGGGGTATTTTTTGGTGTTGAGTACTTTTATATTCGCTTGTCGTTGTGCAGACCGGAATATGTTTCCCTAAAACATACTTTTAAACTGGATTTTGTGCGTTTTTGTGTGCGTTTGTGTATGAATATGAAAACAGATCTGCTGAATATCGGAATGTTTGCCCTCATAACTCAAAAACTAAAAAACGACTCTCTGGTTTCGAGATATGTTATGTGAAAAATCCTCAGCTTTCCAGAAAAAATATAAAAAAAATATAGCGCCTTTGGTCCCGAGACCATGAAAACTATAAAAACCAAATACAATCAATAATAACGAAAACATAATTCAAATTTTCTGCAACTGTAGTATTTTTTTTCCAAAAAAGAGCAGCTAATTGGCGTTAATTTAATATGTCGAATATCTGAATTGATCCAGTGGTTCGAAAGTTATAAATTTTTGGAAAAAGTAATTTTTGGCCAAAATGTGAAAAAAAGGATGTTTCGGACCACCCTAAAATGGAAATGGTCACCCTAACAAAAAAATAAAAAAATATGGGTCTAATAATTTGCGATAAAGAACAAAACTACCACTTTTGACGAAAATCTGAGAACCACTATATCAGTTTGGCATGGAATGGCTGAATATATACATTTCGAAATACACCGTTAGATCAACAACCCTGTGGAGTATACACACAACGTCACAGAGAAGCATTCGTCACATACCACATGAAACTCAAACTGCACGCTAATCATTTCAATAGAATCTTCATACACCCATAACATTAACAATGATAAGCAATTTGAATAGAAACCGACTCCACAGAATTCAATATCCAACAGTATCAAGGAATCCTTTATTTGAACCCATATGAACAAGCCTATATTCAATATGTTACATGCACATGCACTCCACACCAACATATAACTCAGATACGAAAAAGAATATGAAATTCGAAATATGGATTCCATAATATGTAGCCCATGGTCTGTCATTTAGTTTGTTTACGGCGTCATTAAAAACAAGTTAACTTTTTTTGCTTGGTGATTTTTGATATGGATAATTTCATTGGTCAAAGATAGTGTGTGAAATTTTGTGTTGCAAACTAAATTTCTTTTGCCGAAACGTTGAAAATATTGTAGAATACACTTGGTGACTCAACTATGTCGAAAACACGGGTATATGAATGGTATAAGACATTCAAGGACGACCGAGAAGAGATTAACGATTTGCCACGGCAAGGACGACCATCCACCTCTTCAACTGATGAAAACATCGATGAAATAAAGGAAATGGTGCTCGGGAATCGTCATTTAAGTTTGAAAGAGCTAGCCCGTGAATTAGATATTTCTCACGAGACCGTTCGTCATACTTTGGTTGATGTTTCGGGCACGAGAAAAATCTCAGCATGACTAGTGTCAAAAGAGCATAATTCCCTCATAAAATTCATAAAATGGCTGAAGACATGCTTGAACGATCAATTTCTGATCCCATGTTCATCCAACGCATAGTTACTGACGACGAGGAATGGGTTTGTCTTTTTTTCTATTTTCAAAATGCTTCGTGGGACCCGTTTTGACAACATTGAAGACATAAAAACGAATTCGCTGCGTGAGCTGAAGGTAATTCCTGAATACAGCTATGAGAAATGTTTCGATTACTGGATTGTTCATTGGAAAAAGTGTATTGCTTCAGAAAGTGCTTATTTATAAGGTGATAAAAGACATTTTGATGACAAATAATTTTTGTTTTAAACACATATTTGTATGTGTATTTGACAGAATGGTTGAACATCAATATAAAAAAAAAACCAAAGAATGTCGAGTTTTTCATGTTTCGCTGATAATTTTTACAGTTTACTATTGAAAATAGACAGCATTAATAACGAATGACTTCGAATTTGTTCTACCACTACAACTCTACAAGTGAAGAGAAAAGTGCGGTCATTCGGAATAGGAGAGAAAATTGAATAGAATAAATAAAGCAAATAATCACAAATAAATAGTCCTTCATTTTCGGTAAGTTTCAAAATTACCATCAATACCATAAGCATATATTCAGCAGTAGAGGCTAGTCACACCAAACACCCTATTCTTCAAAAATTTAATCCGAAGCCAAGAGAAAAATACACTTTGTAGGATTCCAGGTCATATTTCAAGAATGTTAGTTTCAGACAGTTTCTTCAATCCGAGCCGGCCTTAGCCGCAATGCAAATCGTAAACAATTAAACTCGAATAGACCCATGTATGGTCTAATTGTAACATGATAAGATAGGCAAAAATTTACATTTCAAATCAAAGTTGTTAAACATTCCAGTGGGGAACGACGGCGCCGCCGAAACTGTCCGTTGCTGTCCCGTACCTAGTGTTATTTCTTCTTCTGATTGGAATTTCATATCACTTCACTATTTATGGGAATTTCGCCGTCGCGACGTAATATTTATTGTGGCTATTTTTATTACTGACGACTGAAAGCACAGAACTCTCAAGGTTTCGATCATATCATAATAACCATACACTACACTGGAGATGATAAATGGTTCCACACTAACATCTTTTTAGACTTTTGGATTTATTGAAAATGTCATACATCTGAAATTTTGAGCGACCTTCAAATATCGAACACATTAACTTCCCGACCCGACCAGGAGACTCAATACTCGGAATGAAGAATTGAAATTGCGCCATTGAGCCATGAAAGTCACCTAAATATTTCAAATGATCTAAGCCCAATAAAAATAGCTTCCGATCGAAATAAATCAATACTTCTGAACACAAACCGCCATTGGATGTAATAAAGACTCGAAAAATATGTCGAATTCTTCTTCCGCACGGCTCATCGCGCTCAACAATTTAGCCAAGGTCAAAGCAACAACAGATCCCTCTATATTAGATAACTGTAAAGGCGAAGCATGATGATGAGCATTTCGGCTCAACAGACAGAGCCGCGGTTCATCGGTCACACATTGGCAAACGAGAGGCAGCTGGTGGTGATCGATTGTGCTGTGCCGGGAAAGACCGGTTTTCAATCGTCAAATAACGTTTTTCGATGCTTGGGTCGTCGTGATCTGCATCTGGCGCGCCGCTTCAAAACTCACCGTTCGAACGGTAGGCAATGGTTTCTGATTGCATAACAGTAATAACAGTTTTGGGGATATTTAACCTCAGTGCTGATTTTTTATTACGCAGAGATTGATTTGATGAAAAGCAATCATTCATAGTTTCATCGAAAAGTTTTTTTTATAAAGTTATTACTCAATTTGTCAAATGCTGCAGGGGGAATGAATTAAATGTGGTGAGATTCTGAAAGACCTCAAGAAATGCAGGTTTAGATTGTTTTGGAAATGGTTCCCACGCCAATCAGCCCTTTCGCTAATAACCTACAGCAGTTTTGCACAGATAAACCGGTCAACGAATGTGTGATCTGTCATAACCAATTTAGGACTAATTTCGTATTGTTTTATATATCTCAGTGCCGTCAACTTGCGGCTGTTCCGAAGGGTTGAAAATGGACCATGATTAAACCCAGTATCGCGTCGAGTCTTGGTTATATTTATGCGTTCCCTAACGTAATTACCTAAGCGGAGATCGTCCCGTATAAAAGGGTTTTTGTGAATGGCAATCTCGTTAGACCGGTCTACCGGCCACTCAATAAAGCTAAAGTTCCTGTTCGAGGAGAAAACCCATAAGGGCACCCCAAGGCGATCTACGTCAAGACTGAACGAATGCCACGGTCAGGACATGATAGTAGAATACCGGACAACAGAAACAACCATCCCCTCCTCTTCGTGAAGAATATGTCACCCCACTAAACTCGAGTCGATTTCGAGTAATCGGTTTTGTATTCTATTCACCTTAAAAATAAGTGAAAATCATGATATATATATAATAGTTTTTGAAATATAGCTAAGAGTTTGGCACCTTAAAGCCTATGTAACGAATCTACGCCCAAACTGGCAAAAAAAAAATAGTGGGTTATATCTATGATATAACCGCAAGGTTCACGTGGAACTACCTTAGCTTAGCAATCATTCGTTTGTATTGATTAAATTCTTGATTGAATGAAACAGTTTCCAAATTCAATTGAGCTCAATATATTTGCTCTGTGAGTGAAAAAAATGAACAAATGCCGTGTAAAGTCAATTCATTTATTGTGATTGATTGTTCTTCGTTACAAGTAAATTTAATGACGGACCTTTTACGTTTGGTATGATGACTAGAACAAAATATATGTACGGAAGAATTATCAAACGTTTGATGAACCAGACTAAGGCTGAAAATCTTTCCAATAAAGACAAAAAAAAATTATCAAACGATTATTTTATTTTACATTTCCCTCTGAAGTTTACATCCCAAAAGTGTACATACTTCTCGAATCTCGAATTTGCTTGAAACTGGGAAGTTCATTCGCTTCTAGTGTCTGCACGATTTTCCCAGGTTCCTAAGTTTAGAAGATCATGTTAGGACAGACATATTCCACTCTGCACAAAGGCAAGCGAGGACAAAAGTACTCGCAGTTTGCATTTATTTGCAGAGCCGATTTCCCCAGAAACCTCGGTTTTGAAGTCTGTGTTAGGGAAACACATTTCAATCGGAACAAAAATACCCCCGATTTGTATGAATTTGCAATGCCGATTTCCCCTAGGCTGCTTGGTTTTGATGGCTGTGTTAGGGAAACCGTAAATCGGGCAAATCAAAACGATGCAGTTAGGGCGTTTAGATAACGCCTAATATTTTACAGTTATTCAATTGTTTATCTAATGAAAAACAACATTTTGTTAGTTGCGATAGATGCGTAGAAATATTCCCTATCAAGTGATGCAAACATCTCTCCTATCCAGTACGAAATGTTCGAGCTATAAGCATTCGAAATCTTTCATTTTTTCTTGCATGTTCTGTGTTTAGGTTTTCATTTTACCCTCCATATATTCCGGTTAGACGTAGTCCCACGCCTTGATATGAAAGATGTGTTCTATTGTGTTATAGCGACAAATGCACAAATCAAAGCACCTGTTTGTAAGAGTGTTAAAAAGCGTTGGTGTGTATGGAGCAGACGACCTCTCATTCTCTCAGATGTCATGCTTGTCAGCTTGGAATTGTACCCAAAAAAAGCCCAACGATGCCAAGCAAGGATCGAACCGAGGCCGGCTGGGTTGTAAGACTGTTCCACACAGCCACTGGTGCCGTCAAATCAATGTACAAAAATATTACACCACACTATAAAATGAAATTGGATCTTATAAACCAAATGTCAATTTGAAACAATATTCTACAAGGTTCTTTTTTCTATCAGCATTGTTTCAGCAAAAGTAGTAATGAGAAATCTTGCAAGAGACCTCCTTTTCTAAGACGTATTTTTAGTGCAGAGTCATGAATTTTCGATGTTCTGTAGAGCTCCGAACAATTAAAACAAATGAATGAAAAAAACTCCACAAAATATCATTGATTCTCGGTCCGTCAGACCGTGTACGTGAGTATAGGAGGGTTAATCTTTTAAGAATACAAAACTAGCCAAATGGGAAAGAATATTAAAAATTTAAAAAGTTACAAAACTATGCAACGAGGAGGTAATTGAAAAAATTAGTGCCCTGGCATACACAATTGCAGCAATTTCTGGTTATCCGAAACATAAAAAAATGATATGTTTTTAATCAGTCTTTACTGAAGGCGCTATGGTATGAGCCTTTGACAAGCCCAATAAAAAGCCCAAAAATGGTTTGAGCCAAAATGGCGGCAGCTTGGAAAAAAAAATTAGCATACTTTTTATGACGATATCCATTTTTTTTAAAAAGTAAGATCGATCAAACAAAATTTTCATTGATTCATGCGAAAAAGAGATTTATGAAGAACGATCATACCAAATTTGAAATGAGAATGTTCAGTAGAACTTAAGATATCGTATACGCCAGTTTGGAACAAGAAGTTTCGAGAAAAACAGGTTAAAAGTTTTGAATGAGGAAAGTACTAGACTAGATATCGCGTCATTAAAACGGCCATGAATCGGAAAATAATGCGATTTTACAAAGAAATTTTTTCCAAAGACATATTCTCGAATGTCTGAACTTCAGAAATATGAAGAGACAAATTCTTTTCATATTGTTTTTGTATTTTTTTTTTGTTTCTTCATTTGTTTTTTTTGTAATTTCTAGACTAACAGTTCGGCTGAAAAGTTTATAAGGTAACACAGTAAAACTATTTTTTTTGCAAAATTCAATTTTATTACTCTACATAATTGCCTTCGAGGACGATACAGCGATTATAGCGATCGTGCAACTTGATACCATTTTTATAGTACTCTTTCGGTTTTTCCTCAAAATAGGCCACAGTTCCGGTAATCACTTCATCATCGGTCTTAACTCCTTCCCGTACGATTTAATTTTCAAAAGAGCGGACCAAATGCAAACGCTTCGATGGGTCACGCATCGAGTAACTTCACTACTCTGTTGAGCGTCTTAGTGCCTTGTGATATGCAAGCACGCCACGAGAGAGACTCGATATTGTACATTGTGGCACAATCATTCCATATCGAGTGCGACTCGATGTTTTACGTGAAACGGTTAAATTTCTTGCCAGCGAGTATTCTCTTCAGGTTCGCGTACAGAAAATAGTCGCTGGGGGCCAGATCTGGACAATACGGTGAATGCGGGAGCAATTCGGAGCCCAATTCATGCAATTTTGCCATCAATAAAAGGACTCCCATCTGGAAATTCTTTTGACACCCATGCACCTACCTTCAGGACTGATGTGTAAAATCTCAATGGCACAAGAATGGTTCTTGTTTGTTCCAGAGGTTCACGGTTGTACGATTCACTATGTCGCAGTTTGGGTTCTAGGAGATGGTTCAAGATTCAATTTCGAAACTATCTCGAAATGCTTTTATGTTGACTCGAATTGCTGACCCAAACCAAGGTGATTACAATTATGTTTGCCATTTCCCCATTGCCCGGAAGAAAGAACAAAATGCGATAATAAGCCCATAAGAAGCGTCGAAAAGCCAGTAACGAACCGTGTTTCTTCTTCGAGCTTTCCTCTATAATTTCACTCACAACACGTTTGGCCTTGGACTTGAATATGTTCACGGATGAAAGAGTCATGAACATAACGCGGAAAGGAATTATAAGCTAATTATCACAAATGAATCAGAAACAATTATACAATCAATTTGTTTCCCATAATTCATTCCCATTATTGAATATCATTCAGATAAACTTTGTTTAATCTGGGAACTGTGAACACAAATTTGCCTGATGACAAGCTGTTTGTAAAGCCCTGGATTACTTGATTATTTTGGATTATTTGGATTCGTCAAGGCTAGGAGCGACTGAATTGAAAAAGCATAAAGTCTTTGCAATTCAACACTAATACACTACTATTTCTATTACACAGCGAGCGAGCTCCAGCTCCAGCGAGATGTGAACAGTCTTCCCTGATACTCAGTGGTTTTGCTTGATACGAAGTACGAGAGAGAAATCAGAAGACCCGATAGTATGTTGTGAATGGAAAATGATTTTGTTCATAACTTCATATTCAAGGTGGAGGCACAATTAAATGATATTAAGATCGGTTTCCATTCTCTCTGGTGGAGAGCACTTGTGTGTTTTGGACGCAAGAATATGTGGTAGGTATCTGAAAAAATATATTTTTTTTTATTCCGAATGCTTATAACTGGATTATTTCTTAATAAATCGCGAAGATGTTAGCATCAATTGATTAAAAAAATTCTAAGCATCTATCACTATAAATAAAATTTTAATTTTCTTTAGATAAAAAATAGAATAAGTGAGATAAAAAATTGAATAATTGTAAAATGTGAAGCATTGTCTGAATGCGCTAACTTCCTCTTATTGATTGGCCTAATTTGTGCTATCGACCTAACTGTGTGCCTAATTTGTGTGTATCGACCAAAAGTTGCGACTAGCAACGAAATACTGTTTGAATACATCAATACCACTGCGAGAACAATCGTAGCTATCCACCGTTCATATAATTCTATCCAAAGGAAATTTTAAAGAATAAGAAAACGAAGATTCCATATAACTTCTGGTGTCACTCTTGTTGACCTCGGTCTCGCACTAGCTAGCGAGCAAACAGGAGTCTTTTCTAATGCTGAAATCAACCATAGCAAAGCAGCAACATTAGAATCTTAGCAGCAGTAACAGAGGCAAACCGGTTTCAATTTTACTGTTGTCCAGATGAGAGCCGTGAGTCTCCACGGTCGATCCAACACACACAGTGATGCAATATTTTTGGAACAGGAATGAACAAGAATACTCACATAAGCCAAGGTCTCTCAAAACATCCACTAAAGAGCTATTTAAAAAAAAAACTCGAGGTTGGTTATATCTGAGCAATTCCAAATGAAATCGACAAATGACAACATGAGTATTTTTGATTCGAGATTGATGAAGAGCTTTTTTGTTTTAAATCACAACAGGATTCCTAATTTGTGGCTAAAAATGATTGTTAACATACGAAAATTCGAAGTTTCGAAAATTCATAAAAATTCGATGTTCCGCAAAGTTCGTCAAAAATTGTTTTACCATCTTGGACTGATTTTTTAAATATTCTACATGAATTCTATTTTAGATGAAAATATTAGGAAAAAATACATATTTTAGATAATGCAAATTGAAGTTGTTTTTTTCGTAAATAAAAAAACAGTACTAATTTTTTTTTCAGTGTATATTTATTTCACATTTTAACATAAACACTCTATAACACTCTCTAAGACACCATTTCGGTACGACTCATAGTTTTTGAGTAGAAACGTCCTTTTCAAAAGTTACACTTGAGTCAAACAATCCCAATTGCTGTGGAAAACTCATATTTTCCCTCCAATCCAAACGGAATACAAACTTTCATTCGAATCAAAAATACATATTTAAAATCTGAATTTTTAGGACGATTTCTTTCGGAATTGCCCATCTGTCATATAATCGCAAGATAGACGTAGGACTACCGCTAGCTTGGTAGCTATCATTTGTTTGAACTTGCATCTGAATCAGTTCAATGAATGAATGAATATTTTGAAAGATTACTGAAAGTTTTTCTTGTTAGTGTGTGGAGCATGGAAATATTTCTGCAGGGATACATGTAAAATTAAACCCTTTTGAACTTGTTGATGATCCTGAAAAAAAAACTGCAAACTGTTTACGTAACTTTCTGAAGCAACTTAAGATGATTGATACATGATTCATTCTTGTTCTCGTGAGAACAACACACGTCCGTGTTCGGGAATCGATTTCGATTACCACAAAGAGAAGCGAGTATAAAAGTGCTCACTGCAAAAGGCAAGCATCGTCAATCAGTTAGATTGTTTTGATTGCAATGGCTTGCGTTCAAAGAAATTTTTGAGCTATTGAAACAAATTGTTGGGTTAATAAATAACAATCATATAACTCTTGGACATTTTAACTAACTTTCGAACTAAGTGATTATCTTACCACTTCGTTCATTCAGAAAAGAATCATCAACGCTAAAAGGAGGAATTAATCCTCCTCTGGTATACCCCGCGCAAATAATACTCCTCTCCCGACAATCTGGACCATCGATCGCTGCTTTCATCAAGCAATGCGGTTTATTGGATATGGTGAAACATTATCCATCCAAATATGTATCGTATTATCATCAATAATTCGTTTTTCGCTAAAGCCTCCATTCAATCAGGCGGCAGAAAAGAATCGGGATTGGAAATATAGTCCTAAGGCGAATTAGTGGAACCTTTCTCCAGTCACTTCGCAATCACAACTAAATGGATTTCCAAGTGGGTACCAGTTTATATAAACAGATTTGTGTGATTTTTGGAGCTATTGAAACATGTTTTTGGGTCAACAAACTTTGAACTAACATTCCGGTATAGAAATGAAAGATGTAGTTTTACGTCAAAAGTGCGATGCAATCTGCAATTTTTTGCTGTCGATCATTCAATTTTTCATGCATTATTTCCAAGTTCAAAGTGGCGTCAAGGTACAGCGAATTCCCAGTCGAATTTTCCAAAAGTGAGAGCTATTTTCTTCGGGTGGTGAAAGTTATTCCGGATCTAGATCGGGTTCCGAACTTCGCAATCCATTCGAGATCGACTTCTGTATTCTACAATCCGTGTATGATTCAAACCCAATCGATAAATGCAAAGGTAACAACATTGCCTCGACGCGAACTAATGTCGATATAATTCATCCGTATTCGTGAAGCTATTTACTCCCTATCAGAATCGGCCCGAATGCAGTTTTTAATTGTTAAAATTCGAATGAACATTATCACTTAATGTTATTTAAATACTTTGAACTGGTAGTTCTAACCCTAACTTAACATTTTTTTATAATTTTTTTTAACTTCATCAAAAATATAAAATTATTATCAGACACAATTTTGTCCAGGTCAAGGCAATATTGTCACTTTTGCATATATCGATGGAATTTAAATCACGGATGGATTTTAAAATGCAGAAGTCGATTTTTTTCGGGTAACAGAATACAACACATAGGGGTGTATGTCTAGTCTCTCTTCAGTCATCGAGCAGTCAGTCGGTCATCATATAAATTCTTCTCATGAGGGCAAAAATGATTTACGAATCCACCATTTTCAGTTGCTTCCACAAAACCACGCAAACCATCGGACCTCTTTAGGGCCGCCAACATTCGTTGTGAGATCATCTTCGATCATCGGTAATCCCTTATATTTTTGCTTCAAAATATAACCATATTAATTCTACGAAAATGTTTCTAGCTACAGCCAAAGTTAGTTTTTAGCACATGTTATGGTATCCCGATTTATTACATTAAATGAGCCGAAAAATAACAGAAAATGTTCTACTCCCCAATACGTGTATATCATTTGTATAATATATATGCTAGAGCCAACATGAGCAAGCGAAACAGGAGACACATTTAAATGCTCGCATACATACAAACCTATTTTAAGCTGTTGAAACAGCTCATTATTTGCGCACTTGACTCTCCAGCACACGGAATGGCATAATTTCTGCAGAAGATGAAATGTTTTCAGCCAACGCTAGTTTGGGTGTAGCTTCACATTAGATTACATCGTTATTATTATTTTTTTCAACCTCGTAACGAAGATATTAATCTTTTTCAATACCACAATGTGGATATAATAAGGTTATTCGATTTCATGTTCTACTAAAACTAACTGTTCTCTTACCTATCACATCTCGTCTACTGGAAGACATAGGATACTTTAGCAATGTAAGACCTAGCCCTAGCGAAAAAAATACAATACCGCGCCACAATATTTCTAGCCTACTACACTTTTTCTGAGTGGTTGTTTCTGTTGCAGTTGTTGTCTGCAACGATTTATTCCGGGAACCATTTCCCATCAATTTATGCGAACATTTTTGCGATTTATTAAAAAATTCTAGGATTTTTTTAAAAACCATGTAAGAAGTACAGTGTTATTTTTTCATTCTATAGTCATTTTATAGTGATTATAGTCTTATGTCCGAAACCATAGCGCATCACAAGGACTATCATATAAAATTTGCATTTTTGCATTAGGTGCTCTGAAATGAGGCTTGAACACTTGTGCTGAAGAATATAGGTGCAAGCTGTCATTTTATGCATTTACCATTAAGGTTTGATTCAGTTCGAATCCGCAATCATTGTTCAATTTATAACAGCGATCATAGTAGGCGTATCTAAAATCTTTTGACAGCAAATTGTTCGGAAAACCTGTATCTTTCGACGATGAAAATTTGAAATGCACGTTGTATCGAAGTTCCCCTGTAGGATCAACAACTATGGAAACAAAATCCAAATTTTTGGCATGCGTAATATTTGGCTAATTAGCTTCAATTTGATATGTCGATCATTTGAATCGATCCAAAGGTTATGAAATTTAAAAAAAAAGTCGTTTTCGGAAAAAGAGGAAAAAAGATATTTTCCGGACCACCCTAAAATTGAAATGGGCCTATATATTTTGTAATAAAGAGCAAAACTACCAATTTTCACGAAAATCTGAGAACCACTATATCGGTTTGACATGGAATGGCTGAATATTGAATGTATTTTACTTAATTTTTTTTATGTTTATTTGTTTGGCTTTCCCCTTCCATTATTCGCTTTACTTCTTCCATATTTACGACCACAAAAATATCAGTAGGAGATCTCTCATGAAGCTAGCTGAATTAAGTAGTTTTATAGAAGTTGGTAGAGTATTCCAATTCACAATGCCTCTTAAAAAAATGATTGGCTATAATAGTAGGAACTGTACTGAGGAATTCTATAGTTTTTTGTCAGAGTGCCTTGCAATTGTACAAGCTATACTAAAACTGTAATTTGGAACATGGTTTTTAATAATCCGGAACAGAGTTATATATGATCTGTACATATGAAAGTTTGTAAATGAATGTAAATCGAAAACCAAAAGTCTCCGATAGACCCGCATAGTTTAAGTAGTATTCAAGTCAATAAAAAAATGTTTGATAGGTGACGACAGTTTTTCCTCTTGAGTCAAATCGAATAAAGGAAATAAATATTTCCATGTTTTCATCGAAAGATGTTTCGGGCACAATCGGTTTTCGATATCGAAAAATCGACAGCAATTTGCAAATTTAAATGGAACAGATGTGCGAATGTGCCGGGGTTCGCAAACTCAGTAAAACAATTTAAAACTCCGGTGATAAATTTGGTCTGTCGATTTGAGCAACATGAGCCGGAGCAGACACTATTGGACTACGGTTGCTTGGGCTACAAGTTAAGCCCCAAGTAATATCACCATGTCGACAGGGGGTCCATCAAAGAAGGCCATCAGATCAGAGTAAGCTGAAGGGAAGAATACCTCAACCTGCTTCATGACAATCAGTCATAAGAGAACAGTCAATCGAACATTCTTCGAATCCGAGCAAGCTTTATCGATTTCCTGATATACTTTCTAAGCTGATTGACGATGAACCTAATGAAATGGAACAAACATTTTCACAAACGAGCCCAACTTTATTAGTTGCAGAGGAAAACGACTTGAGATTGAAATTTTCCGATAGGTCTCTGAGAGAAATGAACTACATAACTTTAAAAATAAACCCATTGTATAGATTGCATTTCCTTGAGATATACCTAACCTTACTGTGGTTACTCATTAATATCCATCGAATAAAATATATAAAAATACTCTCACCTAAACCCGCACCCATAAAATTTGTATACACTGATGCACACATCATCAACAGCAAATTAAACCTTTTCTTCTTTCAATCGGCGACCCTGACCTTAGCCTCCTTTATCGTCAGCACCTGCCGCCAACGATTGGCCATGTACAAACAAACAAAAAAACGGAACGTGCGAGCATTGAATAAACATCAATTCAATTCACTGTTTTGATAGACTCCAAAGCTATCGTCGAAAGCGGTTGCATTGCACGCGATTAGCGCGGCTAACGGTTCGCGGACTAATTCAATGCGTGCCCCCACCTGTTGCTATCACAACACAGCACCACCAGTCCTGGGACTTATCACACGCGCACACGCGGCTACCCGCTCAACAGGGTTGCGACAGCATCAAACTTTGCAGTTTAAACTCGTACTCCATTGAAACAAAAACTTGCCATGGAATCGATCCAAAACGACCCCCATAACTGACCCAAGTAGAATTACCATCTCACTCGAAAAACTCGTTACGATGTGGGTTTCTGCGAGTGTACTTTGCACTGCTCGTATGCAACACTTTTTTGTGTATATATTATCACATCTTGGCATCCCAAGAAATTCAATCACTTTGAGCTTCGCTCGATACATCGGTGTTTTTTCATCCGTCACTCGCGAGTAACATATTATTATTGCATCATTATATAACCCCTGTGCTCCGGTTCCAGCATTTTTACACCTTTACTCCACCACAACAACAACAGCACACACAACCACGGGTCGCATCTCTGCTCTTCACGGTTTTGCCGAACGCTCCGGATCTAGGTCATCCTTTGTCCAGGCTATTGAGTGGCGTCATCACCGGGGGTCCTGTGCCAAATTGGCAGTACACAATCTTGTCTTGAACTTATCACAACCGTCCGAACGACCGACCGACCAGATGTGGGAGGAATTTGAATACGCGCGTACGCAAGACGCGAGACCACGGTTGATACTGAGAAACAGAGGAGACCAACCTCCCCGGCAGGTACCGATGACTGACTGCATCGAAGAAAATGGTCGAAAAAAAAGAGTTCGGAAAGTTCGCTCCGGAGAGGGAAAGAAAAAAGTGCAAGTTTGCATTTTATTTGTTTTGCGCATTGTGATCCCCTACCAAGCGGGTCGTACCGTGCAGAGGGGACAATTTGAACCAGTTCTTGAAAAATCTTAAATGAGGATGATCTTAGTATGGTCATAGTATGGACACAGTTTTTTTCTGTATTATAGTGACTTTTAGCTGGTTCGTCACTTGGACCAATGGATTCATTCCGTTGGAAGAATGTCGGGAGTGAGAATTGAGCTCGTGAACTTTAACGTGAGAGGTACGGACGTTAATCACGTTGAGCCAGATCGTCCTTAATAATAACTTCCCTGAAAAGTAAAGATTCCTTCTATTGAGCACTAGTCTGCACGTGTAATCTGTGTATCTATTAAAAAAATAATTTGGCGTCCGGATATCAGGATTTAACTCGAGTCAATGGGTTTCAGTGATTATTTTCAGGTTTTTTTTATAAAGATAAATCCAGTTGGAGGATAATTATAAATAAAATTAAAAAGTTATTTATTGAGAGAATTTTGTTCTTTTTTTTCGACATCCATGCTGATTTTCTGATTTTTGAATATTACTGATTGATTTGGTTTTTAGATTTTTCTTGTTTTTCCAAATTTTTTGATTATTTTTTTTCTATATTATATCTATATTTTTTTAAATTTTTTTTCTGATTCTTCAGGATTGAAAAACAAATATTTCTGATTTTTTAAATTTTTCTTCGTTTTCTAATTATTTTGGTTATAATTTTCCGTATTTTCCCTTCCCTTTTCACAAATTTCTTATAATTATTTTTCATTGTTTTTTTTTTAAATATTTATTTCAATTTTTTTTAATTCTTTGGATTTTTTTTTGTTTTTTTAGGTTTTCTGTTTTCTTAATGCAATGATTTTTCTATGTTTCTAAATTTTATCAGATAATTGTCTGATTTCATTGATTTTGTTTTTTTTTATTTTTAAGGTTTTTTTTATTTTCACATGTTCTTCCGATTTTTCTGATATTATTATTTTTTACTTTATAGATATTTTGGATTTTCTAGATTTTTATCCCGTTTTTTAACACAGATATTTTGAATTCATTTCTTTTTTGTTTTTCATTTTTTTTTAATTAATTAATTTGTGTAATGATTTCCTGGTTTTAATCTAATTTATCATTTTTTTCTAAATTTTCTCGTATTTTCTGATCTCAATAATATTTAATGTTTTTTTTAACTTTCGGAATTTTCCGAGTCTTTATGTTTTCTTTAATAGATTTTTCAGATTTTTGTATTGTTCTGTTTTATTTAATTAGGGGATTTTTTTTTCATTTTGCCGTATTTCTGTGATTTTCAGTTTTTGTGATTCTTTTGATTTTATTTCAGATTTTTCCGATTTTCCCTTTTTTTTCTGTTTCAAATTTCCAAATTTTCTTCAAAGATTTTGATTTTAGATTTGTTTTGTTTTTCTGGTATTTTTTTGTTTTTTCTTGATTTTTTTTTTATTTATACAATATTTTCTGTATTTTTTATATTGTGAACTTCCTGATTTTTCTCCTATTATTTAATCTTTTTTTTTAAGATTCTTCAGATTTTTTCAGTTTATTTTTTTTGGCAGACTTATCTCACTTCTTAACTAGGCGAACCTAGCCAGAATTTTCACCTGCCCCCGGGCTTCTGAATGCCAAAGGGGGACTAGGCTCTGCGGAATGCACGTATCTGCATGCTCGTGCTGTTTCAGTCCTGACCGAGAAATTGTCGGACAATCGCGCAGGTGCTAAGGATGACCGACTTTTGGATGCCGGCCAATTCCTTCTCCATATTCAACACCTTTAGCGCTTCCAGAAGTGTCTTCGGGACAATTCCAGTTCCAGAGAGAACGACTGGAACAATTCTTGGGACCTCCCTTAGCCCCCACAGTTCCTTGAGCTCCACGGCCAATGGTCGGTACTTGCAGATTTTGCGACCGTGGGTCTCCTCCAGATTCTGGTTCAGTGGAATAGCGACATCGATGATGGTGACTTTGCGGTCGCTCTTGTCGTAAACCATTATATCTGGCCGGTTGTGGTGGATCGAGAGGTCGGTCAGAACAGTGCGATCCCAGTACAGCTTGAAACGGTCATTTTCCAGGACAGGTGCAGGCAGGTACCGGTAGTTTGGTACGTTGTCTTCCAGTAGAGCACATTGGAGCGCCAGTTGTCGATGAACAATACGGGCCACGTTGTTGTGGCGCTCGGTGTAGGCTGCGTTGGCCAAAACGGGACAGCCTCCCATAATGTGCTCTATGTTTTCACCTGGTTGATGGCACATCCGGCAAATGTCATCAACGTCTTGATGCCAGACGTACCGCCTGCAGTTTCTCGTCGGCATTATCCTGTCCTGGATGGCTATCATGTCGGCTTCTACTACTGAAGAGAGTTCACCACGCGTTAGCCACAGATTAGATGCGGCCTTGTCGACGTGTGGCCGATCCAGTTGATGGGGGTGGGCACCATGCACTGCCTTCTGCTTCCAAGCTGCAATCTTCTCCTCCACTGTCTGCAGATTGCAGTTGAGTTGGTACTCCGCTTGCGCCAAGTGCAGAGCGCTGTATCCTCTGTCGGCGGCGCAGACAGCCCGGTATAGCGCGTTTTGGTTGGCGCGTTCTGCGAAGTACTCGCGCAGTTGTCGTACCTGGGCAACACACAGTGCAGATATGTCGACTATTCCAAGTCCCCCTTCTTTGCGTGGCAGTGAAACTCTCTCCAGTGCCGATTGAGGATGGTGCATTCCGGCCTCTTTAAATGCTTTCCTCATCCTCCTCTCAAGGTCCTCTAGGTCAGTTTTGCTCCATTTGACTACACCAAAACTGAAGGTCAGCAGGGGAACCGCGAATGTGTTGATCGCGCGTACCTTGTTCCCCGCGTTGAGGAAAGTCCTCAGGACACAGTTCACTCGACTCAAGAACTTGTCTCGCAGCTCCGTCTTGATGTCGGAGTGGCGAATCCCGGTGAGCTGTCGGAATCCAAGATATTTATAGGATTCGCCACGAACCATGTCTCTTATGAACTCGCCGTCATAGACCTCGTAACCTCCGGATTCGGTAAGCTGCCCTTTCAGCATATGGACACAGCGGCACTTGTCAAGGCCGAACTCCATGCAGATGTCCCTGCTTATGTCTTCGACAACCCGGATAGCTACACCTAGACGCTGACGTGAATCAGCGTAGACCTTGAGATCATCCATGTAGAAGGTATGGGTCACTTCTTCGTGGGCGCCGTCGCCATACCTTATTTTATAGCCATGACCGTTTCTATTGAGCGTCCTACTGAGGGGGTTCAGTGCCAGACAAAACCAAAGCGGGCTGAAAGAGTCGCCTTGGAATATCCCCCTCTTTATCTGCAGCGTTCTAGACTGCAACACATTTTCCCCATCACTGAGGTGCAGAGACGTACTCCACTGCCTCATCGCATGCTGCAGGAACCTAACGACGACGGGATCAATTTTGTAGAGCTCCAATACCCGGACGAGAAACGAGTGAGGTATGGAGTCATAAGCCTTCCTGTAATCGATGTAGGCCATACTTAGGTTCCGCTGGTTATA
Organism: Toxorhynchites rutilus septentrionalis; assembly: GCF_029784135.1. Classification (NCBI taxonomy): domain Eukaryota; kingdom Metazoa; phylum Arthropoda; class Insecta; order Diptera; family Culicidae; genus Toxorhynchites; species Toxorhynchites rutilus. Next base: position 174,246,478 of record NC_073744.1, read on the forward strand.
TACCGCCTGGCCGACTATGGCTGCGTCGATGATGGCCTGGTCTTTGCAGCCATGCGTATTTTTCCTGCATCCTTTCTGCTCTTCTGCGATGATGTGATGCTGTTCGCAGTGAGCAGAAACTTTGGCGGTAATTATGCTGCTCAGTATTTTGTACAGACTCGATAGGCACGTTATCGGTCTGTACTTTGATGGGTTCAATGTGTTGCTGTCTTTCGGGAGGAGGAAGGTGACGCCACGGGTGGCGAATTGAGGAAGGTTGTGTGGGTCACGTAGCACCTTGTTGAAGCACTCAGCTATCTTTGGATGTGCGACGGTCAGCTTCTTGTGCCAAAAGTTCTGGACACCATCGGGGCCCGGTGCTGCCCAGTTCCTCAGGTACCGCGAGGCTTCGCGGACATCGTTCTCTCCGACGATGATAGCTGGCATCTCTCCAATTTCACCACAACTCTCCTCCTCCCGTCTTAACCACATTTGCCCGTCGCGATGTTCTACTGGGGTCTCCCAAATACCAGCCCAGAAGTTCGTCACATCGCTAATATCTGGCAAACCTTCGCGGTAGTCGGGCTTCTCGTCGCTAATGTAATTCTAAAAAATAATAATTTTTTATTTTTTAGATTTTTTTCTGAGTATTATTTTATTTTCTCGCTCGAGTACGCTCAGTTTTGAATTATCTTTTTAATTTTCCTGATTTTTCTGTATTTTTAAAGATTATTTAGTTTTTGCAGATTTTGAATTACTTAATTTTTTTTTGTTTTCATATTTTTGATTTTTATTCAAATTTCAGGTTTTTTAAATCTTTCTAATTAGTTAAACTTTTTAGATTTTTATTTGTTTTTTTTTAATTTTTATACAGAAAATAAAATGCAAATTTTCAGAATTTTTTAATTTTGATTTTTTAAATTTTTAATATATTAATTTGTCCAATTTTTTTAGACATTTTAGATTTCTCAGGTTTTTTTGCGCATTTTATAGTTTTTTTTAGATTTATTTCAGGATTCGACAGTTTTTCCTATTTTCTATTGAAATTTCCAGATTAAGTAATCTTTTTTTATTCCTCAATTTTTTCTGATATTACTATTTTTTTCCTTTTCCTATTTTTTAGGGTTTTCCTGACTTTTCTGAGTTTTGCTTATTTAAAAAATCGGATTTTAACAGAATTATTTTTAATTATTTTTTTATCAGTTTTTTTTTTATTTCGTAAAATAGAAGTTTCATGTTTGAGATTGGCGGTGTTTCGTTTTTGTTTTTAAATTTTTTAATTGTTTTTCAAGATTTATCAGATTTTGCTGAATTTAAAAAAATCCATTTTTTACTATTTTTTATATTTTGATTGAGTTTAACTATCAAATTGTTTTTTACTCTTTTTATTTTTTTAAATTTTCTTGACTTTTCAAAATTGTTTCAAAATAATACAATTTTCAGATTTTTACTGTTTTTTATGTTTTTTGATTCTGATGTTAATTAGAATTTAAACAGGCTGGAAACCATTCCTCAGATTTTTTGAGTTTTTGAGATCTTTCGGTTTTTTTAATTTCCTGCATTTTCTGAGGTCTCAGATTTTTCTGATATAAATTTGTTGATTTTTCTGAATTTTCTAAATTTTCTGTTTTTTTTAATCTCTGGATTTTGTGAATTTTCTGGATTCTCTGAATTTTTTTTAATTTTCTAAATTTGTTGAATTCTCTGAATTTTCCAAATTTTCTGAATTTTCTGAATATTTAGAATGTCAATTTCATATTCTGAATTTTCTGAATATTCAAAATGTTCAAAATACTCTGCATTTTCTAATTTAAAAAAAAATCTGATATTGCTGATATTTTCTAAGTTTTAAAATTTACTTTTAAATATTTTTTTTAAATTTTTCTCGCATTTCCTGATCTTAATAATATATTTTTTTTAATTTTGTGGATTTTCCGAGTTTTATTGTTCTGTTTTATTAAATTGAAGATTTTTTTCTGTATCTTGAATTTTCCATTTTCCTGTGATTTTTCTATTTTTGTTAATTTATTTTTTTATTTCAGGGATTTTAATTATGAGATTTGTATTGATATTATTTGATATTTTTATTTTTTTTTTAATTTTCAAATTTAAATTTTTTTGAATTTTTCTGTTCTTGTTTTTTCTGATTTTCCTAAAATATATGTTTCATCTTTGAATTTTTGTGATCTCTCGGATTTTTTTCGTTTTAAATTTTTTATTCAGTTTTTTCCCTTTTTTTATGTTTCCGGTTTTTATTGTTTTTCGAGATTTATCAAATTTTGCTAATTTTTTTAATTTTCCATATTTCGCAATTTTTTTTAAATTCTCAGATTTTTTTTTTCACTTATTTATTTTGTAGAATTTTTTTGACTTTTCTCAGTTTATTTTGAAAAATAATTAAATGTTCTGATTTTTACGGATTTTTTACGTTTTCTGATTTAATCAAAATTAGAATTTAATCAGGCTGAAAGCCCTTTTTCAGATTTTACAAATGTTGAGATCATTTATATATTTTTTTTATTTCCTAAATTTTTAAGATGTTTCAGATTATCCTAATTTGAATTTGTCGAATTTTCTGGATTCTCAAAATTTTCTGATTTTTGTTTAATTTTCTGTATTTTGTGATTTTTTTGAATACGAGTTTTTTAATTTTTCGAATTTGTTGAATTATCTGAGTTTTTAACTTTTCTGAATTTTCTATATTTCCAAATTCATTGAGGTATCCGACTTCTTTAAGATTTTTTTTTGAATATTCCGATTTTTTTAAATATTCAGAATTTAATTTCAGAATATTTAGAATTTTCTGATCTTTTTGAATTTTCTAAATATTCTGCATCCTATTTAAAAAAATCTTTTTTGCTAAACTAATTTCAATGCTGATAAAAAAATATCTTTTAGATAACTCGACTTGCTCAAATCTCTGTAGGGGAAGGAGGCGGGACCATCATCATCATCATTATTATCATAATCAGAATTTTCTGAAATTTCAAATTTTTTCATAATTTTTTGATTTTTTTTTCTGAATCATCAATTTTTTTATGTTTTCATTTTTTTTAATTAACTATTTTCTGAATTTTGAATTTTGTAATTTTTTTAATTTTCTGAATTTATAATTTCTGTAATTTTCAAGATTCGGATTTTTAATTTTGATTTCATTTTTTTTCATTCGTTTGTCTTGAACGTCACAGATTTGTTTGATTTATACACCAAATTATGTTATAAATGTTGTAAACTCATTTATATTAATACCAATGGCCATCAGGAAACAAAGTCCACCGGAGGGAAATTTTGGAGGATTCGTATTCAGACAAGTTCGGACCCGTTGAAATGGCTTCGCGCGTGGTGTTAATTTTCCGTTTTTATGTTCAATCAAGCTTCGAAATGCTAATTTATGGGTCAGTAGTCTTCGGACCTATGTAAATTTTGGCAGCCGGCAGATCGTTATCGTCCCTCTGATCATAATCATTAGTTATCGATAGTATGTAACCTTTCCGAAGGCAGTTGTGAGCGAGTCAGCTTGGTGAGGAAGATTATTTTCAGAAATCAAGTTTAATATAGAGACGACGTATTTTTGTTTTCACGTGCTGAAGCAATGATAGGCATCTGTGGTGAGAAAATTATCGCAACGGGCTCTAATAACAGACCCATTTCATTGCCATAATCATTTACCTTTTGTATTTACCGTTGCACAATTTTTTTAATCGTTGAGTATAAGTTGAAAACTGCGTTCATCATCTGCACCGAGAAATACTTCGCAATGATAACCGCTGGTAATTAAAACTCTCGTGCGTCCATAAACATAGTACATGCATTCCGAACCCGCGCCAAGGTTGTCACAATTGCTACTTGTAAACTGGTGTGCAACATCCCAAACTTCCGTATTTATCAAGCGCGGCTCATCTGTGGGTTTCGAAGGTCAGTTACAAGGGTCGCCTACGTGAGAGTGATAACGTCCATGATGAATCAGTTCTAATGATATCGATTTGCATTGGTGGACCATAACAAGCCGCACGGTTTCCAAACGGCCACACATTTGCATCACAAAATGAATGTCAATGGCGTTTCAAAAAAAAAAACGCGGTTTGGAAGCTCATCAGCCAACCAACGGAACATTATTCACGTTCCAATATCGATGGGCCGCCCCACACGGTTGCGGGGAATACAAATTGCGGTATTTTCCCGCTAAGCCGATATTTGACAAATACTCGAAAAAATAAATAATCTTTTTTGAGTAAGTTGGAGGTTGCCCAGGTCGGTAAGAACACGTTCGGCTTGTTGCTTTCACTAGTTCAGGCCTTAGGCTAAACTTTGAAATTCGAAAACATTAGTGTCATATCTGGTCATTAGTAAAGGGTGTGTCACATCAAATTGCATCACGGAAAAAACGCTGTAGAAATTTAATTTTTAGGAATTATATCTTCAGCTTTCGCTTATAATCAGATAAGAGTGTATAGATCACGTTGGCCATGCTTCACTGTCAATTTTTCGTAAATTTGGAAAAATGTCGTCGAACGAAAAAGAGCGTCGTGAATTAATCCTGCGCATTCATTTCGAGAATCCGAAGTTGTCACATCGGGACATCGGTAAGATGCTGGGAATCGTCCAATCCACGGTCAGCAGAGTACTAAAACGATACTTCGAGAACCTAACCATCGACCGGAAGGTGAAGAACGGCAAAAATGGATGCTCCGTCAGTGAAAAAGATCACGAGCGCCCCCTTCGTGATGACCGGCACGGTAAACGGGCAGGTTTACCTTAAAGAGTGCTACAGAAGCGCTTACTACCACTATTGAAGCAGCACGAGGGCCCGACCATCTTCTGGCCGGATCTCGCTTCGTGCCACTATTCAAAGGACGTGTTGGAGTGGTACGAAGCCAACGGGGTCACCTTCGTGCCAAAGGAAATGAACCCGCCCAAAGCGCCGGAGCTTCGCCCAATAGAGAAATATTGGGCGATTATGAAGCAGGCCCTCCGGAAGAACCCAAAAGTTGTCAAATCGGAGGCGGACTTCAAGAGAAAATGGATTTCTGTTCAAAAAAACTACAACCTGACGTTGTACAGAACCTTATGGACGGGGTAAAGAGGAAGGTGCGAGCATACGGGCTTGGGCTCGAAGTAAGAATAAAAAGAAATGCCAAAAGTTGTTTAATAGTTTTTATTTTACTGTCTAAAATTTTCCAAAGGATCGGTCTACTGGGCGAATTTCTACAGCGTTTGTTCCGTGATGCAATTTGGTGTGACACACCCTTTATTATTGAAAAAGGGAGCAAATGTTTTTTTTTTCGTGTAAGCAACTAATAAAGTCATCCGAAAACGGCTGTCAAAAATTGCGACAAATGGTTTCCTTCGGCCTTTGCAACAAGAAACAGTAATAATCCCCTTCGATAGAAAAACGATAGATTGTAAGGAATGCGAACAAAAACAGGGGTAGTTGAAACGGTAAAATATCACTCGTGGAGATAAGAGATAACATAAACGAAACGGTGTTTATACTGTTCAGCCAACAATTGATTGACTGACTTTGTTCGGATACATTCATAATAGCAAAACAATCAACTGCGTTTTGAGCAAATCATGTTTCGGATGAAAAAGGTTTAATGATCGGTGTTTGCCTCTGAGGCATTACCATAACTGATAAAAAAAATGGAATTGCAATGCGTTACTGAGCTAGGTTAGCTTAGGTCATTTTCACACTTTCGAAGGGACTTGGATGGCGTTTGACGATATCAAAACAAATTAGGGCCTGTTGTGGCGATTACTCAATTGGATTGGATTTATTAGAATTACATCGGGTAACCGCTGAACTTCCTCCGTCAACCGTACCGATATCATATTAAAGTATTCATTTTAGTCCACAGATGGTAGATCCTCACTTCAATATCAGCAGCCACATCGAATCGATGCTGAGCGCAAAACATTTCTTCAGTTTCCTTGCAGGGAAGAAAGGTAAAAAGTACGACCTTGGGTCCGAAATTACCAATTCTCATGGTGATGAGAGTCTATAGCAGACTAGCCTAAAGAAGAACAAGACTGCGAGGAGGACTTTAGAAGCACGCATTGAAGAGTCGAAAACGGTCGATACATCGTTCAGTTAGCTTGGTGATTGCGAGCATCAAGGACAATCGTCTAAGAATATTTTACCGTTTCACAGAAGAAGGGCCGTAGATGTCTACGAACTACTTGCAGTCACATATGGACTCAAGCCATCATCGCAACACTCTAGCAACACGGACCCTGCAACAACTGGTTGTCCATAGAGGGTTTGAAGGTAATAAGACTGATTGGACATGAATTGTTCCTATGTTATACAGCCAATTCATGCAACTAGAATCCAATTTGTCCGGAAGTCTGGTCTTTGACTAGCAATAGCTAGTCTAGCTCATTGATTTCAATTTGATATGTCGATCATCTAAATCGGTCCAGTAAGTTCAAAAGTTGTGAATTTTTGGAAAAAGCCATTTTTGGAAAAAGGCCATGACGCCATGACCCATTCTAGCATGACGTGACAACGTTTTGACTCACTAGAAACAGTTTTTTCTCTCGTTTTCATGTATAAATTCCACGATTCCCAAAAAGTGAACGATGTAAAAGTAAAATTGAGAAAACTTCCTACAAGAATCATCAGTTGGAAAACGTGACAACACGCTCTGTACAGGAAAACAGTCTCCACGAAGCATTGTCACGTCATAAAATCAATAGAGGAACTGGTACAAATTCGGTACCCCGTACCCCAGCACTCTGGTGGCGAATAAAGTGTTCTAGTAATGTAGTAACAAACGTCAGATGCCAAAAACCCAAAATATCTGTGTTTTTTAAAAAAAAATCAAGTTTGTTGGTTTTGAAATCTCTAAAATTTTTCATGCGCGTCTTTTGAAAAATCATTAAAAATCGAATAGTGAGCCGATTTTAAATATTAAAGCTGATTTGGATGAAGAAATTAATGTTCTTCAACGAATTCGAGTAGATGTATCGAGATTTTAATCACAAATTTCATAGATTTCATTCCAAAGTGAAAAATCGGTATGCGGGTAATTTGGCACCCCAATGTAAACATAGTGTTGAAGATACACTATGCTAAGTATTGCATAACCATGCAGCAAAATTAAATTTCACCCGATTTGGGGATAAAAACCCACCTGGTCTGGCAACATTGTTTTTTTCGCCGCATGCTTTTTTGTCAAAGTTGAGTTAATTTACGTAAATAGTTTTTGACTCATAGTCAAAAAATAAATTTTTCAGTAATTCAGGACGATTCTTTTAATTTGAAGAAATAAAAAAATGGGGTGCCAAATTCATACCCAGGCATCTCGGGTACTCGAATTTGAATTGTTTCACTTCTATGCTCAAAGCTCCAAGCCAAATAAAGATTTTTGAAATCGGTTTGCGGGGAAATGTCCGCAATAGATCCCTTCATAAGCTGACGCAATATGAAGAAATTCCGAGCATTGGCCAAGAGCTAAGTCTAAAAAAACAAAATGGGGTACCGAATTTGTACCAGTTCCTCTATAGTGTATTAAATATGATTGTATTGTAGCAAGCTATATACTATTTTTTATGTAAGTTATTATCCTGAATACTTCTCACTTTCCTCTGAGATCTCCCCTTCTCCTTCCAAATGGGGAAAGTGGTCCTAACCCGACCGGTGAAATGAAAGATGTCACAACGCTGACAGTTTGTCAATATGGTTACTTGTTTCTTGCTCTCTTCATTCTAGCGTTTTGGCGAAATATTTCTGACCTGAGGGAAAATTAGTTCAATAATTTTTTAGATTGCGGAGCATTACCTAACAAGGCAATTTTAATTGCTTATGGTATGTTCATCAAAATAAGTAATATAAATTGAACCTACTTGTTACCTCTAGTACACGACTTACCGTTATTTGAAAAAAATCGGGCCGATCCTCAATCTAATCCTGCAAAAGGTGGTCAAAAACCGACCTCCAGTTTTTACTCCGTAATCATTTGACACGTTCTTACCATCAATGGATCGCACAAGCCTGGCTCATCGGGCGGCGCTCACTACCACATTCATTTGATTTTACTATCAGACACTTTTGATTAACTCTATGTATGTGCATGTGCGCGTACCTGTGCAAAGGGCGTTTATGTTAGCATGATGGAGATGAAGTCGACGTTGACCATTAACGTTTGCATTTGTATGTGCACTTTTTGGTCTAACGCCACACGCGTCGCTCTAAGGCTAAGTTTTTCCCACTCTAACATTATCTCCCTTTCGCTCAAGTCCTATCCGCTTACCATGAAACTTTTTATTTCTTTTTTCATTTTTCATACATGCTAACATTATCGTACCCGATCGTATTGTAGGATTTCATAGCATTTCCGGACTTTTAAAGCCATTTTTAACGAACCGGAAGACATCATCTTCGATTTCAAAATGGCATCGGAAAACGATGTTCGTCTTATGCCACCCTACGACCCTTGCACCCAATACCCATATCGTAGGGGTTTTCCATATTTTTAACGTAGGACTACGTCTCTCATTTCTGTACCGGGGACACGAGATCGTGACGCTTGGAGTGCAAGCTTTTGAACGTTAACACGTTGGGCCTCGATTTTTTCTCGCTGTGCTTTCCATTCAGCTCGTATCACGAGCGTTTGCACAATATCAGTGTCGGTCCCAGCTCCCAAAGATACTTATTGTATAGATAGAAAATAGTCAGAAATTCGACTAGAAAGCATTCCAATTTTTTGAAACACCCGAGAACAAACCGTAATTATTTTTATTTTCTTATTTTGTAACTGTCAGTCCCAGTCAGTCAGCGCTTTCCTGCCAAACAAAAAACTCAACGTCGACTCCTAGGGACCGACGCAGGGCTCAACGTGTTAATACCTCTTTGCCGGCTGAACGGAGTGATATGGTAATCACTTTATTCGAAGGACAAAATGTCCGACAGTTATATGATTGTCAATTATTGACCCGAAAACTTGTTTCAATAGCTTAAAGATTGCTTTGAAAACAGGCTATTGAAATCAAGCAAATCTGTAAATAAACGAATGCCCGCTCGAAAATCCACTCAGTTATGATTGCGCAGCAGTTGATGTACGATCGCTGGAATCTGTATGTTTCTCTAACACAGACTTCTAAACCACCTGAACCATTAAGTGTAAAAACTTGTTAGTAGGGGTTTTGGGTCCCGAAAAGATTCTCATAATGGTTGGAGACACCTCCCCCCTTCTGGGAGGGAGGTTTCCCATACAAACAAAACACAAATAAATTTCTGCATAGCTCGAGAACTAATGGAACCAAATTCAGCTTGTGAAGATTTAAAAGCGGCAAGAAATGGTTCTATGATGGTTCTACAAATGAAAATTGGCTACGCATATGCACTGCAGTGAAAAGTGAGATCGAAAAAAAAACGATTACAATGATAAGTTTGTCCAACTGGTGTTTTTTTTTTATTGGAATAACTTTGACGACACTGAGATTCATGTTTCGTTATCGTGAAAATAATGCTAGATTTTCAGACGGAAAATGAAAATGAATCGGCAAATCGTGGTCGTAAAAAACTCGTTACATACTACTGATTTGAGCTGTCTTTATTTTGTTGTATCCCACTCTGACCGTAGATCAATATAACAGTGAGAAAAAATGATTTCTTTTGGAAAAATTTAGAAAGAAAATGGAATACAGTAATAAACAATTTGAAACTGCTTTCGAGCTTGCTAATCTGTTAGAGTTAACTGTTTATCACAACCGTAGATGTCGATTTTTCTTATCCCATTTGTTCATTTATTTAGGCTCATTAGCATTTTAGCTGCAACAAAGTCGGATTAAATCGTGTACATATACATGTTTATGTCATAGATGTCGTTTTTTTTTATCCCATTTTTTCATTTATTTAGGCTCATTAGCATTTTAGCTGCAACAGAGCCGGATTAAATCGTGTACATATACTTGTTTATGATATGTATAAATTGTAAATTACACAGTAGCCATTAGAGTGTATTTAGGAGTATTCCTTCTTCTCTTCTATTGTTCAGTAGACCGGACAGCGGAGACAGTTGATATGATCATTGTTGTGTTATTAATAGCACAACAGTTCGATGTTACTTCCCGTGACAAGCAAAGCTTGCATATGGAAAGAGAGAGATCAGGACTGAATCGATCTCCATCGCTGATGATTATTGCGTGGACGTAGTTATTCTATAACAACACTGACTATCTTTGTGGGTCCTGAATTTTGAACTCACGATCGATCGCTTGGTAGATGAACGTGAATGCTCTAAAGCATTCATATCAAAAAATGAATTTTGGGTGGGACAAAGCTCGCCTGGTCAGCTAGTGATCAATAAGTACAAACAAGTGGCTGGAAGTCGCAGATGTCGAGTTTTAACCAACTCGTCTCTTAGGAGTAGGCAGCACCATCTCAGATTGCACGTTGTGGGCGTATAGACATAGGACTCCTTTTTGAAAAAAAAAACAAACTTATTACTTTTTTCTTTTTTCTTAAATTTTCACAAGAATTTCTAACTAAAAAATATCAAAAATATAAATAAAAATATTTAAATTAAGATTCATTTTTCTCAAAAACGTATTTTTCAATAAAATCGGAATCGGAAAATGGACGCTTCTATAGGAAAAAGTTTTACTAGCAACAACTTTTTCATGTTTTCTTTGAGAAAATTACAACTAATTCTAAGTAAGTCGTTCGAAGTCGAGATAGCAATATAGTATATTCGGCCAAGTTTTAGATAATATTGAAAAAATATAGACTTTTGGCAAAAACACCAACTTCCTATTTCTCATAGATTTCGAAATATATGGCATTATTCCATTGAGACTCTTTAAAAACTATTGTTTTACTCGTAACATTTTTGTGCGTAAATTCTGGTTTGTTTGCAGAACATGTTAATCTTGAAAATTTACACACAAAACTGTTACGAGTGAAGTATTAATAGTAATTTTTCAAAGGAAACATGTTAAAGTTGTTAGAAAAACTTTTCTATCTGCAGAAGTGCTCCTCTACAGGAAAGAAATATTTGGTGCAGCCGGTGTATGGATAACTTGTTGGTTATTGTATGGGCTATTCAGTATTTTTTTTTAATTTAAAAAAAAATGTATTTGAGAAAAACTAATTTTGATTTTAATGAAAAAATATTTAAGTGTTTTTTTCCTAAATTGTTTGATAGCTTTTAATGAAAGCAATTCCATACATTTTATTCGCTGACCAAAATTGTTTAGATATTATAGTTTTCGTCTTAACATTTTTTTGTAATTTTGTGTTCTTTCGAACTTCTTTTGCGAAAATAAAACTAACCTAAAAACTAGAAGACCTAAAAAATTTTAGAAGAACGAACTATTACAAACTGGAAATGAAACGCACTGTAGAATAGAGATGGGCGAGCGCTCACGAGTCGCTCATTTGAACCGGTTCGTCAGAACGAGCGTACGATCCACGGTTCTTTAGAAATGAGCCGCGGTTCAAAAAAGAGTCGCTTTTCGGAAGAGTCTCGGCTTAAAAAAAGCCGCGGTTCAAAAAAGCCGTTCTTTGGGAGAGTCTCGGTTCAAAAAAACCCGCTCTTTGAAAGAGTCTCGGCTAAAAAAAAACCGCGGTTCAAAAAAGAGCCGCTCTTTGAAAGAGTATCGGCTCAAAAATAGCCGCTTTTTGAAAGAGTCTCGGCTAAAAAAAAAGCCGCGGTTCAAAAGAGTCTCGGCTCAAATGAGCCGGCTCGTTTTAATGGACGAGCGGCTCTGAGCCGCTCACTGAAATGAACCGTTTTGCCCACCTCTACTATAATACTTTGTACAACCATTCCTTTTCGAACCGATATAGTGGTTCTCTGATTTCCATGAAAAGTGGTAGTGTTGTTCTTTATCGCAAAATATTGGACCCGTATTTTTTGTTTTTTCGTTAGGGTGACATTTTCATTTTAGGGTGGTCCGAAAAACCACTTTTTTCCACTTTTTTCCAAAAATGAGTTTTTTGAAACGCTCATAACTTTTGAATAACTGAACCGATTTAGATAATTGACATAGCAAATTGAATCCAATGAACTTTTCATTAAAAAAATTGAACTTGCAAAAACAATGGATTGAATTTTTGTAATTATTGATTGTAGTCGTTTTTTATTGTTTTCATGGATTTGGACTACAGGGCGCTATTTTTTTCATATTTTTTTTTTTTTGAAAGCTGAGGACTACTGCATAACATATCTCGATATCAGAGATGCAATTTTTTTCGTTTTTGAGATATTATTCTTCAAAGTTAACCATCGGTCCAAAAATATTTTTTTCCATTTTATCCAAAAATGACTTTTTTCATAAATTCATGACATTTGAACTACTGAACCGAATCAGATGATTGGCATATTGAATCGATGCCAATAAGCTAGCTAGCTTCTTTGAAAAAATATCACACTTGCGCTTTGATTGAATTCTAGTCGGATAGGTCTAGTCTAGTATTGGAATAAGAATATTGAACGAAGACGCCCTCTATCTTTGACCGAAAAAACTATGAAAAACTAATGATTACATAATTACAGAACCAAAAATCCAAATTTTTCGCAAATGTAATATTTTTAAAGAAATCTAAATCGTAAGCTTCAATTTTATATGTCGATCATCTAAATCGGTCTAGTAGTTCAAAAGTTATGAATTTTTGTAGTGGATAAAAGGTGGAAAATTTGTTTTTCGATCCATCGGTTAGCTTAGAAAAATAATATCATATAAAAACGGAAAAAATAGCATCTCTGGTATCGAGATATGTTATGTGAAAAATCCTCAGCTTTCAAGAAAAAATATAAAAAAATATACCCCTCTCTAGTCCAAAGCCATGAAAACAATAAAATAAAAACGACTACAATCAATAATTACGAAAATAAAATCCATTTTTTGTGCTCAATATTTTTTTAATAAAAGGATAGTTCATTGGCTTCAGTTTGATATGTCGATCATCTGAAAAAAAACACGATTTTAGAGCGCCGAAAAAGAATTCTGTTCAGTTTCGTTGTAGAAGCAACAAGTTCATAAGTTTTTCACTGTAAGCGTTCTTTTTACGATCTGTTTTTTTGCAGTTTTTTCAATAAAGTTATTATTATAAAGTTATATACGACTTCTTGCAGAACAATCAGTTCAGACTGAACGAAGAATAAAAACTAACGAAAAAATGAAGTCGCTGTCAAACAGGTGTTTACATTTCATATGTCCGGATTGGCAGACCTTGTATATCAATATAAAATACTGCAGAACGTTGCCATTGTTTTTTTTTAACGAAAACGTGGTGCATTATCTTTCATCTGCTTGGCGAACTTTGGTAAATCATTTTTTTATTTGGGCGGATAATCTACACTCTGCTCCATCAGCAATTGATTCAGTGTCAATTGTAATAAAAACTTATGACCAAAACCAAAATAATTCCTTAGGTAGTAACTCAATGATTTTACAAAGCTGTCGCAAATCTCTAAAACATTCCAAATAATACTGCTTCCTGGATGTCCAATGTCGTTCCATTAAAATGGTTGTAACGACAGAACCGTCAAGTGGTCATTGAAGTGTGCAATTGATCAACTCTCCCTCTGGTAAACATAAACGACAAAAACCTCAACTATTGGATTCTGCGGCTAGATCCAATCCGGTTTTCATTCTTTCCCTCAAACTCACTCGCAGAAGCCTTATGCAATTGGTGCACATGATCTCCTTCAAAGTCATGCGAAATCAGTTCCAAGTACACAGGTCGATGCGTAATTAACCGAGCAAAATGTTCCAATCAAGACTTACCGTCCTGCACGCGAGATGTCTTTTGCGCTGGTTTACAACACTGTTGCAAAACGTCAATTAGAACTGATGCAATAACAAATTGTTCGTCACTTGCACACAAACTGGTTTCTAAGGGTGGGTTCTCACTCCGGCGAGCACAACTCCTCGAGGCAGTCGCGACTGTTTAGAACTAAGGCTACCGACCTTCGGTATCGGATTATATAAAGAGTCCTGGCGGTCGTCGTTTGTTTTCGTTCTGTGCGGATCCACTTGCGGCAGCAATTACCAGACGATGTACTCCGTTATCGGTGATGACCGGCGATACACAGGGGTGGCGGCGATAGCGCGCCCCTGATGGGGCGATGATTTGCAAGATAAGTGTTTTGCCGGTACCAGAGTCGCAATGGACTTCTATTTCAGGCACATAGATACCTCTCGAGAGGTAAAATATGTCAACAGAGTTCAACCACGATACGATCGATCGGTGCGGAACATGGGTTTGATTGTACCGCGAAAAGCTGGCTTCACCCTCTACCGCGTGCGTCAACGTGTTTTGAAATCACTGGAAAATTGACCGATGAACTTTTATTGGACTTATTAACATATACCCATCGGTGGCACCTCTCAATGTCGGTCGAGGGAATGAAGCGATGCATGGTGTTGCAATTCCTTTCACAGCTTACCTTCCCCGAGGTTGCGGAAGTGTCATAGTTCATGATCGTGATCGATCTCAGTGCTACAATCGGATTTGCAACCGCTGGAAGTTCAATGACGATAATTATGTCTGCTTATGCCTGGAATGCGCTCCGTTCTTGAAACAGATACAAAATATCGATAACATATGGTAACTGACACAATATCGCATTTAAGACGTAAGGATGTTGCTTCTTTCGTCCCACTATTCAATTGAACCTAACAGCGGAGACAGTTGATATGAGACTGTATTTGCGTGACCGGAAAAAATCGGGCAGGAAATAAAAGCAACACCGCAGATAACCGCAGAGAAAAAACCCTAATGGCAGTCTACTAGAAATACTCTGATGCTAAAAAACCATCATGGGTTTAAATGTCACACTGAAAAAAGCGTAATTTTTAATATGAATTAATTTTTTGGTAACGAAATTCCTTTTGAGGTCAATGCAATGGAAGCGAGGTCCACATTTAGCGAGGACAAGGAATCGAGGCGGCCCCAAGCCGTTAAGGTGACGCAATCCGAGTCGGCCGCCCACCCGCTGTCGGAAGCGGCAGCCTCTCGCAAGCAAACCCGTGTTTCACTGATTGCCCGGTTAGTTTGAAACATAGGTTACGATCCTTTGGTAGGATCCGAGCTGTAGCGATTGTCGGACGGCATATGGTTACCTGGTGCCCGGTTAATTTGCACCATTATCTGAAGTGATTTCCACTCTTATAGGTATTTTAGTTTGGACATTTAGCTATTTTTAGAAATGTTTGGTTAATGAAAACATTACGCTTTTTGACGTAGGACTACGTCTAACCGGAAGATATAGGGGGTGAAATGGAAATCTAGGCACTGAACAAGTAGGAAAAAATGCAAGATTTGGAACGCTAATAATTCGAGCATTTCTCAATAGATCGCAAAGGTTTTTGCATCAATTGATAGGAAATATATCTACGTATCTATCATAACAAATAACATTTCATTTTTCTTGAGATAAATAATTGAATAATTGTGAAATATCAAGCATTGTCCAATTGCACTATGCGCCCATTTTTGATTGGTCCATTTTGTGCTCCTCAAATCGTACCGTCCAAAACGGGCAACCAGAGCAGCAGCGAAATAGAATGAAGTACGATTGGAAAGGAAAAAGAAAAAAAAAAACGAAACAATGGTCGCAGTCTCACACATGCGTAATTTTCGAGCCAGCCAGTCAGCTTAAAAATCCCCGCTCGGCTGCCGTAACGATCATTCTTTGTGTGGACACCGACTGGACAACATCGTTGCTGGACGAGCTGGATGGCGAGGGATCGAGTGCCTTTCTCGAGGCAAGAGGTCGGAGGTGGTAGCGCTGGAGTAGAGTAGAGTAGAGTTTTCAAAGGGCCTTTCTCAAGGCTAGAGACGAATGAACTGCAAAAGTTTAAAGTCTCTATAATACAAGACCTTCCTTCCTTCTTTCCGTAACGATCATTCTCATCCAAACCGTACACCACATCGGTTCGCATCACAACACATCAACAAACCAACCCAAGCAGCCATGTCTGGACATGGTAAAGGAGGAAAAGTGAAGGGAAAGGCAAAATCCCTCGAACCGTGTTGATCTGGAGTTCCCCGCAAGGGTAGCTAGGCCGAGCACGTTAGTACCAGTGCACCAGTCCACCTTGCCGGCGTTATATAGTTTCGGCCGCCGAAGTGATCGAGTTGGCTGGTAAAGCTGCTCGCGACGATAAGAAAACCCGCATTCAGAACAGAACACATCAAGACAATAACAGGCAGTTGCAGCGAGTGGCGAGTGGCAAACGCAATCGCACAACGGCATCAGGTAGCAGAAGAAAAAAGTTTGTTCTTTATACAAACTGCTTTGGTGGCAAATCCAGAACAAGGCGGCATCGAGGGCGTTCGAAATGGTTTTTGACGTAGGATTACGTCTTTCGGGAACATATTGGGGTACAAATTGAAAATCGAAAATCGAGCACATCGTGAAAATTGTCCAATTTCAACCGCTTATTGCTCAGTCATTCCATGATGGATTGATGAAATTTTTGCGTCAATCGATTTCAGCACTTCATAACAAATTTTATATTGAAAAAAATAATATATGTCATGGAACTAACTATCGAACAATTTAAAAATCTCAACCCCTATCCCAACGGAAATAACCATTTCTGATTGGTTGAAATTGACGACACATGCGGCGGGTCCCTAACAGAGACATCGAAACTAAGCTGCCTGTGGGAAATCGGCATTGCAAATACATGAAAGTAGGGAGATCTTTTGTTCCTACCGAAATGTATTCCCTAACAGAGACATCAAAACCAAGCTGTCTGGAGGAAAACGGCATGGCAACTATATGCAAGTCGGGGGCATTTTTATATTGCAATTAAGGTGAGTGATACGATTAATTCTAGCAAATAAAATTTAATCTTAGAACTTTAATGTTGGTTGCTTCGTGAAATTTTATATCCATGACCGATCGTGTATTGTGAAAAATTTAGCACAACTGTAAGTGTAAACTTGTATATGGAAGCAGTTTTGTTAAAAATGACTTGATATATGAAACGACTTATTTCAATTTTTATAAATAAAAACCAAGGTGTGTTCCCGCTCGAGAACAGGTCGTTTGGTTTAAGCTGTCTGTTTTGTTGTGTTCATTTTCACCCAAGGAAAGTTTATACGGCGTGAAAGATTGGAAAAGTGAAGAAATATTAAAAAAAGTGATTCCCCATATGCTCTACATATAGTATTAGGTGTTGTTAGTCCAATTAAAATTCGCATTGGGTTGAATAAACACTTATTAGGTAAAAATTCTAAAATAAAATTACCTTTTCCATTTCAAATATGTAACATGTTTTCACTGAGGAGAAAAATTGATAATTGTGTTCGGTATTGGTAATTATCTTATATTACATTGGTGAGTTTTTTTTTCTTTATTGCATTCATACATACCAAAGGAGACATCTCGTCTAGGACAGACCTGCATGTTTTCATCTATGTAACTTACAACTGACGAGGCACGCTAGTCATTTCCTACTGGCAAAAATCTCGATCAAATGGTGGCTGACAGAGTACAACGCAACAATATGCCTGTTACTGAGCTTTGTCAATACGTTTTGACCGATCAAGAAGGCGGTAAAATTGTCCATAATGAATTGATGATTGTCGCAGATTGCATTTTATTTTCATCGAGCAAAGCTTCGATTTTCATTCCGGTTGTTGTTTCTTGTATTTACTGAAGTAAATACTATGTCTAACACGCGATAACGTGTGAGAGATTGCAAACCTTTTAGGCAACGGAATATATAATTGACCAAAGCTTGAACAATCTCTACATGCTGAAATAATGAAGAAATTTCTCTTTTCGTTGTAATTTCTGCCCGATATCGAAATTCACGTATTTGAAACTCCGTTTGGACTCATTTATATCCTTTGTTCTTCTCGATGTTTTGGCATTTTATATAATAATGGTATTCAGGTAGCAAAGTGAACAAATGCATCCTGGTAAAAGTGTAAACTTCCATTACATCAGGTGACATGGTATTTCTTGTCTTGACGATCATAGTGCGCTGACTTGTAACATGCTTTGATGGTCAAAACACTGACAAACTATTTAACATCAAAGAGTAAGGAATTTGTTTTGTAGCACGTCGTTTGGTGGTAATGTTGCAATGGTCGTCATAGTAGTCCGAAAATACGCAGTGACTGTGACAAATTGCAGCACTGTTCTAGGATCACAGAGTGCGGTTTTCGTCATATCTCGTTTCAATTCGGTTATCTTCTATCTAATACGCTCCATCCAACGTCTGTTTACCATCCTTCTGTCATCATCACTTGGTAAACACTGATCGAGTGGACAACCAAAGAAAACGGCCACCAAATCGTTATCAAAGAGTTTAACGATGTAATTCTTCAAACATATCCAAAATCAACAGATAGCCTAACGGAATCCTACGTCAACTATGCGGTCGTGTCTCGGACACAACCCTCCTGTGACTTTTTTCTGTGAGGCATTGATACCCAAAAAAATTTTTCCGCGTCGGAGAATTTCTCGTAGGCTGTTTGTGACGTTACACTTTTCTCGCTGCGATTATTTCTGTCGCTTTGACTCGCTTCAGGCTTTTTTCCGGGACTTCTACGTTTATCGTGTTAATATTGTGGAAGTAGCAATCTGTCATTATGGTTATACCAGATAGCAACACAGGTTGTCAAGCAATCAAGCGAACGAAAATCATAACGGAAGAGACACGTTTACTTTTGATTCATTTCATGTTGGCACTTAGTGATTTCCGAATTTTAAAATTAATCGTTCATCAAATAATCTAATATTTTTCAGCTGTATAGCTGTTCAGCTGATACGATTAATCTATTTAAAAAATTCAAAAATCCGATTAATCTTCTCAAAAAACAGCCAGAGAAATAATTTGTACAAATTACTAATATTACTAATTCGTTAGCAATTTACTATAGCTACTATTTGTTACTACAGTTACTACTCTCTGTCCAACTTTTAGAAGACCATGTGATGATCTTGCAGCTTTGTGTCATTGTAAACAAACAATTCAAGTGTGTAGGTATTAGTGTCCACCATACATTGTATGATTTTCATATGTGTGTGTGCAAACGCTGAGCGTAAACGATGTTTTCGTATTTTCAACTGTCAAGTTTCTATAAGACCAGTTACATTTTCGATTGTTTTAGTTGTATTGATCAATTAAATCTGGAAAATGCCGGAGGGAAAAGTGCTCACGAAGAGAGAAGAAAGACAAATCGATGCATTTCACCAAGAAAATATTGGTATCGGAGAAATTGCTCGCCGGATTGGATGATCCCAACAAGTAGTGCTCATTTATTTGGCGAATCCTCAAGGATACGGTAAGAAAGAGAGATCTCCACGTAAATCAAAGCTCTCTGACCGGGATAAGCGAGAAATAGCTAGAACAGGTTCGAATATCTCAACTACTCAACTGCTCGGGTGGCAATTCGTCAAATTTTGGTAAAAAATCCTCACATAAAGAGGTCTTAAAAGGTTAAAACTCCTCCTCTCACACTATGTCACATCGGAAGACGTTTGAGTTTTGCCGAGTTTTGTTTTGAGAACCGACAGTGGGACATGGTATGTTGTGACAAAGAATTGTTCCAAAAGAATACATTTTGCTATAAACCGTAACGAAAAGTTCTTCAATGTATAGGTTATCTTCACTGACGAAAAAAAGTTCAATTTGGATTGTCCACATGGTTTCAAGGTCGTAATTTCGAGAAAATAGAAGAAAATATCGAGAAATCCGTTCAGCAGAATTTGGTAAATAGTATTCCAACACGAATTTTCAAGGTAATTAGTCGAAATGGCAAGGTTACCAATTATTGACATGTAAATCAGCCAATCGTTTTAAATTTTTCATTGATAATAGTTATGAATTCTGAAGTGGTCTTATAGAAACTGGACAGCTGAAATCATCATATTTAAGCACAATAAATAAACAAACAACTCTTTTGAACGAAATTGACGTTAAATATACTTTATTCTAAGCATTCAACAATGTATGAATGTATCTTGTTGAAATTCTAACTGTTTGTGATGCAACGAAATAGAATCAGGGTGGTCTTATAGAAGTTGGACAGAGTGAAGTTGTCCTGGCGAACTTCGTCCGGCTCAAAATTGATTTTTGAAATTAACACTTTCGAACATTCACGTTTTCTTACTTAGCGATTGCTCGTGGGTCCAATCCTAGAAATATTCATTGATTGATTTTCTAATTTGCTTTACACATGGCCATTGTTGCCACATTTTAATCTGTACCAGAGGAATTAAAAATCTTACTCATCTGTACTTTTTCTTCCAAAAACAGGAAGTGGATTATATCTGTGGTATAACCACAAGGGTGACGTAGGACTATCGTTGATTTAGTGATCATTAGTTTTAGTTGCATCTGAATTAATTCTGAATGAATGAATAAATTAATATTTGGGGGAATTCGAAAACGAGAGCGTTTCGTTGAAGGCACAATATTCAGCAAAAGAAGCAATCACACGAAAGTTGTATAATACATAATACATTTCTTGTATTGTGATATAATATGTATTCCATTTCCAATAGACAAAATATCTGTTGCATCAAATAAGTCTCGTTTTCCAGTGCGCGTAGAGCGGGAATTCCTTCTTAAGATTCATTGCACCTCTAATAAATTGCCGAAAGACGTGGTCTTACGTTGATCGCACTTGATTGAAAAATCACAAAACCAAATGTATTTGGTCGCAATATTATATGAATGAAAAACATAATAACCTCTTTCGCTTGAATGTAATTTTCAATTCCAAGGAAACTGGCAGATTATTTTTCAGCAACGATAACATCTTTCCGGAATCTCCTCGAGCCTGGATGGCAACCAAACGAAAATAGCTCCGTACATGTATGTGTGTGTGTGGCGGCTGCTCCGATGTCTCCGATGTTTTTCGATGCTGATACTCTCTTGGTCGCCTTCTCTCCTCCACCTGATGGATCGGCTTTTCTGCGCTCCCTCACAGTTCCAAACAAACTGAATGGGTTTTAGGTCAAGTCAAGCCAGGTAATGAATCCCTCGATCCCTCGCCGTCCAGCTCGTCCAGCTCGTCCATCTCGTTCAGTTCGTTCAGCTCGTTCAGTAACGATGTTGTCTTATCGGTGTCCTCACGAACAATGAATGCATTTCACCACCAGAGTATCGCTTAAGTATGCTTTTTGTCCGTGATTGAATCGAGAGAAGGTGTGGTTTACGATGACAATTTGGAAGCAAACTAGAGGCGAATGAACTCTCTGAGTTTGAAACTTTCAGCGACGATAATCGATTGAAAACTATGTTTTTCGCGATGCGAAACATTTTCCGTTGCGCTCGCATCCAATATTGGATACGAAAATATCCTACTGATGGGGAAGATTAATCTTCAGAAGCTTTCCTGCTAATTGCACTTGACGATAACGATAACATCTTTTCAGATTCTCCTCGATACTCGAAGCCCACCAGTGGTTAATGCTAACTCGATAACCACCTGTTCATTGCTCTTGATTAAAAAAATCACAAAACCAAATGTATTTGGTTGCAGTGTTATATGGATAGAAAACATTTAAATAAACTCTTTCGCATGAATGTATTTTACAATTCCAATGGGAACTGGTAGATTATTTTTCAGCAACGATGACATCTTTCCGGAATCTTCTTGATACTGATGGCAACCAACCGAAAATACTTCCGCGCGTGTATGTGTATGTGTGGTGGCTGCTCCGATGCACCACTCTCCTCCTGATGGATTCCCTTCTGGCACAAACAGGCTCTTGGCTTATCTTTCGAATGAAGTGTTTATCATACTTTTTCTCTCGGTTGTTTAGGGGCTATTAACGCTCAAAATCTCGGTCTCCGGCGTAACGCTTGCGTTTTCGAAACTTTCTTCTTCTTCTTTTTTGTTTTTAAGAGGCTTTAAACTTTGCAGTTCATTCGCCTCTAAACATCGAAACTTTGATTTTACACCCCGGTATAGAAATGAATGACGTAGTCCTACGTCAAAATCTGTACCATCGAAAATATTCGTTGTAGAGAAAAACCCATTTTACTGGCATAAAAACTACTCATTTATTTATTACAAATATCACATTTACATTTCATTCGTCATTCGTGTGTTTGGTTATGTTTATATGTAGTTTTACTGAATCTAGTTTGCATACTATCATTTATTAAAAGTTTCAAGCTGCCGCACCAAGCGATACTACGGCGTAAAAATAATCATGTATCTTAATGTAGCTTTGTTGAAATGTATGAAGTTTCACCCGCGGCAAAAATCTGTATCTGTACTTTTTGAAGAAAATCTGTACTCTGTACCGTACAGAATCTGTACCAAAAATAACGAAAAAATCCGTACCTTTCCAGATAATGTGGACCACGCGTCCTTAGCGTCCTTAGTGTGTTCGAAAGCAAGGTGTTGCGCACCATCTACGGCGAAGTGCAGATGGATGACGGAATGTGGAGAAGGCGAACAACCACCAGCACCAGCTCTGCCGTTCTACGCATAGTTGTCCCATGTTACTTGTTAGGAATTTCCACTTTTCTTCATAAAACGTTGTTTTTATGCATAATCTTACAGAAAAACACAAAAAAACATATAGTTTGTTCCCAGCTTTTAAAAAACAACATCCAGCTCAATTGTCCCATGTTGATATTCTATTCATAACTGTCCCACCATGTCTTTTTTGACGTAGGACTACGTCTAACCGGAAGATATAGGGGGTGAAATGAAAATCTAGGCACTGAACAAGTAGGAAAAAATGCAAGATTTGGAACGCTTATAACTCGAGCATTTCTCAATAGATCGCAAAGGTGTTTGCATCAATTGATAGGAAATATATCTACGCATCTATCATAACGAATAACATTTAATTTTTCTTGAGATAAATAATTGAATAATTGTGAAATATCGAGCATTGTCCAAATGCACTATGTGCCCATTTTTGATTGGTCCATTTTGTGCTCCTCAAATCGTACCGACCAAAACAGGCAACCACAGCAGCAGCGAAATACAATGAAGCACGATTGGAAAGGAAAAAGAAAAAACAGGAAGTGGGTTATATCTATGGTATAACCGCAAGGGTGACGTAGGACTATCGTTGATTTAGAGATCATTTGTTTGAAGTTGAATCTAAATTCGTTCTGAATGAATGAATATTTGGGGGACTTCGAAAACGAGAGCGTTACGTTGGAGGCACAAGGTTTTATGCATCCAATATTGGATACGGAAATATCCTACTGATGGGGAAGAATAATCTTCAGAAGCTTTCCTGTTAATTGCGTTTGATTGAAAAATCACAAAACCAAATGTATTTGATTGCAGTGTTATATGGATAGAAAACATTAGAATAAACTATTTCGCATCAATGTATTTTTCAATTCCCAGGGGAACTGGCAGAGTATTTTTCAGCAACGATCAATTCTTTTCAGATTTTCCTCGATACTCGAAGCCCACCAGTGGTTAATACTAACTCGATAACCACCTGTTAGTAGCATTTGATTGAAAAATATTTGGTCGCAGTGTTACATGGATAGAAAACATTAAAATAAACTCTTTCACATGAATGTATTTTTCGATTCCCAGGGGAACTGGCAGATTATTTTTCAGCAATGATTAGTTCTTTCCAGCCCTCCAGTGGTTATTGCTAACTCGATAACCACCTGTTAATAGCACTTGATTGAAAAATATTTGGTCGCTGTGTTATATGGTTAGAAAACATCAAAATAAACTCTTTCGCATGAATGTATTTTTCAATTCTCAGGGAACTGGCAGATTATTTTTCAGCAACGATTAGATCTTTCCGAAATTTTCTCGATGCTGAATGGCGTCCAAACGAAAATATTCCTTTCAGTTTAGTCTGTAAAAAACTTTTCTGAACTCTTATCCATCGAATTTGGAGCCCTGAAAAGGGCAGTTGATTTTATGCTAAGCTAATAGCACGTTCTCCTCGGTTACGATGGGCCAGCTGGATGTCCTTGGGCATAATGTGACGCGCTTTGCGTGGATAGCACACAAATTGTTATTTTCGAATAGGCCTCCTGCAGCATCATAACCGCGGAACTTTGGAAGCGCAAATCGGTTTTGAAGTCCTGAGCAATTCCACGAATCAAATGCTACAAAGGTAGATTACGGATCAGCAATTCGGTCGACTTCTGATAGCGACGAATTTCACGCAAAGTTCCCGGTCGATAGCGATGTGGTCACACTCCCCGCGGCTGGTGCACTTATCCGAGCTGCTTTCGTGGTGCCTTACCACCGAACGACTAACGAGCTGTCAGCTTGGTCCCGATGAAACGAGTCCTCACGGTGCGAGAGTAGAGTAAGAAATGAACGAAAGCAAAGGGAGCGTCATTTTATAAACCATAAAAGTATAAAATGTAAACCCCACCCTTATTATATTCGTAGCTTTTTCTGAGAGAGAAACGAATAACATCGAAGTAAGTATACAGTAAGCTTATATAATAAAGAGGGTGGGGTTTACATTCTGGACTTTTATGGCTTATAATAAGATGCTTCCTTTGCTTTCGTTCATTTCTTACTCTACTCTCGCACCGTGAGGACTCGTTTCATCGGGACCAAGCTGACAGCTCGTTAGTCGTTCGGTGGTAAGGCACCACGGAAGCAGCTCGGATAAGTGCACCAGCCGCGGGGAGTGTGACCACATCGCTATCGACCGGGAACTTTGCGTGAAATTCGTCGCTATCAGAAGTCGACCGAATTGCTGATCCGCAAGCTACCTTTGCAGCATTTGGTTCGTGGAATTGCTCAGGACTTCAAAACCGACTTGCGCTTCCAAAGTTCCGCGGTTATGACACTGCAGGAGGCCTATTCGAAGATACCAATTTGTGTGCTATCCATGCAAAACGCGTCACATCATGCCCAAGGACATCCAGCTGGCCCATCGTATCCGTGGAGAGCGTGCTATATTAGCTTAGCATATAATCAACGGCTCTTTTCAGGGCTCCAAATTTGATGGATAGGAGTTCTGAAAAGTTTTTTGCAGGTCGAACTGAAATGAGCATTTAGCGAAAATCGTGGTGTCAATGATAATTCGATACCGATAGGAGCCATGAATATGGATTTGGTAATGAAGAATATGAAATACATGACATTATGTAGTGAATATTTCCCCATATCGAAGAAATCACTTTGATGAAACTGCATTATAAAATTATTTGTGTACGAATGCCGCAATCGATAGTCGACTCTAATTTGCGCTGGGTAATTTCCTCGGAGGACTCGATTCCTCCTTTGAGCAATAATAATCTCTTCCTGACAAAACGAAGTGGTATGAATCACATTATTCGAAAGATAAAATGAAGATGTTTTCTGCCAATTTTCTTCAACCTCCAAACATCTCTTTCTCCCGTTTGTCGTTTTTGCGTTCGCTAATCCTTCCTCACAACACACATTGCTCATTTGAGAAATTGTTGAGTAAACATCGTTTGCCAGTGCGCGTAGAGCGGGAATTCCTCAAGATTCATTGCACCTGTAATAAATTGCCGAAAGACGTGGTCTTACTTTGATTGCACTTGATTGAAAAATTCAAAACGAAATGTATTTGGATTTTTGGCGATGTGAAAATTTTTCCGTTTTTCATGTTATGCATCCAATATTGGATACGAAAATTATCTACTGATGGGGAAAAATAATAGAAGCTTTCCTGTCAATTGCGATTGATTCAAAAATCACAAAACCAAATGTATTTGGTGGCAGTGTTATATGGATAGAAAACATTAAAATAAACTCTTACGCATGAATATATTTTTCAATTCCCAGGGGAACTGGTAGATTATTTTTCAGCAACGATTAATAGCAACGAGAGTTCCGCGCGTGTATGTGTGTGTGTGGCGGCTGCTCCGATGTTTCAAGCGGAGCCGTGGCATCACTCTCCTCCTGATGGATTCCCTCCTGGCCTAAGGTGTACAAACAGGCTCTTGGTAACACCGTTTGTCAGCGCTTTCATGATAAACGAAGTTAGCTTCATCACTACAGCGACAACATGCTCCAGTCGCTGTTCAATTATAACTGAGTGGGTTTACGAGCGGTGCTCGCTTATATACCGATTGGTGATTTCAATAGCCTGTTTTGAAAGCAATTTTAAGGCTATTGAAACAAGTTTTTGGATGAAAAAGTAACAAGTATATAACGCGTAGACATTTTATCTTTCGAATGAAGTGTTTATCATACCATTTAGTTCAGTTGTTTAGGAGCTATTAATGCTCAAAATCTCGGTCTCCGGCGTAACGCCTTCGTTTTCGAAACTTTGATTTTACACCCCGGTATAGAAATGAAAGACGTAGTCCTACGTCAAAAATGAACGAAACATTGGTCGCAGTTTCACACATGCGTAATTCTCGAGCGAGCCAGACGATCATTCTCATCCAAACCGTACACCACATCGTTTCGCATCACATCACATCTACAAACTAACACAAGCAGCCATGTCTGGACATGGCAAAGGAGGAAAAGTGAAGGGAAAGGCAAAATCCCGCCCGAACCGTGTTGGACTGCAGTTTCCCGTAGATGTATTCGCCAATTGTTCCGCAAGGGTAGCTAGGCCGAGCGCGTTATTACCGCTAGAGTATAAAACACGCGGACCCCAAAAAAAATATCTTATTTTCTTTCAAACCGTAAACCCGTGTGGTTGTACGGCATCGGCATCGTGGACGTAACAAAGGAGGACAAGTTAAGGGAAAGGCAAAGTCTCACTCGAACCGTGCAGGTCTCCAGTTCCCTGTTGGTCGCATTCACTGATTGCTCCGCAAGGATAACTAGGCCGAACGGATTGGTGCCGGAGCACCAGTATACCTAACAGCGATTATAGAGTTTCGGCCGTCGGAGTGCTCGAGTTGGCTCGCAAAGCTGCTCACGACAATCAGAAAACACGCATCAAGAACAGAGCAGCTTCGGTTCGGCGCTCATCAAGGCAACAATTAGTTTCAGTGAGTGGCAAAGTGTTTCACCGGCACGTCCCATTAAATGTAATTTACTGAACAACATGTCACAAGCTGGATGGGAAGAAATTTTCCAACTGTGAAAGCTGTGGCGAGTGGCAAACACAATAGCTAAACAGGAAGGTTTAACCGAACAAGATGGGAATATCGAGTGATAACAAAAACACAACACCAAAGGTTCTTTTCAGAACCATCAACATATTCATAAAGAGTAAACAGTAAACTAATCCATTTTTCAGGTAGATAGGTAGGTATTCACGTAGGAGAAGAAAATAAAACAATATATTTAAAATATATATTTAGCAAAAGCTGTCCCCTTTGTATAGTCCTACGTCACTCCGGTTATGTCCCCGACATTACCCACCCGTCTTTTTTGTAGATCCATATCGAATAAATCGGTTCAAGTACAAAAATTTCATGTCACACTTTCAGCAGGGCTAATGCACTCATTTCTGGTTTGGAAGAACGAACTAAAGGGCGAACACGAAATTATTGCGACACATTCAACAGGGCATAACTTTTTTACCATTGGGTAAAAATCAACCAAATTTTGCACACTTTCTCATTGATGTGTATTGTCTACATGCTGTCAAACTCGAAGTCGTGTTTTTCGATTCAACGAAAATGGAGGTTAACCAACGCGAGTCGAGAGAACAAATTCTTTCCAAACACCTGGAATTTCCTGACCTGTCGCAACGGCAGTTGGGAAAAATGTTGAACATTCACCATTCAACCGTCTCCAGAGTGTTGAAGCGGTTCCAGGAGCGGTTGACGTTGGACCACGGCAAAGGAGCTGGAAGAAAACCGGGACCGGAGAACAAAAAGACGGAGGGAAAGGTGAAGCGGATGCTAAAAAGGCTAAAGGAGGCTAAAAAGATCAGCATGTCGCAGAGCTACGTCCAGAATGCAAAGAAGAGAGCTGGACTACATACATACAAGGTACAGAACTTCCCAAACCGCGATGAGCGGCAACAATCGACGGCTCAAGCTCGGGCACGGAAGCTTTACGAGAAGATGCTGACAAAATATGGCTGCTGTGTGATGGACGATGAAACGTATATAAAAGCCGATTTTAAGCAAATTCCGGGGTTAGAGTTTTTCACCGGCAAGAGCAAGTTCGATGTGGACGACATATTTAAGAAGAAGAAAATGTCGAAGTTCGCCTCCAAATATCTCGTTTGGAAGGCCATCTGCTCTTGCGGACTGAGGAGTGAGCTTTTCGTGACAAAGGGCACAGTAAATGGCGAGATCTACGAATCTGAGTGCCTCGAGAAGCGCCTTTTGCCGTTCTTGCAGCAGCACGACGAAGCTCCGCTATTTTGGCCAGATTTGGCATCATGCCACTATTCTAAAAGTGTCCTGGAGTGGTATGAGGCCAATTCTGTCCATTTTGTTCCAAAGGACATGAACCCGCCAAACTGTCCGAAGCTGCGCCCGGTGGAGCAGTACTGGGCAATAATGAAGCGGGAACTTCGGAAGAGCAAGAAGACAGTCAAAGACGAGAAGAACATGTTAAGAAAATGGAAAAAAAAACTGAGAAACTGGTACCGGATCACACTGTGAAGACTTTGATGGAGGGCATCAAGCGAAAATGCGTTCAATTTTACATTCAAGGCTCCATCGATTAACTTTTTTTTTTTATTTTTGAAGTAAATATATGTATAAAACTACCCTAAAATTTTGGTTTGATTCTAAACATTATAAGAAAATTGGCATGACATTTTCGGTGTCGCAATAATTTCGTGTTCGCCCTTTAATTCTCAAACAAATAAGAAAAAGTTTACCAGAGCACGTGTACACCTTGTTAGCGAATGTCTAATAAAAATGAGATTTATATTCTGCGAACTGCCGTTCTACGCATAGTTGTCCCATGTTCCAAAATCAGCAATTGAGAAAAACGCAATCAAAGTTTTCTCGCATATTTGTCTACCGAAAGCTTTAAGCATTTCAAGTTAGCAATACACCGGGTTTTTTATAAGCACTATACTATTGTTTAAAGAAATGAGATGAGATCCCCTCACTGAATCAATCAAGCTTGATTACGGGTTTAAAAATTCATGGTGAGACTGTTATGCCTAGAATATCAACATGGGACAATTGAACTTGATTTTGTTTTTTGATATACTGATATATTATGAAGAAATGAGCAGACTGCATGGTTGCCGACAAACAGCCATGAACCGAGATGAATGGAGACGACTGGCACAGGCCACCGGGGCCTTTTGCTGAATAATTAAGTATACACT
The DNA here is from genome assembly GCF_029784135.1 of Toxorhynchites rutilus septentrionalis. Classification (NCBI taxonomy): domain Eukaryota; kingdom Metazoa; phylum Arthropoda; class Insecta; order Diptera; family Culicidae; genus Toxorhynchites; species Toxorhynchites rutilus. Next base: position 174,275,580 of record NC_073744.1, read on the forward strand.
TAAATTCTATTTGTTTCATATATTGTCGGGCCAAATGGCAGTGAAACAAGCGTCGTAGTATCGTTATATACGGCTTTATATAGGTATACAATCTAGGATGTACGAATATCGCCTTCATTTTTACATGTATATGCCAGTTAACCACTCAAAATATGGGATATATGAAATCAGTGGTTTTTAAGGTGTTATTCTAAATTTTATTCGAACAATACGTAATAAACTTGAATGGTTTCATTTTCACTTAAATAAAGTCATATTTGGAATAATGAAATATGATGTATACCCAGCAAACATTAAATCGTATAATTTTGCACGTGCCAAGTCTTACAAGAAATCCGAATAAATCATAATCGCATATAATATCAATCAAAGTATGACTCGTGTATATTTGAAATCGCATAAAATGTAAAAACTCGATTTTATATACCATTATCAAATTAAGTCGCATATCGGTATAATAAACATAAATTTTATGATGTACATTGTCGTAAAATATATGTAATCCGCATCATATGCGTATATTACGCTGATGCAGTTTGTGTGTCGTATAAGTGTATAATTTAAATCGATTCAGTACTATAGTAAATCGTGTTGCATGCTGAAGAAAATCATGAAACAGTAAATCATATTAGATCCTAATAAGGAACATATTACATCATATTGAAATGTCAATGAAATGCTGATGCACTCGGAAGTTTTAACCGCTGTTGAGCTTGAGCTTGAGCTTGGGTAGACTGTACAATTCGTAGTTGCTCTCCGTGATTGACCTGAACCAACCAAATTGCACAAAGAACACACAGAATGACGCATGGGACTAGCAAATCATTCTCGTTGTGCAATTTTCGATGATTCGAGCTTTAAATGGTCAATAACGACGCCGGCCACGTCCTTACAGTCACCAGAGGAAGGGAAGGAACGTTAGTATGATATTCGCCGCCCGAAGGCCAGAAGGGTCGCCTCTATAGCGTGGTTCCCTAGCGTTTATCATGGAAGGGATAGTTGTTAGTGGGAATGGTTAAGAAAAATCAGGATTCACTGCGGTAAGTGATGTGATTATGTAAATGTGAAAATTGACCTCTCGATAAAACAAAAATCCGAAAATCTTATGTGTTACAACACGCGGCAGAGATTATCTTTAGGTATCCTGAGAAGGAAAACCTGCAAAATCGGTACATTTTATATAAAATATTATAATAATATATTCTAGTATTCATTGCAGGTACTTTTCATCGAAAGTCAATCGCGCTGGCGGAAATTCAATTGTGGGAAACCTGAGAAGGTAACCGAGAAAACGATCGGTTGGCCTTGGAGGAGTTTGGCGATATGTTCTGTTATTCATCACACCTACTCTGAGCCTGATCACGAACATAACCTCACAGTGAAAACGAGATGAAGTGTATATAACCTTGCATACAAATCATCTCGCCCTCACCACACAGCGACGCTCGTAATGAGACTCTCTATATCACACTTCGATCGCGATGACGGAAAGTTATTTTTGGGAAACCTGAGAAGGTCACCGTATAAACCAAATGCAAAATTGAAGCACCAAATCTCAAGTCTAAAAAGAGAAAAAACAAGAATCCAGCTTCCAACTCTCAATACGAGACCGCATGCTGTCACCGGAGAACGAATCCAACAGTAACATCCATCACCCCAGCTCCCACTCTGCATGCAAAATCCGAATTCAGAATCCAACTCCGGAACGAAAGATGACGCACCATATAAAAATCAAAGCTGCAACAGGAAAAAACTGAAAAAAAACACATACATATACATGAGAACACCTTTCCCCACTTCGAATCTACCATCGAACAGAACTGCAAATCGAACGACACATGTTAGAGAGATGAAGAAAACATAATACTTAGCTCACGTATCCGCTCGCCCAGCAAGCCATGACAGTAATTCTCTCACCACCACTACGATGCAGGAGTTTCGGACTTATCAAAATTAAATTCGTTTAAAAGCACGAGAAAAATATTCATTAGCAACTCTCAATCGGTCAGACGAAGCTAGGGGAAATGTAAATCACAAACACACGCGTTGAGAAGAGATTTCTAAGAAGTTTTAACCGCTGTTGAATTAAATTTCAGATAGCCGCGCGAGATAGTTGGTAGTCCAATAATCCAGATGACCGGAGTTCGAACCCACATCGGGGCAGTTTTCACCAAACATCAATCTGTGCCATTTTAAACATTCATATTCCACTCCCAACACAAGTCAATCAAACAATGATTATTTCTACAAACATAAATACTCATATATAAAAATGGCGATTCGTGAGGCTATAATAAACATTTCACGAAAATATTTTGCGCCATTTGTTTTTTTTTCATATCTGTAATAAATCGTATATGAGTACGGCAAAAGTCGTATTTGGTGCTTTGACAATTCATGAATATATTCATATTAAATCGCAATTCAATTTCAACATAATCGTTATTATAGCCGGTCAAAGTTGCATATTCATCCAAACAAATTCGGTAAGCATTTGCCATGTATGTATATGGCCTCCACTTTTGCATGCATATGCCAGTTAGGCACATTATATGCCAACCAAATTTTAGGGCATATGATGTTATATATACGCTTGTTATGCGATTTAATGTTTGCTGGGTATAATCGAGTCTAAAATTCTATATAATCGAATCTTATATTACCGAGTCCAACCTGTATTCACTTCAAAAAATCAATTTTGAGTGGGACAAATTTCACCAGGTCAGCTAGTATAGTATAAAGTACTTTTGAAGAAACATATATTTCAACGTCAACTTCAACGCGTGCCGGAGAAAGCAAGCTATGCTGAGGTTTTATTTGGTAGAACTATTTCAAAATAAGCATTTACAAGACACTGAACTACAATTCTTGACTTAGCCATTGTCACTCGAAGGCAGACTGCCTGCATTTATCATTCTAAAAATATACCCACTATTGATAAATAAGACAATTATTTACTTGTTTCTGTCACCAGCAGCGGCTGTGATCCACAAAGAAACTCTCCGAAGCCGTGACTCATCCGTTGCCGACCGGCAGCAATGCGAAAGTCGATCGAACCTGTTTCACTTTCAACCGTAAGAGAGCACCGCACTGTTCTTCCTGCTTTCGCCACCTGTTCCTCCTCTCCCATATACGGCAGCAGCACGCAAATCAACAACGACTTACTTCCTATTATCGAACTGGTTATTAGTATTTTTGCTGATTCACGCCACTTTTCTTCAATCACAAACACGCAAAATCCGACCAAAACACACCACTATTCAACGTGTTGTTAACCGCCCGGAACGTAAAGCGCGACTGAATCGAATCAATCAGCGTCGAGAATCGCATATCACCACCAGAAGCAGAGAAGCAGACAATCTGGGAAAGGAAACAAAAACAGACGTAATTTGTTTGGTCAGACAGCCGCGGGCAGCATAGACAAGGTTCTGGTTGCATTCTTTCCGTGACCATTTGGTGGTGCTTTCGTGTGGGTGTCCGGCAAAGGTGAAGATAGCGTCCGTCTCTGTTGTCATAAAACCGGCTTTTTGAGCAGGCAAGCGAAAAACGAAACTAAAAAGGAACGCGGATAAAAACAAACTGCTCGAGAGAGAAGGAGCGGACAATGGATCCGAGAGAAAGAGGAAGCGCTCACGATCTCGCGCTCAATCCCGCCGCTTAAGGTGCTGTCATCTTGTGTCTACTGAATAAAGCATTCTGTTCGTCCTATGTGACTAGCTTGTGTTCCTGTATTTCTATCACAATGCAATACAAAAGTATTCGTAATGGCGCTAAACTATCTTCTATAAAATACTAAAATTCCTCGTTGTTCCATTGTACGAATATATTCCACCAAGGATAGACCTCCAATAACCAAAATGCTGAATCCGGTAGATTCCTTCGTCGATGTCCTCTCCGGTTTCCCATTCGAACTCGACGTCGCTGTAAGCGAACAGTGTCGACTTTCGGATCCATCTGAACTTGGTTTCCCAGTTTGCATCCGTCGCCACAACCCGCCACTCGTCCTCATCAGTTTTTTTCTCAACTGTAAAATAAGTCTTCTCGTGCATCAAATTATTCCGTGGGTTTCCCGCGACAAAAGAAGCCCTAACTACGTCCCCTTTGGCGTATGTTTCCTCCGGTTCTACCAAGACTGCCCCGAAATGGGTCCCATAGGGATGTCCATCGTACAGTACACCGGTGGATAAGGTAATCTGCTTATAATCCTCGAACGGTGGTTCGGGTCCCTTGAGCACATAGTCCCCTCCCACGATCGCTTCCATCAGCTTGCGGAAGTGATGCAAATACATTGTCAGTGTATGTGGCCCATACAGAGTGGAAGCCCCTTCGTACCGCTGGATTGCGTACTCCTCTGGAGTGGCCACATAGCTGGTGTACATATTGGACAGACCAGCTATTACCACGGTCACCCGCTTACCTCCCGCCTCAACCGAGCTTTCCTGGATGGCCTTCCGCAGTCTCCGGCCCGACATGGTAGTGAATTCCGCCGGGACTGCCGCAATTGCAAACTCTCCGAGCAACAATATCTGGATTGGAACAATTTTCGGCTGCGTCTCGTAGGAAAACGTTGTGCGTCCGGTGGCCAGCAGGATGGGTTTCGGCGCGTGGCATTCCTTGTCCTCGGCGGTGGGCACGGCAATGAAATCCCGTGCCGTGTTCCAGAACATGGTGTCCGTCAGCATGGCCTGCCGAAAGTCGAACGCTCCCGGGCCATCGGTTGTGCCGGCTGCGAAGCTATATCCCATGGCGGGCGAGCAGCCACGTACCAGCTCCGTCCGGTGGGTTGTACGATTGTAGTACGGCACGAAGGCTTGACTCATGTCGATGAACTGATGTGCGTAGGCTATCGGGCCGCGAAGGGGGCGGCCCTCGTTGGAGTTGAGCAGTTTCTGTGGAGAAAAAATTAGCTGTTATTTAGGGTGTGCAGGATTTTAAAAGGTTTGAGAGCGATATTGATTCATCGGAATAATTTATGGGGTTGAGATTGGAACCCTTTATCTTTACTAATCCAATTCAAGTTGAGTTCACCTTTCTAAATAGGAATAGGTTGTTTACGTTCATGTAGGGACTTTCAGTCAACTTTGAACGATCAAACTAAACCAAACGCGTTAATGACGAGATTCTGATAAATCTATACAGTCATTCCATGCCAAACCGATGTAGTGGTTCTAAAATTTCGTCAAAAGTGGTAGTTTTGTTCTTTATCGCACATTATGAGACCCGTATTTTTTTTTTCTTAGGGTGACCATTTCCATTTTAGGGTGGTCCAAAAAAAGACGGGTGGGTAATGTCGGGGACATAACCGGAGTGACGTAGGACTATGGTGCCTATTCTGTATTCCGACGGATTTCTATTTCGTTCGAAAGTGATATTTCTATCGTTTTCGAATTTACCATTCCCTATTCCAATCGTTTTGCTCGTTTCGAACGAAAGTGTTAGAAAATTTCGAATATGCATCGATCTGTCAAAAACCGATAAACAAAAAGAAACACCGTATTAAATAGCGGCGAGTGCGAGTTGAATTTCAGTTAATTTTTGATCCTAAGAGAAATTTGTGAGAAAATTTTCTCGTTCAATGGATTCCGTTTTGTTACCGATTTTGGCGGAGCAAGAAGAAATTGGAATGCCTTGCTACCATCGGCGAAACCACCGAAAATCAACCGACTTCATGAAACTTTCTGATGAAGCGTAAGTATCCGTCTCAAAAATCCCATGTTTGTTTCTCTTATTGATTAATTTTGCCCTTATTCAGATTCATCAAAAGTTTTCGTCTAAGTAAGGAAGCTTTTCGGTACGTTTTAGAGGAAATTGAGAACTGCCTTACCACAAGGAAAGGTGGTCTATCCACGGAGGTGAAACTCGCAGCATGTTTGCGATTCTTTGCTGAAGGAAATTATCAACATGGAGCAGGGCAAGATTATCACATTGCCATAGCACAGCCCACATTTTCCAAGGTGCTGACTGAAATGCTTAACATTCTGGAGCGGACACTGTGTAAGAAATGGATTTCCCTAAATATGACGGAAGACGAACAGCGGCGTGCTAAACTACACTTCTATCAGAAAACATCAATTCCGGGTGTTATTATGTGTTTGGATGGAACCCACGTAAAAATTATTCCACCTAAGCTGAATCGAAATTTGTTTTTTAATCGGAAGGGATTTTATAGTCTCAACGTTCTGATTGTAAGTATTATTAGTATTTGAATTAACAAATCAATGAACAAATACTCTTTTTTATCAACATAGGTTTGTGACGATCAGCAAAGGATTCGTTTCGTTGATCCTACCTTCCAGGGATCTAATCATGACTCTCATATATGGCGTGTAAGCCCTGCAAGAACTCACTTTGAGCAGCTTCACCAAAATGGTGAAGTTAATACTAAGATTCTAGGTAATGTTCAACTACAATATTTTAGTATACTTGTATGTACTGTGTGATAAAATATTTTCAGGTGATGCTGGTTATCCATCGGAACCTTGGTTAGTAACGCCATTCAGAGCAGCGGAGGAAGGGAGTTTGGAGAGCGATTTTAATCGCAGGCATGCCTTGGGTCGTGCTATCGTCGAGCGGACAATTGGTTTACTAAAAAATCGGTTTAGATGCATCCTTGGCGCGAGACAACTTCACTACAATCCTACTAAATGCGCTCAAATTATAAATGTATGCTGTGCACTTCACAATATATGCTTAGAATTTGGTCGTTCTCAGTAGTTATAATATGTTATGCAGCTGTTTACATAATAAACTTTTGTTTAAATTAATATTTATGACTGTTAAATTTCATCTAACTTGTTTGCAAATGCTCAAATAAATAACAACCACCGGAAAAGGAAGTGTCTTCCTTACTTAACTATGGTTTCGGCAGAATTATTTACTCTTATTCCTGCCAACACTTTGAGAACATGTCATTATCGATTTCTCGTAAGCAGGCCAAGTATTCAAATAACCATTATTAATACTTTTTGCGTTGTTTTAACCCCTTGCTGTACGATTTAATTTCCAACAGCACGGCCCAAAACGAGCACTTCGAGTCGTTCCGCTACTCTGCTGAGTGTGGGTATCTAACATGGGTGCCCTATGATGAGCAAATACATGTTGTGTTTAAAATAAAAACGAAGGAGTTATTACTACGTACTAACTCATTCGTTTTTATTTTAATTATAATATTCAAATTATATTTTATATTTTTAGCTCATTCAATTTTTTTTTTAAATAACGGAAATTTGATAATCTTCAGTTGTCGGTATCCTCATCATATGCCTGAAGCTATGTAATTATTTCACATCGAGAAACAACGAGTGAAGTTCAATGTTGTACGTGAAGGGGTTAAGGAAGTTCCATAAACTATAGGCGAAATTCGTGAATTTTAAAAAAGTTTATATAATTTTGATGCTATTCCAAACAAACTTCAAAGAAAAAATTAAGTAAGATTTTTCTTCCATGGAAAGATATAAAAATACGATTAGAACTCTTTTCATTTTTTTATACTTGAGTTACAATATAAAGATAAAAAATCAGATCACTGATATTTTGAAACATTATTCTAATGTTCTGAAATATACGCAATCTGCGTTTCAAGGATTTGTCGCTTGACTATTGATTTCTCCAGCGCGATCTTCTCCATCTCGTGGTTATGTCGTTTTTGTTCACTCAGATGTTCTTTGAGTGTGGCATCCACGGAAAGAATCGCTCGAGCTGATTGGCGCTGATAATGAACCAGATCACTCAAATTCTTGTTTGTGTTTTTTAACAGGGATTTCACATTGGTGTGAAATTTGTTTTGTTGCTCGACTTGCAGCTCTAATAGCCTCGTGGTAGAAGGTCTGGATTTTTTCGGCTGAGAGGGCTGGAAGTGAATGGTATTATTGATACCGTCGTCGGAAGTACCATAATATATAAAATTTTCCTGGTCTGCAGCTTGAGGTTCACCCGAAGGCGAACCCAACTGTGTTCCATGAGATGAGGTACCCGGGATTCCTTCCACGGTCGCAAGTAACCCAGTTAGTAGAACTGCCTGCTCCTCCAGCTCGGACAAATTGATAATTTTATTGGGTCCTCCACCTGTCGCCCTCTGCTCCCGTTTGTTGTGAGCGAGTTTTCGCTTTAATCCGGACTTATAGTCCGCCCAAACCTACACAGAAAACCAGGGCAAAAATAAGACTATAAACATATGTTTCGGATTCGTTTTAGTATATACCTTTTTCCATCCACTTCCATCGCGAATAGGCGGTCCCAAACTATTGACTTCTGCCGCCAGATCATCCCAGAAGGGTCCGGAATTTCCTCGGGAGAAACCCTTTGCTATGTCCGGCTCTTGCTCCAGAAGCAGCACAATCCGCTCGAACTGATTTTTAGTGGTTGTTTTGTTTTTGTTTTTTTCCCTGTTGAACGTTAAAATTAATTTAAAGAAAAAAATGATTAAAAATTAGCTTACATTTTTGCAGTTCACCGCTCATCCGCTGCGGAAATTATTCACTCCTTCATAAACAAAGTGGGTTTGACGTTTGGTTTGATTCGAATGAAAGATGTTCGAAAACAAAACAGTCCGAACGAAAGGTATTCGAATTTGAAAACACCTCGAACGAAACAGGGAATGGAATTTACCAAGTCGTTCGAAATATTTCGAATCGATTGAAATACAGAATAGACACCTATACAAAGGGGACAGCTTTTGTTAAATATATATTTTAAATATATTGTTTTATTTTCTTCTTCTACGTGAATACCTACCTATCTACCTGAAAAATGGATTAGTTTACTGTTTACTCTTTATGAATATGTTGATGGTTCTGAAAAGAACCTTTGGTGTTGTGTTTTTGTTATCACTCGATATTCCCATCTTGTTCGGTTAAACCTTCCTGTTTAGCTATTGCGTTTGCCACTCGCCACAGCTTTCACAGTTGGAAAATTTCTTCCCATGCAGCTTGTGACATGTTGTTCAGTAAATTACATTTAATGCGACGTGTCGGAGAAACCCTTTGCCACTCACTGAAACTAATTGTTGCCTTGATGAGCGCCGAACCGAAGCTGCTCTGTTCTTTATGCGGGTTTTCTGATTGTCGTGAGCAGCTTTGCAAGCCAACTCGAGCACTCCGACGGCCGAAACTCTATAATCGCTGTTAGGTATACTGGTGCTCCAGCACCAATCCATTCGGCCTAGTTACCCTTGCGGAGCAATCAGTGAATGCGACCAACAGGAAACTGGAGACCTGCACGGTTCGAGTGAGACTTTACCTTTCCCTTAACTTGTCCTCCTTTGTTACGTCCACGATGCCGATGCCGTACAACCACACGGGTTTACGGTTTGAAAGAAAATAAGATATTTTTTTTGGGGTCCGCGTGTTTTATACTCTAGCGGTACACACTCACAGGATAGAGACAAATCGGCAGACTCAGCCAGAGGGGCGAGTCCAACGAGACGAACGAATGAGCGTTAAAAGGGAGCGATGGCAAAAAAATACATTCATTACGATTTGTTCGCTCGTTGGATTCACATGCAGGCTAAAACGGGTCCTTTTCAGGATCACAAAATTATCTTCAATCTAAAGAGTTTATTGTTTTGTTATCACCCGATATCCCCATCTTGTTCGGCTAAACCTTTCTGTTTAGCGATTGCATTTGCCACTCGCCACAGCTTTCACAGTTGGAAAATTTCTTCCCATCCAGCTTGTGACATATTTTAGAGTAAATTATATTCAATGGCATGTCGCATTACCACCACTCAGTATTGGATTGGAGGTAATTTTAACCTGTAATTGAACATTTGCGATGACAGTGGTACAGTGTCGACTTTCAATGTGGGGTCATAATTTGGACCCCGAACTCTATGTTTACAAAAATGTCCAACTAAATATGTCGCATTACAGGTCCGTCCAATTAGCTAAATGTCGAGATGAGTGTAAATTACTGTACTTTCAATCTAGAAGCAATTGAGGAATTGGTGAAAATCAATAAGCTCAGAACAACTGCCAAATTCACATATTCATCATATCCTGGCAAACAAATTATGAAAAAATCAATTTGTGTTTTATTATTATTTTGGATATTGTTTTAGAAAGCATTGAAATGTATTTCCTAAACTCTTTTTTGGAAGGTTTAATGGCCCTGAAAAGCGCCTTGTTTTATGGAATGGTTCCAATTTACAAAACTTAGTACTCGTGGTTTTGAAAAAAACCATTTCGAACGCCCTCGATGCCGCCTTGTTCTGGATTTGCCATCAAAGCAGTTTGTATAAAGAACAAACTTTTTTCTTCTGCTACCTGATGCCGTTTTGCGATTGCGTTTGCCACTCGCCACTCGCTGCAACTGCCTGTTGTCTTGATGTCCACCGAACCGAATGTGTTCTGTTCCGAATGCGGGTTTTCTTATCGTCGCGAGCAGCTTTGCCAGCTAACTCGATCACTTCGGCGGCCGAAACTATATAACGCCGGCTAGGTGGACTGCTGCACTGGTACTAACGCGCTCGGCCTAGCTACCCTTGCGGGGATCTCCAGATCAACACGGTTCGAGCGGGATTTTGCCTTTCCCTTCACTTTTCCTCCTTTACCATGTCCAGACATGGCTGCTTGGGTTGGTTTGTTGATGTGTTGTGATGCGAACCGATGTGGTGTACGGTTTGAATGAGAATGATCGTTACGGCAGCGGAGCGGGGATTTTTAAGCTGACTGGCTGGCTCGAGAATTACGCATGTGTGAGACTGCGACCAATGTTTCGTTCATTTTTTTCTTTTTCCTTTCCAATCGTGCTTCATTCTATTTCGCTGCTGCTCTGGTTGCCCGTTTTGGTCGGTACGATTTGAGGAGCACAAAATGGACCAATAAAAAATGGGCACATAGTGCATTTTGACAATGCTTGATATTTCACAATTATTCAATTATTTATCTCAAGAAAAATGAAATGTTATTCGTTATGATAGATGCGTAGATATATTTCCTATCAATTGATGCAAAAACCTTTGCGATCTATTGAGAAATGCTCGAATTATGAGCGTTCCAAATCTTGCATTTTTTCCTACTTGTTCAGTGCCTAGATTTCCATTTCACCCCCTATATCTTCCGGTTAGACGTAGTCCTACGTCAAAAACCATTTCTTCACTTTTTTGCCAAAAATGACTTTTTTCAAAAACTCGTAACTCTTGAACTACTAAACAGTTTCAGATGATCGCCATATCAAATTAAAGACAATCACCTGGTATTTTTTGAAAAAATATTATACCTGCAGAAAATATGAATTCTGCTCTCGTTATTCTTGATTGTATTCGTTTTTTATTGTTTTCATAGTCTCGGGACCAAAGGCGCTATATTTTTTTCATATTTTTTCTAGAAAGCTAAGGATTTTTCACATTACATATGTCGAAACCAGGAAGGCGTTTTTTTTTCGTTTTTGAGTTATGGTTTTTCAAAGTTAATCGATGGTCCGAAAAATCATTTTTTCCCCATCTTTCCACTATGAAAAATCATAACCTTTGATCTACTGGACCGATTCAGATGATCCACATATCAAATTAAAGCCAATGAGCTAGTCTTGTTTGAAAAAAATATTACACTCTGAATAAAAATGGATTTTGTTTTCGTAATTATTGATTATATTTGTTTTCTATAGCTTACATCGTTTCGGAACCAAGGGCGCCATATTTTTTTATATTTTTTCCTGAAAACTGAGTTTTTTCCCATAATATATCCGAATACCAGAGAGGTGTTATTTTTCGTTTTTAAGTTATGATTTTTCAAAGTTAACATGTTTTCAGTTTTCGTGCTGGATGTATGTGATTATAATCCAATAATTGGCAAATGTGTTTTTTTTTCAAAAAAATCTAGCTGGTAGGCTTTCATTTGATATGTCGATCATCTGAATCGGTCTAGTAGTTCAAAAGTTTTTTTGAAAAAAGTCATTTTTGGAAAAAGAGGAAAAAGTTGATTTTTCGGACCACCTTTAAATGGAAATGGTCACCCTAAGAAAAAAATAAAAAAAATACGGGTCTAATGTTTTGCGATAAAGAACAAAACTACCACTTTTGACGAAAATCTGAGAACCACTATATCGATTTAAAAAAAATAAAACCTCCACCAGCTCAATTTAGTTTCATTTGCTTGATTAAATCTCGAGTAATGCAGAAATTTGTGTTTCATTTGTATGGCAGCCCCCCCTAAGAGAGGGGGAGGAGTATCTAACCACCATAGAATCATTTATTACACCATAAAACCTCCACCAGCTCTATTTAATTTCATTTGCTTGATTCATTCTCGAGTAATGCAGAAATTTGTGTTTCATTTGTATGGCAGCCCCCAGGTATGGGCAAAATCGCATCGAAATTCGTTCAACAACACTCATTCACAGATAAAACTCACCCTTCTATTCTCCGTTTATACCTCACTTTTTTTGAGACAGAAAACATTCACCTATACTCTTCGCAAAGTTTATTCTCGTTTAGAACGTAAAAATACTGTCTCGATTCCGCTCTTCTATTCTCAGAAGTTTTTGCATTCCCTCATTTGCCTCTCGGAATGATGGTGATAGAATCAAACTAGAAACTTTTGCTTGAGCCAGCGAATGTCTCTGTTAAATCATTCGTTTTTCACTCAAATAGCAATCATTGAGCCTCAATCGCGGCAGTAAAATATAGATAGATAGTTGAAATCGAGTTGTTTCCTGTGCACTATTGCAATGACATTTTCTTGTTTCTAGTATGAAACAATCTAAACCAACGCAAAAGATCATATTAACGCAAGTTATTGGTGAGCGGTGGATTCATGTGCACTTGAATGCTGACATGGAAAAGAGTACAAGGGAAAATAAAATAATATATACACGCAGATTCAATCTATTTTGACTCACTTGTTATTTTGTTTCGTGCGATCCTTCCGAAGGAATATTGATTCATTGAATGGTGTTTTCCACTCTTTGTTTTGTTATGTTTTCTATCAGTCCCGAATGAAGATGGTTGGGGAGTGAAAAATGATTCATCGCGCAATCTCACGATTGTTTGCTGCATTCTTTTCGCCATGATTATTCCAAGCAGATACATAAGTGATTTATAATCAGGTGTGGAGAAATGAGCGAATGAACTTTTCCATATTTGGTAGACCCCCCAGCCCCCCCCCCCCCCCCTAAGAGAGGAGGGATGAGTATCTAACCACCTTTCATTTATTGCACCCTGAAACCTTCAAATGCCAAATTTCGTTTCATTTACTTGATTAATTTTCTAGTAATGTAGAAATTTATGTTTCATTTGTATGGCAGACCACCCCCCCCTCACCCCCTAAGAGAGAGGGGAGGAGTATCTAACCGCCATAGAAACATTTAGTGCACCCTAAAATCGCCATATGCCTAATTTGGTTTCATTTGCTTGATTAATTCTCGAGTAGTGCAGAAATTTGTGGTTCGTGTGTATGGCAGACATTTTAACATTAAAACATTTTAACTATCAACTTACCGATGCGGCAGTGTAGATCCTTTTTGCAATAATTTTTGTGCTCTCGAACATGTCCTGTCCAGGACCATAGGCAATGCACGCTCCAGTGCCATCCGGACAGGATGATGTAAGCGAATCACATGGCAGTCCGGTTTTCTCGCACCTCGGTCCCATTACATTGGGGGAAACGTCCCCCAAATTGGATGCGGCCAAGGCTCCCACAAACTCTCCTTGTCCCGGCAGACTGCCCGGATTCATTTCCTGCTCCAGCAGTAACGAGGCGTACCCAACATTGTCACTGGATAGATAGCGGTTCGTTTTGTTCATCGACGTGGGATGAACAGCAAACCAGTTGATCGCTCCTATGATTCGTCCGCTGGTGTCAACTAGCTTTAGTTGGACCAACTTCTTGTCGGTGTTGTCCACGTAGTTCGCCCGTTCCTCTTTTGGATTATTCTCGTAGGCGCGAGGGCTCCGATTGATGTTGGCATCCTTTACCACTGTTTCGTCCACATATACGCTCCCATCTCGCACACTTTCGTGAGCTCTCACAATACTCAGTGTGATTCCTTCCACCAGGGCGTTAAAATTCTGCGGTACGAAACCCAACGATGCGATGTCGTACAGGAACGACATCAGAAATCCCGAAGGCACACTGTGGCTGTGGGTCCCACTGAGCACCACATTCTCAAATCGATACATGTCTCCATATTTCCGTTGCAGCAAATCCACCACGTCACGCTTCACGGCATGACCCATCATTCCCGCATCGGCACTAACGAAAACGATCCTTTCGCCGAGGTCATCCTCGAAGATAAAAGCCCTGGAGTACTGCCGCAAGTGGATGCCGTGACCTCGCTGAGAGAATTCCGCGTAGCCCATCTAAAAACAACGTGCTTCTGTTAACGCTGAAACGCTTCGTGCATAAATAAACACATCACTTCTAGTGCAAGCACACTTACGAAGCCTATCTCAACAGGTGGACCGGTGCAGTCCGCTCGCCCCACGCCGATTCGGTACGCATTTACCGCTAGATTTGTCGAGCAAACAAGGAAACCCGCTAGAAACAGGCGTAGTTTCTCGAACTGCGTCATCTGGATCCGTCAGCAGCGCGTTGACCCGACCCGTAAACACTTTCGATCATTCAAGCGTGATTCCTGTAGCCTGCCACAGAAACGGGTAATGAGAACGAGAGCAGAGTTTTAGGTTTTAAAAGAAAACAAAAACGAATTAGCCCGATAAGGCGAATCGATCCCGATGGAATAAATTATTCGACCAAAGCTGCAGATTAGATAAAATCGAAGCATTTCGTCCGATATATGAATGATTGCACTCCATGTGATAAATGTTTGCAATAATTTGCAAATCACTCAATTGCATAAACTTACTTATGCTGTCCGATGTGTAATTTGCACTCCCCAACACCAATCAAAACAAAACGGTTGTGCTTTCTCCGATGAAGCTTCTCACTAACGATTTATATCGAATATCACACGATGGTGATTGCAATCAACAAGCGAATGGGACACCCAAAACCCCACACAACAAACACAAACCCCTTTTTTCTTTCAACACTGCTTCTTTTCGCGCAAAAGCACTTGTCGTCCGGAGTCATCGAAACGCTCAGCTGAACTGCGGGGTTGATTCCTTTTTCTCGAAGTCGCTCTGTGCGTCCCCAGGCGTTCTCGCGTAGGCGTGTACGCGTGTGGGTGCGCCTGTAAGCTGTGCTAGTTCTCCAGCGGATGTGGATTCTTTGTGTAAGCGGTGCGCTTCTAGACGCTGTTCTTTGATCGCGCGAATCATGCTTGGGTGAAATTGTGTGCAGCGCTTTTCTGAGCAAACGTGAATCATGGCTACAGGATTATTGGGAGCTTCGAATGCGGAAATAACACTGACATTGAAAGGCTACGATTTTTACCTACCTTTACCTTGTGGATATCGTCATGGCCAGCAACGATAGGAAGAAAGCTGCAGCAACCCGTGTTACATAAGTGACCTCCATCTGATGTGAGTCGATGGCACAGAATAGGTCACCAGTGCTCTTTGTTTACACTTTTTACACTTATCACAATTGCGCCTCACTCCTGAAGTTGTTAGTTTTCCAATGCGGGACGGCGGTCATGCTATCAGCATCACGCATTTCTTTCAGTTCTGTTTTGATTCACTGTTCTCCCTTCCGGCGTGATAAATCCCGCCCTCGACGGGACCTCTGCTGCCACCTAGGGAGTGCTAGTGAAGTATCCAATCAACGCGTAACGCGAATGCGCGTATGAGCATGTGTGTTTCATACATTGAATGTATCCATACACAATTTGTATAATAACGAAACAAATACAGTAGAACCCCGATTTTCCGCGGAATAGTCTGGCAAGATCACCGCGAATAAAGAAAATCGCGGATAACGCAATAAAGGACTAAAAATGAGCTGCGAATACGAAAACTACTGACGATAGATACGAAAAGTATCTGACGTGAATGACCAAACTATTTCCTATCATCGAACTTTTATAGTTACGGGGTATGCATAGATCCTCACTAGGGTGGCAGCGAAAATGGTAAAAAAAAAATTTGAAATAAATTTCAAAAACCGACCATGTACATTTTGTTCATTGGCCAAAAAAAAATGACGTTTGCAAAGTTTCAGCTCAATCGGACATGATTTAGGGGTGCCTCAAAGCGCTTAAAGTTTTGATTTTTTGATCCTCGAAAATCTTCCTAAGGGGAGTAAAGAAAGATTGGAAAATCGAAAAAAAATGTCGATGCCAAATGACCTAAAAATGCATGAAACTCTCGAGATCTGGTGATATCTCGAAAAAAAATGTATGGCCGAAAATCGACCTTTTGGAACTGAGAGCCTGAGAGGCAATGAAGGTATGGAAAAAAAATAATGTCGAATTAAAGAACCGACCAAGAACAGCTCGGACATGATTTAGGGGTGTCTCAAAGGGCCCAATGTTTCGATTTTTTGACGTGGGACTACGTCTAACCGGAGTATATGGGGGGCAAAATGAAAACGTAAACACGGAACATGCAGGAAAAAATGAAAGATTCCGGATGCTTATAACTCGAACATATCTTACTGGATCGGAAAGATGTTTCCATCAATTGATAGGGAATATTTCTACGCTTCTATCGCAATTAATGAAATATTATGTTTCATTAGATAAACAATTGAATAACTGTAAAATGTTAAGCGTTATCTAAACGCCCTAACTGCCTCATTTTGATTAGCCCGATCTACAGTTTCCCTAACACAGCCATCAAAACCAATCAGCCTTGGGGAAATCGACATTGCAAATACATGAAAGTGTGGGGACTTTTGTTCTCACCAAAGTATGTTCTCTAACACAGACATCAAAACCAAGGAGCGTTGCAGAGATCGGCATTGCAAATGTGTTTCCCCAACACAGACTTCAGAACCGAGGTGTCTGGGAAAATCGGCTCTGCAAATAAATGCAAATTTCGAGTACTTTTATACTTGCTTGCCTTTGTGCAAACTAGAATATGTTTCCCTAACATGGTCTCCTAAACTTAGGGAAAATCGTACAGACACTAGAAACGAATGAACTTGCAAGTTTAAAGCCTCTATAGTATATAAAGTAGAAGTTGAAGTTGTTGATTCATGCAAGCCGGGGGTGGTTCTGCACACGCTTTTTTTTTGCACTCCGAAAAGTGTTTTCCTAACACTGATTACAAAAGCGGGTACGAACACAACGCTTTTGCTCGGTTATTCATTATTGCATTGAAGGATATGTCGTCACATCTTGTGCTCACTGAATTTCTGTGCATACCATTTGATGATTAGGCAAAATGTTGTTAACCATTTGCTGCGATAACGCCTTTTGATTAAGCAATATGCATTCGACGTACATGTCAAAATCGAAACTGAAAGCCTGAAGTTCATCAAATCAAGCAGATTCTCAGTTAGAGAAGTACGTACACTTGAAAGATGCAAACTTCAGAAGGAAACGTAAAATAGATTAATCGTTTGATAATTCTTCCGTTCACATATTTTGTCCTAGGCATCATACCAAACGTAAAAGGACTGTCATTAAATTTACTTATAAAGAAGAACTTTATCTATCACAATATATGAATTGACCTTACATGGCATTATACAATCTTTTTACTCGCAAAGCAATTATATTGAATTCAATTGAATTCGGGGATTGTTTCATTCCATCAAAAATTTAATACAATACAAACAAATGATTGCTAAGCTAAGGTAGTCCCACATCAACCTTGCGGTTATATCATAGATATAACCCACCTTTTTTTTGACGTAGGACTACGTCTTTCATTTCTATACCGGGGTGTAAAATCAAAGTTTCGAAAACGAAAGCGTTACGCTGGAGACCGAGATTTTGAACGTTAATAGCTCCTAAACAACTGAACGAAATGGTATGATAAACACTTCATTCGAAAGATAAAATGTCTACGCGTTCTATACTTGTTACTTTCTGATCCAAAAACTTGTTTCAATAGTCTTAAAATTGCTTTCAAAACAGGCTATTGAAATCACCAATCGGTATATAAGCGAGCGCCGCTCGGAAATCCACTCAGTTCTAATTGAACAGCGATTGGAGCATGTTGTCGCTGTTGTGGTGAAGCTCTTCGTTTATCATGAAAGCGCTGATGAACGGTGTCACCAAGAGCCTGTTTGTGCACCTTAGGCTAGACATGAATCCATCAGGAGGAGAGTGATGCCACAAACGGTTCCCCGGGAAGATCTCGAAGCAGCCGCTACACACACACACACACACATACACGCGCGGAATTCTTTCCGTTTGGATGCCATTCAGCATCGAGAAAGATCCGGAAAATAATCTGCCAGTTCCTCTGGGAATTTAAAAATACATTCATGTGAAAGAGATTATTTGAATGTTTTCTATCCATGTAACACTGTGATCAAATATGTTTCAATCAAGTACTATTAACAGATGGTTATCGAGTTAGCATAAACCACTGGTGGGCTTCCAGTATCGAGGAAAATGTGGAAATATCTAATCGTTACTGAAAATAATCTGCCAGTTCCTCTGGGAATTTAAAAATACATTCATGTGAAAGAGTTTATTTTAATGTTTTCTATCCATGTAACACTGTGACCAAATACATTTGGTTTTGTGATTTTTCAATCAATGGCAATTAACAGGATAGCTTCTGAAGATTATTTTTCCCCATCAGTAGGATATTTCCGTATCCAATATTGTATGCGCCCACAATCGATTATTGCTCAGTCGCCGAATGTTCCGAGCTCAAAGAGTTCATTCCCCTCTAGTTTGCCTTCCAAATTGCCATCGTAAACCACGCCTTCTCTCGATTCAATCACGCACAAAAAGCATACTTAAGCGATATTCTGGTGGTGAGACGCATTCATTTTTCGTGAGGACATCGACAAGACAACATCGTTGCTGAGGGTGCTGGACGGCGAAGGATCGAGATCTGCCCTGAAACGCAAGCAGTTTGTTTGAAACTGTGAGGGAGCACAGAGAAGCCGATCCTTCAGGAGAAGAGAAGGTGACCATCGAAGTAGCCGCTACACACACATACACGCACGGAATTCTTTCCGTTTGGATGCCATTCAGTATCGAGAAAGATCCGCAAAATAATCTGCCAGTTCCTCTGGGAATTTAAAAATACATTCATGTGAAAGAGTTTATTTTAATGTTTTCTATCCATGTTACACTGTGACCAAATACATTTGGTTTTGTGATTTTTCAATCAATCGCAATTAACAGGATAGCTTCTGAACAATATTCTTCCCCATCAGTAGGATATTTCCGTATTCAATATTGCATGCATAAAACCTTGTGCCTCCAACGTAACGCTCTCGTTTTCGAAGTCCCCCAAATATTCATTCATTCAGAATGAATTCAGATTCAACTTCAAACAAATGATCTCTAAATCAACGATAGTCCTACGTCACCCTTGCGGTTATACCATAGATATAACCCACTTCCTGTTTTGATCCTCGAAAATCTTCCAAGGCGGGAGTAATGAAAATTTAAAAAATCGAAATTTTTTTTCGATGCTAAATTACTTAAAAATGTATAAAACATCGAGATCTGGTGTTATCTCGAACAAAAAAATTGGCCGAAAATAGATTTTTTGGGACTTAGCCTGAGTGGCCAAAAAATCAAAAATTTGAGTGCTTTGAGGCATCCCTAAATCATGTCCGATTGAGCTAAAATTTTGCACAGGTAATTTTTTTGGGCCAATAAACAAATTGTACATTGTCGGTTGTTTAAATTCGATGATTCCTTTTCACTACCTTCATTGCCTCTCAGGCTCGCATTCCCAGAGGGTCGATTCTCGGCCAAAATTTTTTTTTTTTGAGATAACATCAGATCTCGACGTTTCATGCATTCTCAGTCCCAAAAGGTCGATTTTCAGTCAAAAAATTTTTTTTTCGAGATGACACCAGATCTCGACGTTCGATGCATTTTTAAGTCATTTGGCATCAAAAAGCGCTTTGAGGCACCCCTAAATCATGTCCGATTGAGCTGAAACTTTGCACAGGTCATTATTTTGGGCCATTAAACATATTGTACATGGTCGGTTTTTGAAATTCGATGATGATTTTTTTTCCATACCATATCCATTGCCACCCTAATCCTCATATACCAAAACTATAAAAATTAAACGATTCCATAATGGTTGAGATTTGATGACATGCGTAAATGATTTTTAATCAAAAATAATTTTCTAAACATTTTGTAATATCTCGAGAACAGTTAGTCTTAGGATAATAATGTCTGCAAAGTCTTAGGATAATAATGTCTGAAAAAATATACATATTTGCGTGTAAAATCATTTTTCCATAGTATTGAAAAGAATATTTACATTTGAATGAGATTACCCATGCATCACTAGTCGTCATCTTAAAACAATTGAGCCAGTGTTCCGATAAAAATATACATGTAATTAGGTAGCTGATTCGGAATATTTTAGGAGGCGATAGAGGATCATATTTGATGAAAAAATCCTACGCATATGGTCAACTCTCAACAAGGATATTGTTGAACTTTTCTTGGGCCTAATTTTATGTCTTGAGACTCTCACTTAGAAAGCACGCTACTTAGAATAATTATACTATTCATTCGAAAGATGAGGAAATTTTGCGTAGAATGCTACTTAGACACTCAATGCAGAATGGTGAATGAGCAGTTGAAAATAAATATTGAAAATATTTTAATACGCTATTAGTACTCTCTGAAAAGTCCCCGAACTATTGTGGAGAAGGTTTCGTATTACGCTGGCGACTAAAAGTGAATCGAGTGTGTAAATGAACCGACATTTCCTGTGACCGATCGTATTCCAAAGTGGGCAAAGAATTACACTCGACAAAAAAAAATAGAGGAGCAAAATGCAACATCGAAAGTTTTGAGTGATTTTTGCAACGTTGTAGCTCTGTTATAAAATAATGCATTCGTCAAAGCAACAATTGAACCTTGTATAAAATACTTTTAATTTTGCGATGGGCAGATTTGACTATCGATTTGCTATGCGTTCATTATTTCATGAAATATTCTCAATTCAAAATTAAAGGAGAACTTTTCATTCGATAGAGAATACCTCTGTAATATATATATATATATATATATATATATATATATATATATATATATATATATATATATATATATATATTTACTAAAACTTTATATGAATCAAATGGAAGCGAAATAACCAGGTTGATAGAATTGTTGTTGAGAATACATTTTCAAAATCTATAGAAGCTTTGAAAGCAAACCAAAAACGCTTTATCTTTTCTTGAAATTATTTTTAATTGATAAAAAAATAATCTGTGCATATAAAATTGTTCTGTTCGTTAAAAAAACTCGAAACTTACAAAAACTTGTTCAACTGTATTTTGCACGTTTCCGTGTTGGCAAACCAGATAGGCTTTATAACTTCGCAGATAAAAGAAAAACGAAGTATTACAAGTATTTCAAAATTAATCTCATATGAAACACATGCTTTGTTTTGCTACTCATTTCGCTGTCAAAAAACCTCAATGTGCTACAGCAAAGCGTGGCAGGTTACATCTAGTAAAATTTGAAACAAAATAAACTTAAATAGAATTAAAATTTATTTTATGCGCAATCATGTCATTTCCTAAATTATTCTAAAAAAATAAGAAAAAATGTCCACGTGGACAACAGGGAGAGGTGTCTGAAAATGTCCACGGTTGTGCACGGAGAGGGAGGGGGGAGTAAAAAATCATGGTATGTCCACGTGCACATTTTTTCTTATTTTTATTAAAACAATTAAAAACTGATCACGAACATCACTTCAGTGACGTGACTTTCGTTCGTATTGTACATATTTGATACATGAAATCAACTTACGTACACGGCTTTATTTCAGAAGAGTACTTATTCCATCTGGAAATCCATCAACATCTTCGCCAGTAATAATGCAAATAACCTGATTGATTCGTTTCATATTTGGTTCAATTGAAATTTCAGCAGAACTTTTCACTACAGAGATATACTTGATCGAATGAAAAATTATCCTTTCACTTTGGATTATGAATGTTTCATGATATAACGATCGCGTAGTTGTGAAAGATGAAAATGGACGGTTGTGAAAGCTTGAAAATATTACAATATACAGTCATTTCTTGGACAAATGCATTGTTTCGTGGCAGAGTTACAGCGTTCCAAAAATCACCCACAATTTACGATGTCGCATGCTGCTCCTTTATTTTTTTATTGAGTGCAGTTCTTTGCCCACTCCGGAATATGATCGATCACTGCAAATGTCGATTAATCTTCACTCTGTATTTCCGATTCATCTTTAGTCGGTAACGCAATACGAAACCTTTTCAGCCATATTTCGGATAATTTTCTAAGGGTATTCAAATCCATATCGAACATTCTGCATTGAGTGTTTAGATGACTTCCAAAGTGGGGAAAATGGAATCCGACAACTCACGATTCATGCATTCCCAACTATGAAATCAAGCTCAATTCTGAACGAAGAAAGAATTATTGAACATTTCTTGAGACCTATTTTTTGCCTTAAATTGAAAAGTACGCTATTTAGAACGGTTTACTTGCATTCATTCGATAGATGAAAAAAAATTGCGGGAAACAGATTCAATTTTGTTGATAGAAGCAATCAAGTTTCTCATGTATTGTTGGCAGAAAATTAATGAAAACCATTATAAAACGAAAAATTTCAAGTTTATTTTCACCTCTTAAAGGTACCTTAATCCATCAAATTAAATGTTTTACATCTGCATTCTATGCGAATTTTTCAGAAAAATAAATATTAGAATACTAGGTCAATTGATTGAAGTTTGACGACTAGTGGTGCATAGATCATTTTACGCAAATGTAAATATTAATTCCTAGAAATCGACGAAATTCCAATACTTTGAAAAATTGCAAGTCTTTGAAAACAATACAGAAAATTGATTTTACACGTAATTCGGCATGAAAAACTATACAGGCATTATTATCCTAAGGCCAACTTTGCTCGAGATAGAAAAAAATCTATAGAAAATTATATTTGATGAAAAATCCATATGCCTAATATCATGAAAACTCAACCATAATGGAATCGCTTAATTTTCATAGTGTTGGACTATGAACGTTTATGCATAACCCATATCTATAAAAGTCATAGGATCATAGGAAATAGCTCGGTCCTTCACAGTTTACGTGAGTTATTTTCAGAATATGTATTTCAATGAAGAGGAATGATATTAGTAAAAATATATCAAGCAGGCAGCTCAATCCGTTTATTGATAAATATGGAATTCTCAGGTTTGGCAGAATGTTTTTAAAGTCTTGAATACGGAACAGTTTTCATTTAATTTAGAATGTATCGGTGATTGTATTTGAAAAAAAACAGGAAGTGGGTTATATCTATGGTATAAACGCAAGGGTGACGTAGGACTATCGATAATTCAGTGATCATTTGATTGAAGTTGAATCTGAATCCTTCCTGAATGAATGAATACGAAAACGAGAGCATTACGTTGGAGGCACAAGGTTTTATGCATCCAATATTGGATACGAAAATATTCTACTGATGGAAAAGAATAATCTTCAGAAGCTTTTATGCTAAATGCACTCGATTGCAAATCACAAAACCAAATGTATTATATGGATAGAAAACATTAGAATAAACTCTTTCGCTTGAATGTAATTTTCAATTCGAAGGGGAACTGGCAGATTATTTTGCAGCAACGATCACATCTTTCTGGATTCTGCTCGATAACCAGCAAACGAAAAGAGTTGCGCGCGTGTATTTGTGTGTTTGTGGCGGCTGCTCCGATGCCTCAAGCGGAACCAATTTTCGATGCTGATACTCTTTTGGTCGTCTTCTCTTCTCCTCCTCATAGATCGGCTCTTCTGCGCTCCCTCACAGTTCGAAACATACTGAATGCGTTTCACCACCAGAATATCGCTTAAGTATGCTTCTTGTCCGTGATTGAATCGAGAGAAGGTGTGGTTTACGATGGCAATTTGGAAGGCAAACTAGAGGCGAATGAGTTCTCTGAGTTTGAAACTTTCAGCGACTGAGCAATAACCGATTGAAAATGATATGATTTTCGCGATGCTAAACATTTTCCGTTGCGCGCACATCCTATATAGGATACGAAAATATTCTACTGATGGGGAAGAATAATTTTCAGAAGCTTTCCTGCTAACTGCACTTAATTGAAAAATCACAAAACCTAATGTATTTGGTCGCAGTATCAGTATCAATATCAGTATGGATAGAAAACATTAGAATAAACTCTTTCGCTTGAATGTAATTTTCAATTCCAAGGGGACCTGGCAGATTATTTTGCAGCAACGATCACATCTTTCTGGATTCTGCTCGATAACCAGCAAACGAAAAGAGTTGCGCGCGTGTATTTGTGTGTTTGTGGCGGCTGCTCCGATGCCTCAAGCGGAACCAATTTTCGATGCTGGTACTTTCTTGGTCGCCTTTTCAGTGGTATCACTCTCCTCCTGATGGATTCTCTTCTGGCCTAAGGTGCACAAACGGGCTCTTGGTGACACCGTTCATCAGCGCTTTCATGATAAACGAAGTTAGCTTCACCACGACAGCGACAACATGCTCCAATCGCTGTTCATTTATAACTGTTTTGAAAGCAATTTTAAAGCTATTGAAACAAGTTTTTGGATCTAAAAGTAACAAGTGTATAACGCGTACACATTTTATCTTTCGAATGAAGTGTTTATCATACCATTTCGTTCAGCTGTTTAGGAGCTATTAACGCTCAAAATCTCGGTCTCCGGCGTAACGTTTTCGTTTTCGAAACTTCGATTTTACACCCCGGTATAGAGATGAAAGACGTAGTCCTACGTAAAAAGACATATATTATTCGTGTCCACGTGGACATAGTCTATACCCCCTCCCCTCCTCACCGTGGAGAAGCGTGGACATTTTCATACCCCCTACCCCCCCAAAAGTCGTCTACGTGGTATGTGGACAGACCCTATGGGTGAGTCTTTCAGGAAAGAACAGAGCAAATGAGAATGCTATTGATTTTCGTTTCGTTGAACTATTTACGGAACGAGAAATCGTAATGTATAATGGTATCAAACTAATGTTTAGATAGATAGATAGATAGATTTATTACTGTTGGAACTATTTCATGAAAACGATTTTTTCAGATTTTCTGGTTAAAAATAGTCGTGGTTCTACTTTCAGATACTTACATGCAATCTGCACACACTGTTCCCACGCCCGATCCGCTCGACACAACCGGCAACCGCGCCGGCAGCTTCGGCGCAGAACTCTCGTGTTCATTCAATCATTAGCAGTCCATCCTCCGTCGCGATACGTCGTGAATTGTGCGCGCAGCCGGCAGTTCATTCATAAATAGCAAACCTCTGAGAGCAGCAGCAGCAGCAATGCGTTATCGATTTTCGGTGCTCTCTCGCTCGCACCAGTGACATCGGGTTAGTGACCACAGTGTATCGGACTGTTCTCGTCTCGTGCGGAGATAAACAAACCCAGAAGGAGTGCTGCTTCTGGAAGAGTTTGGAATCGGGAAAAGTATCTGTCCTAGCGATTAAGTGTTTTAGTTTTCTTTGTCATTCTTCGTTTGATTCACATAGAAAATGAAGCACATCAGAGGCTTCGAATCGTGTTGATGAACAGTGATCTCATATTACGCAGAAGCTGTGTATGCTGTTGGTACGACTCTAGAAAAATCATCCGAGAGAACGAAAGTTCTTGTGAACGGGAACAGTGCTGTGTATGCAAATTTTATGCAGTATTCATAAAGCTATAGAAATGTAAGTATTATTAGTCTATAAATAGATCATATCTGGTTTTTGTTATCGGAAACAGGTTTCTATAACGGTAGAATAACGGAACGGGACCATAGAATTCTTTCGTTCCAAACCGTTACTACTAACACAATACTGATGACACAATACAAATTTGAATGCCAATGCATGCCGCGGCAATCAGATTCTCTAGTGAGCGAGATTCGCTTTCCGGGTGCCACAATGGATGCTGTGACCAACTTGCGTTCATTGAGTGAAACAAATTGTACACTATGTATGTTTGTAGGCACAGAATAATAATTGAGTGTAATAATAACGTTCGATTGCAAGCGCCGCGGTCTTCTTCAACGCACGATTCTATTCCAGACCAACATCAGATTGCCATTCATGGAAGTGAAACCATAATTACGGCGATAATTGTTAGTTGCGCCGCCGCAAGCAATCGCTCCTCCGCCCGGTCTTCTAAACTGCTCCGCCAGATGTATGCTTACATCTGGAATTTGGAATCATTCCCATGCCATCGCTGTTAACACTACCAGCTGACCCGGGCGGAAGAAGCATTACTGCGCGGCGCGGTTATCGCAGTTCTAACTTTACGAAATCAAAAGCATCCAAGAACGAAGTGTGAGAAGTAGATGATGAGGACAAAATGTGGCAAAAGCATTAGAAACCTGCGATCGCGACATTCTCCAGAAATTAGAAGCGGGAGAAAATGGTAGAATAGACGAGAATTTCATCTGCCACGTAGTCCGAGAAGATCACGTTTGCGGGTAGAGGTTATTGATTCGGGAATCTAGTTTATTGCCTTCGATCTCAGGTTGGTGAAAGGGAACCAATTGCAAATGTGATGCTGGGATCTCAATCCTCAATAAAACATCAGCGTTTTTTTTTCGCTATCTGCTGTCGCCCTATCAATGAAGTGACGATCA
The DNA here is from genome assembly GCF_029784135.1 of Toxorhynchites rutilus septentrionalis. Taxonomy (NCBI): domain Eukaryota; kingdom Metazoa; phylum Arthropoda; class Insecta; order Diptera; family Culicidae; genus Toxorhynchites; species Toxorhynchites rutilus. The sequence continues at coordinate 174,302,186 of NC_073744.1, forward strand.
CGCACAGGTCATGGACGATCTTGGAGGCATTCGTCTATTGAAATAAAATTGAAATGGCAAGAATTGATGCCGCGGTAATGAGAGAGATTTTTTGCCCGCCAACAATAGAAGCGTATCAATGATCGTTGTCTTTCAATGCTTCTACATCGCGATTACAATTGTTCGCAAATATATCATTTTCACACCGTAATTATTCGATATAAATAGCGCGATTTATCGGAGGTTCTTCTTTCGGTTGCACTGAGATTGTTTGAGGAACTCTGTCCTCGGAGCTAGTGTTTGCGTATTTTAATGTACAGTTAACATTTTGCGACTTGTTTGTACATTTTGAATAATTTTAATCCAATTCATTTTTTCCTCCGATCTTCAGGAATGTGAGAATTAGTTATTCATTTTCCAGTTTTTGAAACTTCCAGACCATGATCAATCATGATGATGATTGGGAAGGTTAGACGTTCTCAAGATCGTTACAGGATATCACTGCGAATTTGGGATATGTCGAGTTATCAGTCAACTTAAGAACGAATAGTTCGAGATTGTCATTGTGAGCGTCCAACCAACGACTATTCGATTCTTCCATATTCCGAATTATCATTTTTTTCTTCTTCTTAATTTTCAATGTTTAAATTTTTGATTTTTTAAAATTTCAAATTTTGAAATTTTTGAATTTCTGAATCTTCGATTTTTTTTTATTTTTCAAATGCGAAAATTTAAAAGTTCGTAAATTAATAATTCTAAAATTCAAGATATCTGAAATTAAAAAAATGTAAAAATCGAATGATCAAAAAATTGATAAATATAAAAATTGATAAATCAAAAAATTTAAAAATCGAAAATTAAAAAAAAATCGAAACTTGAAAATTCGAAGATTTAAAATTCAAAAAAAAAATTAAAATCGTGGATTCCAACATTTGAAAATTAGAAAAGCCGAGAATTTAAAAAAATCTAAAATTGAAAAATTTGGAAGTTCAAAAAACTAAGAATTTGAGAAATCGAGGAATCGTAAAATGGAAAAATCGAAAGATAAAAAAAACGGAAAGTCGAAAAATCCAGAAATTTTAAATCAGAAAATAGAAAAATTTAGATTTTTCTATTCTCTGTTTTTTGATTCATGGATTCTTCATTTTTTCGATATTTAGACTTTCGATATTTAGATTTTTTGGTTTTTGTGTTTTTTTTTCTATTTTTTATCTTTCCAATATCAGCTTTTTTGATTTCTGAAAAATCGAGAAATGGAAAAACAAAAAAAAATTCGGAAAATCAAAGATTGAGAAGTACAAAAATCGTGAATTTGAAAAATCCAAAAGTTTTCAATAAAAAATAGAAAAATCTAAAACAAAAACAGCGGTGGATCAAAAAATTAAAAAATCGAAAAATTCGTAAATTTTGAAATTCAAAACTCAAAAATTCGGAAAATCGAAAACTTGAAATTGAAAAACTTTTAAAAAAATGATAATTAAGAGAAGCAAAAAATGGAAAGATCGAAAAATAAAGAAATGTAAGAATCTAAAATAAAAAAAGGCAAAAGATCGGAAAATCGAATAACAAAAAAAATTATCGAAAATTCGAAAGATCTAGAAATTCGCAATTCGCAATCAAAAAATCAAAAAATTGATAAATGGAAAAATTGAAAAATGAAAAAAAATTGAAATCCAAAAACACAAAATAGAAGAATCTGAAATAGAAAAAGCGGAAGATCAAATACTCGAAAAAAAAAAAAAAAAATGAACTTAAAAATTCAAAAAAGACGGGTGGGTAATGTCGGGTACATAACCGGAGTGACGTAGGACTAGACAAATGGGACAGCTTTTGTTAAATATATATTTTAAATATATTGTTTTATTTTGAATACGTGAATACCTACCTATCTACCTGAAAAATGGATTAGTTTACTGTTTACTCTTTATGAATATGTTGATGGTTCTGAAAAGAACCTTTGGTGTTGTGTTTTTGTTATCACTCGATATTCCCATCTTGTTCGGTTAAACCTTCCTGTTTAGCTATTGCGTTTTTACTGTGAAAGCTGTGGCGAGTGCTTTGCCTTTCCCTTAACTTGTCCTCCTTTGTTACGTCCACGATGCCGATGCCGTACAACCACACGGGTTTACGGTTTGAAAGAAAATAAGATATTTTTTGGGGTCCGCGTGTTTTATACTCTAGCGGTACACACTCACAGGATAGAGACAAATCGGCAGACTCAGCCAGAGGGGCGAGTCCAACGAGACGAACGAATGAGCGTTAAAAGGGAGCGATGGCAAAAAAATACATTCATTACGATTTGTTCGCTCGTTGGATTCACATGCAGGCTAAAAAAGGGTCCTTTTCAGGATCACAAAATTATCTTCAATCTAAAGAGTTTATTGTTTTGTTATCACTCGATATCCCCATCTTGTTCGGCTAAACCTTTCTGTTTAGCGATTGCATTTGCCACTCGCCACAGCTTTCACAGTTGGAAAATTTCTTCCCATCCAGCTAGTGACATATTTTACAGTAAATTATATTTAATGCGACGTGCCGAAGCACCACTCAGTGTCGCATTGGAGGCTATTTCAACCTGTAATTGAACATTTACGATGACAGTGGTACAGTGTCGACTTTCAATGTGGGGTCATAATTTGAATCTCTATGTTTACAAAAATGTCCAACTAAATAAGTCGCATTACATGTCCGTCCAATTAGCTAAATGTCGAACTAATTGTAAATTACTGTACTTTCAATCTGGAAACAATTTAAGAATTGGTGAAAATTGAATAATCAGGAAAGTCCCCAACTATCAATAAGCTCAGAACAACTGCCAAATTGACATACTCATCAGATCCTGGCAAACAAATTATGAAAAAATCAATTTGTGTTTTATTATTATTTTGGATAATGTTTTAGAAAGCATTGAACTGTATCTCCTAAACTCTTTTTTGGATGGTTTAATGGCCCTGAAAAGCGCCTTGTTTTATGGAATGGTTCCAATTTAGAAAACTTAGTACTCGTGGTTTTGAAAAAAAACCATTTCGAACGCCCTCGATGCCGCCTTGTTCTGGATTTGCCACCAAAGCAGTTTGTATAAAGAACAAACTTTTTTCTTCTGCTACCTGATGCCGTTTTGCGATTGCGTTTGCCACTCGCCACTCGCTGCAACTGCCTGTTGTTGTCCTTATGTGTTCTGTTCTGAATGCGGTTTTTCTTATCGTCGCGAGCAGCTCTACCAGCCAACTCGATCACTTCGGCGGCCGAAACTATATAACGCCGGCTAGGTGGACTGGTGCACTGGTACTAACGCGCTCGGCCTAGCTACCCTTGCGGGGAACTCCAGATCAACACGGTTCGAGCGGGATTTTGCCTTTCCCTTCACTTTTCCTCCTTTACCATGTCCAGACATGGCTTCTTGGGTTGGTTTGTTGATGTGTTGTGATGCGAACCGATGTGGTGTACGGTTTGAATGAGAATGATCGTTACGGAAGGAAGGAAGGAAGGTATTGTATTATAGAGACTTTAAACTTTTGCAGTTCATTCGTTTCTAGCCTTGAGAAAGGCCCTTTGAAAACTCTACTCTATTCTACTCCAGCGCTACCACCTCCGCCATCTTGCCTTGAGAAAGGCACTTGATCCCTCGCCGTCCAGCAACGATGTTGTCCAGTCGGTGTCCACACGAAGAATGATCGTTACGGCAGCGGAGCGGGGATTTTTAAGCTGACTGGCTGGCTCGGGAATTACGCATGTGTGAGACTGCGACCAATGTTTCGTTCATTTTTTTCTTTTTCCTTTCCAATCGTGCTTCATTCTATTTCGCTGCTGCTCTGGTTGCCCGTTTTGGTCGGTACGATTTGAGGAACACAAAATGAACCAATCAAAAATGGGCACATAGTGCATTTTGATAATGCTTGATATTTCACAATTATTCAATTATTTATCTTAAGAAAAATGAAATGTTATTCGCTATGATAGATGCGTAGATATATTTCCTATCAATTGATGCAAAAACATTTGCGATCTATTGAGAAATGCTCGAGTTATAAGCGTTCCAAATCTTGCATTTTTTCCTACTTGTTCAGTGCCTGGATTCCCATTTCACCCCCTATATCTTCCGGTTAAACGTAGTCGTAGACGTAGTACGTCAAAAATCGATAAATAGAAAATAGAGATCAGAAAAAGCGAAGGATCGGAAAATCGGAGAAATCTGAAAAAGCGAAAGATCGAAAAATAGAGAAATGAAAAAATGATGAAAAATTGAACGATCGAAAAATCATTTTTTTCAAAAAATTAAAAAATTTAAAACCGATCGTTAAATTTTAATTTTTTTTCATTTTGCAATGTCTCGATTTTTTATTTTTCATTTTTTTCAAAATTGAAAAATTAAAAATCGAGACATTGCAAAATGGAAAAAAAATCTAAATTTAACGATCGATTATTTAAAATGTCGAAAAATTGATAACCGAGAATCGAAAAATCGAGAAAGATTCAAAAATTGAAATTCGAGGTACCGAGAAATTGAACAATTGTAAAATCTATTAAATATAATCTGTAGAATGAATTGTTTGGTTTTTCGATCTTTCAAATGTTAGGTTTCTCGATTTTTATATTTTAGATTTTTTAGATTTTCCGATTCCTCAAATTTTCCATTTTTTCGATTTTTAAGTTTCAGTTTTTTTGAATTTTTTAGTTTTCGAGTACCCGAATTTTAAAATTTTCGGTTTTCCGATTTTCGATTTATTCTTTTTTTAATTTTATTTTTATTGATTTTTCAATCTTCCGCTTTTTCTATTTTCCGTTAATTGATTTCTGAATTTTACAATTTTTCGATTTGATTTTTCGATCGTCAAATTATTCGATATTTTTCTAGATTTATTGATATTTATCTTTTTCTATTCGCTGTTCATCGATTTCTTGATTTTTTTAATTTTTATTTTAAAGAATTTTTCGATTTTTCGATTCAATTTTGAATTTTCAATTTTTCAAATTTCCACTTTTTTGCTTTTTTTTAGATGTATCGATTATTTGATTTTTTGATTTTTCCAATTTTAGCTTTTCGGATTTTTTTGGTCTTCCAAATTCGAAAATTTATATTTTTTTTTTAATTTTTGAATTTCAAAATTTCCGAATTTTAAAATTCTTAAATTCAAAAATAGAAAGAAATCGAAATAGAAAAAGCGGAAGATCGAAAATTTAAAAAAAAATAAAAAAGTCGAAGAATTTCACGATTGAAAAATGGAAAATTTGGAAAATTCTAAAACGCAAAAAAAATATTTAAAAAAAATTAAAAATCGAAAATCGAGAGATCACAAAATCAAAACATCTGAATTGAAAAAGTAAAAGATCGAAAAATCGAGGAATCGAAAAAAAATAAAAACAAAAAGTCCAAAGTTTTAATGATCAAAAAATCGGAAAAATCGAATATCGAAAATCGACAACCACAAACCGAAAAAGATTCAAAATCAAGAAAGTGAAAGATTGAAAAATCTACAATCTATGATCTATGAAATAAGTGTTTGATACTTCAATCTTTCAAATGTCAGCTTTCTCGATTTGCCGATTTTTCAATTTTGTTTTTTTTTTATATTTAGTTTCTTTTTTTCAAATTTTCGAATTTCCGGAATTTTAAATTTCCGGTTTTGGATTTTTTTGTTGCAATTTTTGACTTATTGATGTTTTGTTCTTCCGCTTTTTCTATTTTAGAATTTTCTATTTTGAAATTTTTGGTTTGTTGGATTTTCGATTTTTTTATTGTTTAACTTTTGATTTTTTAATTTTTTCTATTTCTAAATTTTTCGATGTTTTGAATTTTTTGATTTTTTCAAATTTTTATTTTCGAAATTTTAAAAGTTTAGAATATTTTATTTGTGGATCGTTAAATTTTTCGATTTTTTTTTTTAAATTTTTAATTTTTTTTTGTTTTGCTTTTCTTTTTGTTTTGTTGCTTTTTTTTGTTTTCTTTTACTTCCAGAAATCCAGATATCAGAAAACTAGAAAAGAACAATACAGAAGTTCTTTTCTAGTTTTCTGATTTCTGGATTTTTGTTTTTTCAATGTTTTAATTTTTCGAGTTTATCAATTTTCTGATTTTTGATTTCTCTATTTCTGAATTTGTGGTTTCCTGTGTTTAGATTAGTTTTAGATTTATTTTTAATTTTCCTATATTTTGAATTTTCGAGCTTTTGATCTTTCGCTTTTTTTATTTTGCGATTTCCTGATTTTTCAATTTTTTGTTTTTTTTATTCTGCAATTTTTCGAATAATCAATCGATTTTTTGAGTTCCTATTTTTCTATATTTTGGTTATCTGAATTTTCAAATTTTCGATTTTTAATTTTAGAATTTTTAAATCTATATTTTTTAATTTTTTTAATATTTAAACTTCAGTATCTTAGAAGTTTTGAATTTTATAATTGAAATTTTAGATTTCTTTTGAATTTAATTTTTTTAGTTTTCGATTTTTTTTCGAATTGCGAAAAATAAAAAAAACCAAAATTTGAAAATTTAAAAAATTCAAAAAATCTGATGGTTTGATGTTTGCGGTTTTTGAAATTTTAGAACTTTTGTAGTTCGGAAATCAAAAATTTGAAAAACAATGAAAAATTAAAATTTTAAACTATTCAAAAATTCCAAAATTTACAAATTCTGAAATTACTAAATTGTCAAATTTAAAAACTAATAAAAAAATCAGAATTTTCCATGCAATTGTTAAATGCCATAAATCATTACAAAGAGCGGCAGAGAGTTAAATAGGTTAGAATAAGTAAACTTCGCCTGTGGAGTTCAGTCGGTAGGGATTAAGATTAAGAATGTTTCGTTAAGAGAAATTGAAGAAATAAACAACAGTCTGAGCTCACAGCTAGATAGAAAAAGTAGTTTTTATTTATTAGAGGGAAGAAAGTTCCTTAGACCGCTCGGGCGGCTACTCAGAATAACAAAAAAAAAATCGAAAAATCAAACTCAAAATTCAAAGACCCGAGAAACTCAGAAATCGGAAAATCGAAGAGTTGAAAAAATTAAAAACCAAAAATTTTAATTTCCAAAAATCGAAAAATTCTAAAATTTTGAAAATTAGAAAATTCGGCACTTAAAAACTAAAAAATTCAAAAATTCGGAAATTCGATAGTTAAAAAATTGCAAATTAAAAATATCTAAAGTTGATTTTTTTTTTAAATTCGCGAATTTGAGAATTTAAAAACTCGAATTTTATGAAATTTCAAAAAATTGAAACTCGAAAATTAAAAAAAAACGAAAAATTGGGAAATTGGGTAAGCGGAAAATTGATGAATTGAAAATAGAATAATAAAAATTAGAAAAAATCGAAAATAATTATTTAATTATATACCGTCTGAAGAATGAAAATCCGACAAATAAAGCGGGGATCAAGAGAGCGGCTAAGGAGATTTGTAAGAATACTCAATGCTACAATGCTTGCAGTCAGTGCTGGATTACAAATTAGATATTTTTCGTGGCTTAGAATAGAGTTAAATGTTATAAAACAAAGGCAGGACCATTGATCAAATATCTCTATCAATTCAGAAAATCGTATTTCCAGATTGGAATTCATTTCATTTTCTTTTTTTTTCAGAAAAAATAACAAACTAATCTACAATCATGTGGTACTTTACGCAATCGCCGCACGTCCTGCCAGTGGTCCTGCTGGCCCTGCTGCTCTCCATGGTGAAATTTCGCTCGATCAGCTCCGAGCTGTTTACGGCGCTGGCCGAAATGGAGGAACTCATGGAGACGGAAGCCGTCCTGATAGCGAATCTCGAAAGCTACATCCAGGCCCAGGAATATAAGCTGACGCGATTGAGACAGTAGGTTTAGTTGTTGCTGTTTATTGTTGTTTATTGTTTATATCAACAGACCTCCAAGGTCTGTTGCGGATGCTTCAAACGATCATGTTCAATTCAAATTGTTTCAATATGTTTCAGCAAAAGCATCGAGTATCAGCGGGAACACATGGAAGCGGCCAAAGACGTCAGCGGGTATCTGTCCAACCCGGTGAATGCATTCCTGCTAACCAAACGGCTGACGACCGATTGGCGCGAGATGGAGGAGCTGATGTCGCGCGATGTGGGGGCGGATTTTCTGGAGAACGTTACCAACTTCCGAAGCGGGCTGAAATTCCCCTCGGATGAGGATTTGAACGGGGCGGCGGTGGCGCTGATGAGGCTACAGGATACCTACAATCTTGAGACGGCATCGCTTGCGCGTGGCGAGTTGAATGGGGTTCAGTACAGCACCGAAATGTCCGCTGGGGATTGTTTCGAGCTGGGAAGGCAAACGTATCTCAATGGGGATTATTACCACACCGTGCTGTGGATGCGGGAGGCGATGGATCGTCTCTCGCATGAGGTTAATCGTACCACAACGAAGGCAGATGTGTTGGAGTATTTGGCCTTTTCCACTTTTAAGCAAGGTATGTTGAACGGCTGTTTGTTTTTCGTTTCGCTGCAAAACGAAAACGACGGCAAAACATAATAATCGAAAAGTTCAATCCAACTAAACACATCGCTTCCACATGGTTTGATTCGCGCCGAGCCCATTGGAGGCAGAGCGAAGGCTGCGCCTAAATTGTGCAAGCTTTGAACGTGAGGCTGCTCCTTTCTATTTGTAGCGAGCATGCATAAACGCCGAGAATGTGCAATTTTTGCGCAATAAAGTTCTCACAATCGATTGTTGATGATTTCACGTGCGAGACTTGACTCAACGGTGCTTGTATTTTGCAGGGAATGTCCACACGGCTCTTCTGATGACCAACGAGCTGCTCGAGCTGGTACCGGATCACGAGCGCGCGGTTGGGAATAAGGTTTACTATGAGAAAGAACTCGAGAAAGATGCCCGCCAGAAGGCACTCCGTGGGGACGATGGCAGTCCGGATGTTCCCGTGGACACATCCACTGTAAGTTGATTCGTTGTCAGAATGGAGACAATTCATTATTGTCACTCTCACTTTGCAGAACATCAACAAAGGAGCCAATCCCAGCGTGTACGACTCATCGGAGCGGAAGCTGTACGAGCAGCTGTGCCGAGGGGAAGTCAACCGCACGGCTGCGGATATGTCGGTGCTGAAGTGCCGTTACGTGACGAATAAATCCCCGTTCCTGAAGATTGCTCCCCTCAAGCTGGAGGAAGCGAACCTGCGACCGTACATTGTCATCTACCACGATGTCATGGCGGATGCCGAAATCGAGCTAGTGAAGCGTTTGGCGAAACCAAGATTTAGGCGAGCGACGGTTCAGAACTATAAGACCGGTGAGTTGGAGGTGGCCAACTATAGGATTAGTAAATCAGCCTGGCTAAAGGACGATGAGCATCCGTACATCAGGGCAATCGGGCAGCGGGTCCAGGATATGACGGGGCTCACCATGGCGACGGCAGAAGAGTTGCAGGTGGTAAATTATGGTATCGGAGGTCACTACGAGCCCCACTTCGATTTCGCTCGGCGGGAGGAGACCAATGCGTTTAAGAGCCTCGGGACGGGCAATCGGATCGCGACGGTGTTGTTTTATGTGAGTATGAATTCTATGTAACTTTTATAGAAGTTGATTTTGAACCAATGTGAAAAGTCTGTTGGTTAGCAGATTAAATCTGGATGAAAAGATTCTATCTCGCGTGGGATTTACAATCATCGAGAACCAGATAAAAAAGACGGGTGGGTAATGTCGGGGACATAACCGGAGTGACGTAGGACTATACAAATGGGACAGCTTTTGTTAAATATATATTTTAAATATATTGTTTTATTTTGAATACGTGAATACCTACCTATCTACCTGAAAAATGGATTAGTTTACTGTTTACTCTTTATGAATATGTTGATGGTTCTGAAAAGAACCTTTGGTGTTGTGTTTTTGTTATCACTCGATATTCCCATCTTGTTCGGTTAAACCTTCCTGTTTAGCTATTGCGTTTGCCACTCGCCACAGCTTTCACAGTAAAATTTCTTCCCATCTAGCTTGTGACATGTTGTTCAGTCAATTACATTGATTGCGACGTGCCGGAGAAACACTTTGCCACTCACTGAAACTAATTGTTGCCTTGATGAGCGCCGAACCGAAGCTGCTCTGTTCTTGATGCGGGTTTTCTGATTGTCGTGAGCAACTTTGCAAGCTAACTCGAGCACTCCGACGGCCGAAACTCTATAATCGCTGTTAGGTATACTGGTGCTCCGGCACCAATCCGTTCGGCCTAGTTACCCTTGCGGAGCAATCAGTGAATGCGACCAACAGGGAACTGGAGACCTGCACGGTTCGAGTGAGACTTTGCCTTTCCCTTAACTTGTCCTCCTTTGTTACGTCCACGATGCCGATGCCGTACAACCACACGGGTTTACGGTTTGAAAGAAAATAAGATATTTTTTTGGGGTCCGCGTGTTTTATACTCTAGCGGTACACACTCACAGGATAGAGACAAATCGGCAGACTCAGCCAGAGGGGCGAGTCCAACGAGACGAACGAATGAGTTAAAAGGGAGCGATGGCAAAAAAATACATTCATTACGATTTGTTCGCTCGTTGGATTCACATGCAGGCTAAAAAAGGGTCCTTTTCAGGATCACAAAATTATCTTCAATCTAAAGAGTTTATTGTTTTGTTATCACTCGATATCCCCATCTTGTTCGGCTAAACCTTTCTGTTTAGCGATTGCATTTGCCATTCGCCACAGCTTTCACAGTTGGAAAATTTCTTCCCATCCAGCTAGTGACATATTTTACAGTAAATTATATTTAATGCGACGTGCCGAAGCACCACTCAGTGTCGCATTGGAGGCGATTTCAACCTGTAATTGAACATTTACGATGACAGTGGTACAGTGTCGACTTTCAATGTGGGGTCATAATTTGGATCTCAATGTTTACAAAAATGTCCAACTAAATAAGTCGCATTACATGTCCGTCTAATTAGCTAAATGTCGAACTAATTGTAAATTACTGTACTTTCAATCTGGAAACAATTTAAGAATTGGTGAAAATTGAATAATCAGGAAAGTCCCCAACTATCAATAAGCTCAGAACAACTACCAAATTGACATACTCATCAGATCCTGGCAAACAAATTATGAAAAAATCAATTTGTGTTTTATTATTATTTTGGATAATGTTTTAGAAAGCATTGAACTGTATCTCCTAAACTCTTTTTTGGATGGTTTAATGGCCCTGAAAAGCGCCTTGTTTTATGGAATGGTTCCAATTTAGAAAACTTAGTACTCGTGGTTTTGAAAAAAACCATTTCGAACGTCCTCGATTCCGCTTTGTTCTGGATTTGCCACCAAAGCAGTTTGTATAAAGAACAAACTTTTTTCTTCTGCTACCTGATGCCGTTTTGCGATTGCGTTTGCCACTCGCCACTCGCTGCAACTGCCTGTTGTTGTCCTTATGTGTTCTGTTCTGAATGCGGTTTTTCTTATCGTCGCGAGCAGCTCTACCAGCCAACTCGATCACTTCGGCGGCCGAAACTATATAACGCCGGCTAGGTGGACTGGTGCACTGGTACTAACGCGCTCGGCCTAGCTACCCTTGCGGGGAACTCCAGATCAACACGGTTCGAGCGGGATTTTGCCTTTCCCTTCACTTTTCCTCCTTTACCATGTCCAGACATGGCTTCTTGGGTTGGTTTGTTGATGTGTTGTGATGCGAACCGATGTGGTGTACGGTTTGAATGAGAATGATCGTTACGGAAGGAAGGAAGGAAGGTATTGTATTATAGAGACTTTAAACTTTTGCAGTTCATTCGTTTCTAGCCTTGAGAAAGGCCCTTTGAAAACTCTACTCTATTCTACTCCAGCGCTACCACCTCCGCCCTCTTGCCTTGAGAAAGGCACTCGATCCCTCGCCGTCCAGCAACGATGTTGTCCAGTCGGTGTCCACACGAAGAATGATCGTTACGGCAGCGGAGCGGGGATTTTTAAGCTGACTGGCTGGCTCGAGAATTACGCATGTGTGAGACTGCGACCAATGTTTCGTTCATTTTTTTTCTTTCTCCTTTCCAATCGTGCTTCATTCTATTTCGCTGCTGCTCTGGTTGCCCGTTTTGGTCGGTACGATTTGAGGAACACAAAATGGACCAATCAAAAATGGGCACATAGTGCATTTTGATAATGCTTGATATTTCACAATTATTCAATTATTTATCTCAAGAAAAATGAAATGTTATTCGTTATGATAGATGCGTAGATATATTTCCTATCAATTGATGCAAAAACATTTGCGATCTATTGAGAAATTCTCGAGTTATAAGCGTTCCAAATCTTGCATTTTTTCCTACTTGTTCAGTGCCTGGATTCCCATTTCACCCCCTATATCTTCCGGTTAGACGTAGTCCTACGTCAAAAAGTAGAAGGGTCTGAGCCTAGGGGCACGGACGGAAGTTTGACATAGGACTGTGATTGTTCAGAACACTTGGTTATTTTAAATGTAATTCTTTTCATTGTTCAGAAATCTGTTAGTTTAACTTTTTTTCAAACTCTAAATAGTAACCCTGAGAAAAACCGTTCGTTGTTTGTGCTCATACGGTTTATAACGAACAAAGAAAGACAATAACCTTCTGGCAGGTTGTTCAACTGTCTAATTGAAAATGATTAAGGAATATCAGTGGGACACATAACAGCTTGGAATGGTAGATGAAGTATATGTGAATCGGTAAAAAATTATATCGTCATTAATTACATTGAATATGAAATTAATGGGGAAGAAACGAAAAAACAAGTTGAAAATACTCACGATTTCGTGATATTTTGATGTGAAATACACATGAAATCATGAAGCTGTTTTATTTTCAATGGATAGCTATGCTATTGTGATTTTTTCCATTGTCTTATTCTTATTATTAATATTATTCTAAGGCATCGAGAGCAGTAGCTTTGTAGGTGAAATAATGTTCGTTTACATACTATCACAATCAAGTCGTATTGGTTCTATTGCTCAATCTATCCTTAAAGGAATTAAGTCATTCATAATTATGAATATGAGTCATGAAGAATATTAACCCTTTGCGGTCGGAATTAATTTCCCTTGAAAAAAATCCTCTTATCTTTCCATACTAATACTATTAGGCTGTTAAAAAAGTCCTGCGGTATTTCCACGAGGTGTCGTTGTAAGCGCGTAGTTCTAGTTGTATTCATTGTATCGAGTCATACTATAGTTTGTTGGAAAGGTATTTTTGCGCGCTATAATATAGTCCTTGACAGTGTTTTTTTGTTTAAGTCGTTCGTGAGTTATAGTGTCGCAAATATGGAGCAAAATAAAGAGAAAATCCGACATATTTTACAGTACTACTATGACAAAGGCAAAAATGCATCTCAAGCTGCCAATAAAATTTGTGCAGTTTATGGACCCGATACAGTTTCCATTTCCACCGCACAACGATGGTTTCAACGTTTTCGTTCTGGTGTAGAGGTCGTCAAAGATGCGCCACGCTCCGGAAGGCCTGTCGTCGAAAATTGCGACAAAATCGCTGAGTTAGCCGAGAAAGACCGGCATAGTAGCAGCCGTAGCATCGGCCAAGAGCTGGGGATAAGTCATCAAACCGTTATTAACCATTTGAAGAAGCTTGGATTCGCAAAGAAGCTCGATGTATGGGTGCCACACACGTTGACGCAAAAAACATCTTTGACCGTATCGACGCATGCGAATCGCTGCTGAATCGCAACAAAATCGACCCGTTTCTGAAGCGGATGGTGACTGGCGATGAAAAGTGGGTCACTTACGACAACGTGAAGCGCAAACGGTCGTGGTCGAAGCCCGCTGAAGCGGCTCAGACGGTGGCCAAGCCCTCATTAACGGCCAGGATGGTTCTGCTGTGTGTTTGGTGGGATTGTCAAGGAATAATCTATTATGAGCTGCTTCCCTATGGCCAAACGCTCAATTCGGACCTGTACAACTGGACCGCTTGAAGGTAGCACTCATGAAGAAGAGGCCATCTTTGATAAACAGAGGCCGCATTGTCTTCCATCAGGACAACGCCAGGCCACACACTTCTTTGGTGACGCGCCAGAAGCTCCGGGAGCTCGGATGGGAGGTTCTTTTGCATCCGCCGTATAGTCCGGACCTTGCACCAAGTGACTACCACCTGTTTTTGTCCATGGCGAACGAGCTGGGTAGTCAGAAGTTAGCCACAAAAAAGGCCTGTGAAAATTGGCTATCCGAGTTTTTTGCCAATATGGAAGCGAGCTTCTATAACAGGGGTATTATGAAGTTGGCATCTCGTTGGGAAAAAGCCATCGAACAAAACGGCGCATATTTGACTTAAAACAGATGATTGTAACTAATTTTATGAACAAATGAAAATTCAAAAAAAAATACCGCAGGACTTTTTTGACAGCCTAATATTTTGTTTTTACCGAGTATCGTTCAGTAGACATTAAAATTCGCATAGAAAAAATGTAAACTATAGTTGAATAAAATATTTAATATGATTCCTCGCAATTATGGCTGAGAGCAGACAAACGACCGCAAAAGGTTATTTTTTCATTTCGTTTTATTTCTGTGATGCGATGTAATGCCGGTCTCAATTAGTCTTCGCATGATGATCGCTGCTTCCTCCTAATTATTGAACGATCACTGTATGGGTGACACTTTCTTCGTTGCTTTGATGAAATCTTGCATGAAGTTTGAGTGATGCATGAAATCTTGAATCTGATTACTTTAACATCTTGCTAATTTGTTAGATAGAACGAATTATTGCACGCAATTTTGTGTTACATACAACATTCATGGGAACGAAGTTGGAAGAAAGAATGCATAATACATGATTTACCTTCGCATCCGCTCGCAAAACATACCTCTTTTATTTGTTAAATTGCTCACTTGTTTTATTATTTCCACTGTTGATGTCTCAGGCGATGAAAATGCTGGATAAATTCTAATGGTATATATTATAACATATATTGTAAGAGCGATTCTGCGTAATATGCATTTGAAAACTCTTAATAAACGTTACTTTTTTCGTAGAGTGATCCCCCTATATAGAAATCAAAGACGTAGTCCTACGTCAAAATTTAACTTTCAGAGCACAAGCTCGAGTTTTCCGACGTTTTTCACTATACATTGCGACGGCATATGGAAATTTAATATCTTGTGAGTAATCGATTAGAGTTTGGTTGATATTACTTGATGGGAAGTGTGCGAAACCGATCATTTTCTTCACACTGCTTCGCAAAATTATTGATTTTCGGCGAGGGGTGAAGGAGGGAGATGAAAGAAATGAGCGCCATTGTGGCATCCATTTGTCGTTTCCTTCCACCTTCACCTTAACACGCCAATTTGCACGCACACATAGCTACGTGTACAAACGAAGTGACGTAAGTAACATTAAAAATGGGTAGGTTATATCTATGATATAACCGCAAGGTTGACGTGGGACTACCTTAGCTTAGCAATCATTTGTTTGTATTGATTAAATTTTTGATTGAATGAAACAATTTCCGAATTCAATCGAATACAATATATTTGCTTTGTGAATAAAGAGATTGAATTAATGCCATGTAAGGTCAATCCATGCATTGTGATAGATTATGTTCATCGTAACAAGTAATTTTAAGGACAGTTCTTTTACGTTTGATATGATGCCTAGGACAAAATATGTGAACGGAAGAATTACCAAACGATTATTTAATTTTGCATTTCCCTCTGAAGTTGACATCTCTCAAGTGTACGTACTTCTCGAACCGTGGATCTGCTTGATTTGATGAACGTCAGGCACTCAGTTTCGATTTTGACATGTACGTCGAACGCATGTTGTTCAATCAATAGGCGATATCGCACCAAGTGGTTGTCAATTTTTATCTAATCAACAAATGGTATGCGTAGAAATTCAGTGAGCAAATGTCCTGTGTGTCGGAGCATGACAACGAGGAGGTGTTGAGAGCTGAACCGAGTGACGCAAGTTTGAGCTTGTCCGAAGATACATATCGATGAAGGAGAATCCACGTTGCATGGCTTTGAAGAGAATTCAATGCAGGAGAGTTCTGCAGAGAATCAGCGTCCATCCCGTGAAAGACATCCTCCGGTATGGCACGATGACTTTGTAATAGATGCATCTTCCTTGTATGCCAGTGGCATTGACGATACGTACCTGATACGTACGAAGATATTGATAGACCTACGGATTCTGCTGTTTGGCGACAAGCAGTACGTGACGAGTTGGATGCGTCGGGGGAGAATCAAACATGGTGTATTGCTTCCCCATCCGAAAGGAGTTAAGTCAATAACATCGAAGTGGGTGTTTAAGAAAAAGTTGAACAAGAATGGAGCACTCGAGCGATGCAAGGCGCGACTCGTTACCCGAGGATTTTTGCAAACAATGGGTATCGACTATCATGAAACTTACGCCCCTGTTGCAAAACTATCTACAGTTCAATATCTGCTAGCAGGAGTGCAGTTTGGGTTCCAGTTGTACCATATGGATGTTACCACTGCGTTTCTTTATGGTAAATTAAACGAAACGATTTGTATGAAACCGCCTCCTGGAATGCAGGTAGACACAGGAAAGGTTGCTGAGCTTAAGAAATCTCTCTATGGACTGAAGCAGTCATCCAAGTGTAATAATAACACATTTCATGATTTTCTGGTTAGCCCCGGATTCAATCGATCGACTACAGACTACTGTTTGTACATGAAGAAAACCTGTAACTCAATCGTTTACGTTCTCTTGTACGTGGATGATCTACTTACTTGTGGAAGCGATGATGACCAAATTGGAAAATTGAAGAGAGGATTATCGTCAGAATTTAAAATGAAAGATCTAGAGCAGGTCGAGCATTTCATGGGTATGCGAATCAACGTTGACAGTCAGAAAGGCAGGGTTACAATTGATCAAACAGCTTTTGCCGAACGTATTCTTCTGCGCCCAGGAATAGAATCGTGTAATCGACACCCGTGGAACCAGGAACAAAATTGGATCAAGTGACAGGAAATAGCAAGAATGCTGATTATCGCCAAGCAATTGGATGTTTAATGTATCGCATGCTTAGAACGAGACCTGATCTTTGTTATGCTATTAACCTCAACGTGAAAATGTAAATCCGTTGGAGGGCTACGTGGATTCCGACTGGGCCAACGATTTGGGCGATTGATGTTCGACAACAGGGTATGTGTTCGAAGTGTTTGGAAATGCTGTGTCTTGAGCTATAAAAAAGCAAGGTGTTGTTGCACTGTCTACATCCGAAGCTGAATACATTGCTGCGATAACCAGGGAATACATTGTCCAAAAATCCGGAATCGAAAAGAACAAAACATGTTGATGTAAAGTTCCATTATGTTCGATAGAAAGTTTGGGTAAAGGCAGTGGATCTACGGTAAATACCATCGAAACAACAAAAGGCGGACATCTTCACGAAGGCTGTATCTCGTTCATCCTTCGAACGACTACGAGATCAACTAGGCTTGGAAAGAGGAGGAGTGTAGCCGATCTGTTTATCTATGGCTTTCCAACAGCCTGTAGTTATTGTCGTTCTGGCAGCACTGCTTGCCGTCATTTTCTTTTTGTTCCGCAATCTTCATGATTCCGATAGAAACGCTTCGAGAAACGTGTGTTCATCCATTTTGTATACTTAGCTAATAAACGTATGTAATTCGCGGAGTGTACTGTTTTATTGACCCACAAACTACAGGCTGATCACCGTCCTCGTGCCAATGCGGACCCTAAATAGAGCTGTGCACGATGGTTCTCCAGTGAGACAAGTTGGTACAGTTCCTACAAGCCATTTATAAAAAATTATATAATAAAAATTAAACGCACAGGAAAATTCACAAAGAAATTCGAGACAGGACTATCGGACTAAAAATTGGAAACTCGGGACATGGAACTGCAAGTCTTTCAAATTTCTTGCGAGTACTCGAAATCTTTCGAAAATATTGAGAGCCTGAAGACATAAACAGAAACCACGTCTCTTTAGAAAACAAAACGCCGCCTGGAAGAGAAAGATGGTGATGCTTTCTCGTTCTCGAGAATCGTGGAAGTTCTTCATGATTCTAAACGCTTCGCACATAGGCTTTATGCCGCGGCCGAAATGTGCTGGAACAAGGAAGGAGGCATCTTGGCGAACGAATGTGAGGTGATCGAAAGGTGCAGGCAGCACTACGACGTGCAGACAGGGGACTGAGACGGTGTTGATGAGAACTACACCGGTGCAGTGAACAACGACGACGAACTATCCCCGACGATGGGTGAAATTAAGGAAGCCATTAATCAGCTAAAGAACCACCAAGCAGATGCTAAGGATGGCTTTGCAGTATAGCTCTTCAAGGGGGTCCGGGAAAACTTGTGGAGTGTATGCACCGGTTGACAGTCAGGATATGGGACACAGAACAGGAGAAGTGGAAGGACGGGGTAATCTGCCCCATAGATAAAAAGGGTGACAAACTGAATGGTGCGTACAAAATTTTGTCTCAGATCCTCTTTCGCCTTCTATCGTCAATAGTAAACAAATTTGTGGAAAGTTTTCAGGCCGGATTCATGCCCAGTTGCTCGACAATGACCAGATTTTTACATTGCGGCAGATCCTACGAAAGTGCTGGAGCATCAGGTCCCTATGCACCACATCTTCATCGATGTCAAGGCCGCATTTGATACAATTAACCGACGACAGTTATGGTGAATCATGGACAAACACGGTTGAAAGAAAGCTGACTAAACTGATTCAGGCAACGATGAACGGTGTGCGGATCTCAGGTGAGCTGTCGAAATCATTTGACACTCACAGGGGACTTCGACAAGGCGAAGGACTCTCCTGTCTGCTCTTCAACGTGGCGCTGGAAGGTGTTATGCGGAGAGCAGGCTTCAACATGCGGGCACGATTTTCAACAAGTCTAGTCAGTGTATCTGTTTTGTTTACCGTTTACCGTGGCTCGTTGATAACTACTGATAACAACAACAGCAGTGAAATTTGAAGACGCATAGTCAATGGAAGTCGCGTGTACTATGGGCTCCGCAAATCCTTAAGGTCCAACAAACTCCGTACGCAGTGTACCGTGTACAAATCCCTAATTCAACCGGTTGTTCTCTATGGGCCCGAAGCATGGACAGTGGACATGGAAGGTGGTGTTCGCATCGAATCCGGTAGGAACAATAAAGAGAGGATTCCAGCGAGTGATGGGGTTGGTGCATGTGGAGCTGGACTTGGCAAGAATCGGGAGTTCTAGAACTGCAGCTATGAACCGAGTGCATTGGCGGAACAATCCAGTCCAGAAGTGATCCAGTCACTTCAAGGGATTTTGTAGCACCATTGTAAATGAATAAAATAAATAAATGATGCTGTGTTAACACTGGAGTGTAAAGAACGTTGGTTTCACGGATGACGTCATATTAACGAAGTAATAGGCAAAAAATGAGCAACAGCGCGCCAAAAGGAAGATGAACGCAACATAGATATAGCATCGTCTCTTTGTCTGGTTTGTCGTCCTCGGTAATGATGTCGCGAAACGTCTAACATTACCTAGGAATCTATGCCTTGAACGCGGATTCTAAACTTCCTTAAACAGTGTTGACTGAACTGGCATTCACATTCGCTGGCCATCCTTTCTAACTCTGAAGCTGAGACCTCTCACTTATCTCTTTTTCTCTGCCGTTTTCTCCTCAGATGAGCGACGTAACGCAAGGCGGCGCCACCGTCTTCCCCAGCATACGGGTGGCTCTCAGGCCCAAAAAAGGAACGGCCGCTTTCTGGTACAACCTGCACGCATCTGGCAACGGAGACTATGCCACTCGACATGCCGCCTGTCCCGTCCTAACGGGCACCAAGTGGGGTAAGTGATCGCAATTCCGTTTCCTCCTGAGTCAATAATCGACTATTGAGTTTATAGTTTCCAACAAATGGATCCACGAGCGGGGACAGGAATTCCTACGGCCCTGTGAACTCTATCCGGACCATCCGGAAGAATTCTGACAGCGGATAGTGTACGAGGACGAACTGGAGGAACTCGTCTCGCTGCTCGAGGCGGAGGCGGATGCGGAAGAAGAGGAAGTAGGGCAAAACTTCTAGGAGCGGCCATAACTGAATGATCCCGATCCCGAGCGATCGGGATCTGGATTTTATCTACCAAATAGGGCATAGCATATACGTATACAACATATACACACAAACGTATATTTTTTATAGGAAAAAACCAATTGAACACAAAAATTCTCACTCAATTATTCTCATTTTGGATATTTTATGCTCTCTCTTCTTTACAATTTTAGTTTAGACTGCTAAGACTAACAGAATTTCCAGATGCATTTAAATGATTACCAGTATGCCATAAGCTAGTGAATTTCGCGGCTTCACTCACCCACAAGAGAAGCGGCTCTTTGTAAATAATAAAACCGTTCCGAGTACAGAAAAAATAAACAACCCAAAGAGGTTCTCTATTATTCCTAGGGTTGAAGAGAAACGCCGGCCCATTAGAAGTTGTTTGTTGTCTCTTTATTTGTTCTGTTCAAAGTGTTTGCATATATATCAACTTGTTAGATAAAATGGTGTTGAAAGTGTGTATGGTTTTCATCGTATAATTGATCACATTTAATCTTATATATGCGTGTGTGTTTGCATCAAAAGTTTTGTCATTTTAATCATTTGATCTAATATGATTTATTAATTCTTCATCTTGAGCTCTGTTCATTACACATCATTTGCTGGAAGAGGTATACATCAATTGGTAAACGTTACATTGGGGTTTCCCTTAATAACTATCACGCTGAGCGTTTTGGTAATTTCAGTGTTTAGAGAAAAAAAGCTCTCAATTTGTTCTAGCTAGACTTTTTTCCATCCTGACCGTTCCTATCCCTCGCGAGCCCTGATTTGACATGGTTGTGAACGATGGATTTGATTGTTGGGGAAAAGAGAAGGGTAGAAAAGTGTTTAAAATAGGAGGAAATGTATGTTGTAAGCACATGGCAGAACAGAAGGAACCATGTTTGGTACAATATCACTGTTCCAGTATCAAAATAATCTTCCGTAATACATAGTGCCAGTTCCAACAAGATCGCTACTGCTGCGAATGAGATCGAGTGCGTTGACACTAACTTGTCGGGGTGGAAAACGTTCGTATGATTGACCCATTATTGCTATGTTTGAACTTGAAATTACCTGTAAGCGCTTCTGTATGCTCTCTATGAGTACTTTCCATGTGATAAGACCGGAAAAATGACTTTCTTACCATGGCCGTGTACTTCGGATTGTTATCCTGCTGAAAAACGAAGCACTCTTTAAGGTCCATCTTGACTTTGCCGTCATGATGTCGTCAATCTTCATCAAGCTGCCCACCTCAACCCATGAAAAGCACCCCCACACCATCACGTTGCCTCCACCATGCTTAACCATCGATTTGAAATAACGCTACTGCAGCTCTTGACCCGACTTGCACCACACACGAACCCGCACCTTTCGATTGAAAAGCTCGAATCTGGATTCATAGTCCACAGTACCGTTTTCCAGTACTCCAGCAGCTAATCAGCATGCTCCTTGGCGCCGTTTGATCCATTTGGTCTTGTTCGCCTTGCTATTGAAATGCCGTTTCAACACCTGCTGCTGAATCCATGCGTTTTGATGCGACGACGAACAGTTCGATGCGAAATCCAAAAGCTGAAGCTCATATTGGATCTGCCGGATGATAACTTTTGGATTTTTCTTCACTTCACCCGGATGATCGTCTTGTCTGTTCTGGCATTTGTTTCGCTTTTCCTTCCTCTGGCTGAGTGCCCCCACCGATTCGAACGTCAGTTTCATAAGAATTTTACTGATCGCTGCCTTGATGATGTCGTATTTCTCGACAACCGCCCGGTCCGATTCGTCGTTCTTGACATCTCGAACGACCAATTTTCGGATGCACAAGAGAATCGTTTTTCAAATAATTACGTTCTCCATTTTTCTCGACTTCACCAGGTGCGAACACGTGTATAAATGCTCTAGAGTTGTTTCTAAATGCCGACATATTCAAAACATAAACAATCGAGGGATTCCACGATAGAAACTTATCGAAAATATGTCGAATTTTACAGTGGACACTTTATTTTGTCACTGTTTTTGTGGAACACAATTTTTTTTCCTATGATAAAAACTTTCTTTTTTATCAGTGCAACATTAATGGAACTTAAAAAGAACATAATAGATTACATTTTAAAAAAGGTTACGATGTGTGAACACATTTCAATTAGAAAGAATAATAAAGTGAAGAAAATTGCGAGGGCACTTTATTTTGCCAATCACTGTAAGTATTTATTGCGCCGCGCTTAATTTGATAACCTACAGTTGACATCTAACATCGTGGACAACTTCGACAACATTTAAAAGGATGTAGTGGATCGAAAAATATGGTTATCTCGAAGCTGTTTGGGGTGTAATTCGGCACCAAGCTGAGAGAAACGGAGTGAAGGATTTCCGCGAGGAATAAGCATATTTCAAAAATAAAAATCATAAACGGAAAAATAATCTTTTCTGTAACAAAAAGATATTCTATATAGTAGAATAACAAGCAACCAGCTTCCTTTGGGTCTTTGTAACCGAAATGGTTGCTTGCTAGTTCGAATCGCAGGACCCTCAATTAACCTTTGTGTGTTAACAGAGAAAAAATACGTCCACCCAACAATACTATACAGTGCCGGGCAAAACATTAAGCCCAAGCAAAAAAAAAGAAAGTGGCAAAGCTTTAAGAAAAAATAATCCAATCCAGTGCTTCAATCCATTTATTATAATTTATTTCCATTGTTCGAAGAAATTTATCACATCTACAGTTAAAACAATAGTCATTCATTAAAAAATGCGTTCCAGGCATACTTACCAACCAAAATTACGCGACAAAATACAGGACCAGTTCCTCGTTTCGGTTCCCAAGAAAGATCCCAACTCCTTCCGTTTATTAAGAACAGAAGTCAGAGTAGCATAACTTTGTTCCATGAGGCAATAGTCGGGTGATGTCGTTAACGAACAGCGAGAATAGCAAAGGTCCTAAAATGCTACCTTGCGGTACTCCGGAACCATTCTGGAACCACCTCGATTGGGAGGAACCCACTCTCACGGAAATTTTGCGACCGCGTAGATATGTGCTTATTTTATTTTTATTTATTTAATTTGTATTATGTAACTTGAGACTTCGGTCTCATTTAAATGCTACAATGATTTGTATACAGAACAGTGCGTGACTAATATAACTTTTATGATTTCAATTTGACTAATTCTACTAATTTAACGGTTAAAGTGCTCTAAACATTTCTTCTTAAATGCAAATTTCGAATTCATTAGAGTAAGATTATTGGGTAATGTATTTGGAAGTGGAGTGTCGAGGGATAACATATTTCCTTGCGCGCGCGGTTCTCAAAATATTTAATTTTTCGTGTAAATAGCCAGGATGGCTTGTTCTCGCAAGATCAAATAAGAATAAGCAACATCTCATAGGCGCAAACTTTATAAATGGGCAATTAAGCAGACGATACTGTAAATGAGAAACCCTGGAAAATCTATTCAAGTTGAATACATATCGTACACATGCATTCAATGCTATTTGTAATCTCGATTGAGCGTACATTGATGATTCGGAAAGCAGGAAATCACAAGCGATGAAATGAGGTAATACAAGACTTTTGAAAAGCTTGAGTTTCATATCCGCACTGAGGAAAGATGTAGTAGCATACAATGTACGAAGACCAGCATACACTTTCCCACATTGTTTGAATATATATTTATCAAAACTAAAGTTGGATTGAATAGTGATGCCAAGGCTGACACCATCTTCAACAAATTCTATTGTTGAGTTGTTAAACTGCAACGTCGGTTTTAGTATGATGTTATTTTGAGAGTTGTTTATGAATAAAGCATTGGTTTTATTAAAATTCAACACAAGCTTATTCATGTTCGACCATGCATATATTCTGGCTAAATCATCGTTGATTTTCTTTGAAACCATTGTTGCCGAATTATCCTGACAATCATAGTAAATTTGCACATCGTCCGCAAAGATGTGAATTTTGCAAAATTTCAACACTTGAGGAAGATCGTTAATATATAAGGAGAACAATATTGGTCCTAGAATTGAGCCCTGAGGTACTCCAGAGCATATAGGAAGGAATCTAGAAAAATCTCCATTACATAAAACTGTCTGGGTTCGATCTGTTAAATATGATTGAATAAGTGTGGTTGAATGGTTAGAAAAATTGAAGTTTTGAGCCAATTTTTTGCAAAGCATTTCGTGGGAAATTGTATCGAAGGCTTTAGAAAAATCCAGAAGTAATAGAACAACTGGTCGTCCCTTATCCAAGACCATCCCAATGTCATCAAATACCTTCAGCATAGCAGTTTTTGTACTGTGTTTAGGACGATATCCGGATTGAATTGAACTTAACAGATTATTTTGATTTATATAAGTGCAGATTTGGTTTTTGACAATCCGTTCGAATACCTTAGATAACGCACAAAGTATACTTATTGGACGTAGGTTCTGAATACTGTCCAAATTAGCTTTCTTTTTGATCGGAATTATTTTCGACTTCTTCCAACCCTCGGGAAAAATGCTTGTTGTTATGATGCAGTTGAATAAGTGGGTTATGGGTTTAATCACAAGTGGATTGATTGCCTTCAGAAATTTGATTGGAAGAGAATCAAGACCTGTTGCATTAGATTTCATGTGGAATAGTTCAATTACGACATCAATTTCGCTTATTAAATTGAAATAAAATGAATTTCGTGCAATAAAAGCTTGATTGTTGTCATTTTGAACAAAACTTGATCTTTCAGAAAAATTGCTAACGAAAACTTCATTTATTTCATTTGAATCAAATGACACAGGAGGTGATTTCTTAGATTCACCTAGCCCTAAGATTTTCAATCTCTTCCATAATTGTTTAGAAGGAACATTGGTGTCAATCCGGCTACCATAAAACGTTTCCTTCGCCTGACGAATAAGCAGAGTCACTTTGTTCCGAAGTGTTTTGAATACTTTATGATCATTAGGATTTTTGCTATTTTTCCATTTTTTGTAAGCCAGATCACGATCAATGATGGATCTACAGATGCGATCATTAAACCAAGGGTTTTTAGCTTGATCCGGTATGAGTGTTCGAATAGGTACAAAATTATCGTGCAAGTATTTTATATTTGAGTTGAAAAACTTAAGCAATACATTAGGATCATTTGATCGATAAAAACTTAACCAATCAAAAGATTGAAAGACTTGAAAAATACCATCTACATCCATTGAATAATAGTCTCGATATTCAACTTGTCTTGGAGTTGGTAATATTTCAAAATCAAGTGATGCGAAAATTAAGTCGTGATTTGAGAAAACAGGCACGTCGATTTGATTGAAGCGAAGCAAACGGGAATAACAGTTAGCCAACATAAGATCCAATTGGGAGGCGCCATTTTTATGGAAAAATGTTGGTTCGCAACCTAAACTCAACATCTTGTGGATAGACAGGATAGATTTGAATCTAGATGTCTTGGTTGAATTGTGGTCAAGAAGATTCGTGTTGAAATCACCTACTAAGAGTACGTTTTCGAATTTTGTTCCATAGTTACACAACAACTTATCAATTGTGTCAGCACAATCTACTTCTGGTGGATTATAGAATGCAGAGAGAAAAATTTTCTCGTTGCCCAACGTTATCTCGACTGCTACATACTCAGAGCACGGAATACCAGGTTGATAAATAGAAACATCTATAACTTTATACCTCAGTCCAGCTTTCATATACATCATGATTCCGCCACCTAGACGTCCTTTCCTGTCATGCCTGATCATATTATAACCCTCAATTCCTAAAACAGAATCATCAATGCGTTCATTGAGCCAGGTCTCATTAACACAGACGATATCGACTGAAGCAAGGTGAAGTATTTGTCTCAGTTCATCTAACTTACAAAGCTTGCGAGCACAAAGACTCTGACTATTGACACTACACACAGATAATTTTCCACGATGAAGAGCACACTTCATAACAGTCCCCGGCAAACACAGGTTCGTGGAGGCATTGGCATTGGACCGACTAGCCATTAGGATTGGATAAAGCAATGGCAAATAAGAAGAAATAAATAAAGAGCACTAGTATGTTAATTAGAGATTTCAACATGCCACGAAAGCAAACTAGATGATGCTCCTAATTTGTTGAGTTTGGCAAGCAAAATTCCATGATCAACACGATCAAATGCCGCTTTCAGATCGGTATAAATAGTGTCGATCTGATTACCCTGTTCCATAGTACGCAAGCATAGCGATGTAAATTCCAATAAATTTGTTGAAACTGATCGACCAGGGTAAAACCCATGTTGTGCAGTAGAAATGTAGCTTTTCACCCGAAACAGTAAATGATCATAAACAATGGCCTCAAGCACCTTAGAGCAAGCGCACAGGGAAGTGATTCCACGATAGTTCTCCACACTATGCTTATCTCCTTTTTTAAACACAGGGAACATAAATGATGATTTCCAACTTTCAGGAAACTTGTTCTTTCGTAAAGATATGTTGAATATTGTAGCGATCGGAGATTTTAGTGTTTCACAACATTTTTTCAATAAAGCAGCAGGAATACCATCAGGCCCAGGACAATAAGATTGTTTCAATTTGGAAACCGCACAATCAACATCCTCTGCAACAACGGAAAGAGTTCCGACTGAAAATCCGTCGCTAGCAACGTAACGCAAAGCATTATCAGGTGGTATTGATTCCATGCTGAATACACTCAAAAAGTATTTCGCAAACAAAGCACATTTACTACTGGTGGAAGACGCCACTTCATCATTTAGGAACATAGTCGACGGCAAGCCATTCTCATTGCGTTTATTATTAACAAATCGCCAAAAATGCTTAGGGTTGCCATGAATATTACGTTCTGTGTTACGCACATAGTTAAAGTATAGCACTTTGTTGAGGGTTTTATATTCCCGACTAGCCAATTTGAAAAGGTGACAATTATAAGCACTTCTGATTGAATGATAAGCGCGAAGGCAAGCATTTTTGCGGCGTTTTAGACGGCTAAGTTCCTGATTTCCCCATACAGGTTTACGGCGTGGACGAACCCGAGGGACATGTCGAAAGATTAATTCTTGAATCATAGCGGTGAAGTTATCAACTACATCATCAGCATCAGAACAGCTCGTCAAAAATGTCCAATCAGCATTGTAAAGGTCAGTATTAATTGCATCATAATCGCCTCGCCGAAAGTCAAACGTATTGGGATCAAATTCGTCGTTAAATAAAGCACCGATAGGCTTGTCGTATCTAACCATGAGGGGGGGGGGGATGATGAGAGTCAATATTGCACAGCACATCAAGTGCCGTTGTCACTGAGCAAGCTTGTAGAGCACTATGATTGACGAAAATAAGATCCAAGAGCCGACCATTGTGATTAACCACTGAATTGATTTGGTGAAGACCGTTTAAAGCAACGCCATCTAGAAGACAGGAACTGCCAGCATTAACATGAGAATGCGGAGTATTGACCACTAAATATCTGTTGTTTGCGTTCAATTTCCAGGATAGACCAGCGCGGTTGTAATCACCAAACAGTAACAGATCATCATCAGGGTTCAGAGCCTCGTTCGCTTTTATAGTTGACGATATATGACGTTCGATTACTTCAGTCTCAATGTATAAGTTAGGTGGAACATAAATAACTCCAATCGCCAACTTCGAGGTTCCATTCCAAATAGATATCCATAGTTGCTCAAGTGACTCATCCGTAGCATTGAATAATAAAGCAGACGAAAAACAACGTCGAACTGCTATGAGCACGCCACCGCCAGATGACTTATTACTGTTAACTGGACTGCGATCAGTACGAAAGACGGTGTAGTCCTCACCAAACAGCTGGTTAGAAATAATCTGTGAGTCAAGCCATGTTTCGGTGAGAACGATACAATCATACGGTGATTCCGATACTGCCAGTCTGAATTCCGAAATTTTACTACGAAGACCTCGAGTATTCTGGTAATAGAAAAGCGTAGGCTCAGGAGCAGGGACGCTCGACTGAGGCAGACGTCCAGCGACGTCAGCGAATGATGAGCTATGGCTGAAAGAGACATAATGATCTTTTTGCAAATTTATAGAAGGCATCAACTTAACTGGATTGGGGGCCCGGTGGCCCCCAGAGTCCACCGATGGATGATCATTCAAATTTGAGCTGGCTGACGTGATGAAAGAATAGGCGTTGATAGGTCGATTCGTGGAAGTACCGTTGCACTGGGAAGCCAAAAATCCCGGAAACCGGTTCCTCGCTCTTCAAATGCTCGAAAATAAATTCCTTGTGGCCAAGTGGAAGGGTCCAGTGAGAGTTCCTTCATATTCAAATCCAGACCGACTTTGAATGACACGAAGGCAAGCGACTTCAGATCAGCGTCTTTTTTAATTAATTTTTTAACAATGGGCTGAGCACCAGGCAGACATGACACCACAAGAGTAGCAACCTCAGCTTCGGTAACGTGAGGGGCAATACGTGATAGGTATAACCAGAATTTTTCAACTGGTTTAGGTACAGTTTCAATGGCAACAGAAACTTCATCAGATGACAGGGTACCACCAAACAGATTTTTATTGGATTTCGCTTGTTTCGGTGTAGTATCCGGTGAACGTACTCTTGGACGTTTGTTTGTACGATGATTTGATGAGATAGCAGGCGTTGCAACGGACAACAATTTTTCGGAAACAGATTTCATGAATGCATTGGTTTGCGCAAGTTCATCTTTTATACCATTCATGCAGCAACTGATCACATCAGATACTGAAGAGACTACAGCATTGCTTAAATCTTGCGAAGCATGATTTTTCATTTGATCGACAGATTTTCGGCAATCAGCGCAGAACCATAATAAGTTCGATTGTCCGTTGACGAAATCGAGATTTGAACGAATCCAGCCGAAGCATTTTATATGAGCAACAGAATCGCACAGATAGCATTTTATCAAATTAAGGTTTTTGATTGGTTCGGCGCATTCATAGCAGCTCTTGTCCATGATCGAGCTTTAATGTACGCAAATAGAATAACTAAAGGCGATTGTGGTGCGAAACGAAGATTACAGTATTTGCACAAAGATGGCACTTCGAGAGAAACAGTGCGTAGGAAAGTCTCAGATGATATGGATTGAATAAACACACGGAAACAAAGGCACTTAGGTGCACAAATGAAGACGCATAAATTGATGCAATACACTTGGCACAATAACAACTACAATAAGTGATAACACAGTAAGCTAAAATGACAAAATTCAGCTCTATCAAAGTAATAAAACAGGTTGAAAAACAACTTTGAATACGGAGCCAGAAATAGTCACGCAAGCGTTACGGCAGTGCACACAGAACAATATTGTAATTATAATATTTATAATAATTACATATATTATATTATATATGTAATTATTATTGTAATTATGAAATCATCAGCACCATTAGTAATTTATTCGCATAGTATTGAACACACTTCGCCCATTTAGATGCTCAGGACGACTCAGAAGATTGGAAAATCATCAAACCCGGCACTAAATCGAAGAGCTACTACCAGCTGTTCAACCATGATCGTAAACCCGGTCCATGACTGCAGTCCTCCATCAATACTTCCCAAGTTTAGCTTCACCTGGTCCAATCACCTCGCTCGGTGGACTCCTCTTCTTCTTGTCCCCGAAGTGGAGGCATGGGGACTATCTATCTTGTTCGTATTCAAACTATTTGGAAATGGTTGGCGTTGAAGTTACTCTCAATACAGACAAGAAAAGGAGTTGTATTAAATATCAGAATCTAGGTGGCTAATGGATGACTTTGATATGTGTGGGGCATAGGCAAGACAACCCGATGAGGGTCTACTATCAGTTCAACTGTGTGCACGAAAGTTGTCACACACCAATGCTCGAGGCAGCACACAACCGAACGACGCCTTACATCTCCCTTGCATCGTTCTGGCTCTGCCTTCTTTTCATCAGCAGTTCTACAGGTAAGACGTGCTTTCGACGGCTCCGTGATGCTCGGACGACGGCCGACTCCACAATATGGGACCAGGTAGAATCGTGCGCAATAAATCGATTGTTTCTCTGTTTTTATTTTTTCCCTTCAGAAATAAAAACCGTCCGTACCTATATTCTCGAAATCCGGCCACAAAAAATGGTTATTGAGTTCGGTTCATTATTAAGGCATTTTCGGACCTAGCATTCTGGAAGCTTGTTGACGTAGCCACCAAGGTGCCTCATCCCAAACACGATTTCTTATGCAAAACTTAAAGTCAACATCCAAGTTAACCATTTCACCTACAACATCGAGTCGCACGAAGGGTTCTCCGTAGCCACATTGGTTGCGCATACGCTTAGTAAGCGATCGATCGTGAGTTCAAAACTCAGAGCCCTCATTGACCATCTTTGTGCTGTTATAGAATAACTACGTCCACGCAACAATTATCAGCGATGGAGATCGATCCACGGTCCAAATAAGATCGATTCATCCTTACAACTGCTCTGCTTCGTAAGAAACATCGGGCTGTTGTTCTATTAAAAACACAACAATGATCATATCAACTGTCTCCGCTGTTCGGTGGTCTAGCTGGACAAAAGAAGAACAGAAGGAATACTTTTACGCCTCAATGGATATTGTGTAATGTACCATATGCAATGGTATAAAAGGAACACTCTTACGCCTAATATGGTAACTGTGTAAAGCGCTATGCATAGATTCGACAAAAAGATGTGACATATTCACTAGGGATTGTTAACTGGTTTACCGTTACCGGTATTACCGGTAATACCGGGTCATTTTCCATTACCGAATTACCGGTAATTTTACAATCGATAACCGGTAATTTCGGTAATTTTAATTTTTACATCATAAATAATATTCGCTTTTATGCCGCTTTAAAATATTACTCTAGAATCTAAATAAAGTCGAGAAATCCAACTGGCAGTGTTGCGCCGATTCTACGACCTCCGAACTTCTGTTCAGAAATAGCTGCTCGATCTCGATACTTGATGCACTCGAACCAGTTCTGGTCACTGTAGAACTGCTAGGCCGGAAGAACTGCACCCTTTATGAAACTGACGTCGGATTGAAATTTATGCTAGAACAGCTATCTTCATTCTGCTCTTCGCGTAACTAAGTGGCTACGAAGACCCCCTCTTTTTGTACAGAACAGGATTGATAAAACAGTCAAAACCAACGTTGAATAGGGTTTGTCAACAAAAAAAAAGCCTGGGAGAGCTTCAAAGCTCACCGGCACAACCCCCGTGGTTGCTCACCCAAGCTGGAATCAAAACTCTCGTGTTTACTCCGGACCAGGAGTAGCAATTTGTCCATCACCTGCTTATTGTAACATGTTTACATTCGTTTCTCTAAAGGTTTTAACCCGACAGGGTGACGATTTCACCCGCACTCTCATTTATTTCACCTGAAAACACCAGTTTTTGTATTCTATCAAAATTCAAAAATTCTCAAAAAATAATCAACAGATACTGTAGAATAGTTCATGTATAGTTGAAGAGAGGTTCTGCAACGATTTGAAGTCGGAGGAACATGGGAAGTATTGGAAATATATGGAAATCCTTAGGGGGTCGGTTTTAACCTGATTTCCCCTAATGAGATGCGATTTAGATTAGAAGATGACAAACTTAACATTATTTGTGTCCTTTAGTATTAATTTGAATTTGAATTTGAACAAACTAAGTTGGAAAATCCTGTAAAACGTTTTATTGTAAACTAATCATTATCAATAAAAGCCGTTTCTTCAAGAAAATGGTTTTGTTTCAATGTATTGTTTTACCGGTAATGAAATTTTCATTACCGAATAACCGGTTATTGAAATTTTGGCACGGTAATGCAATCCCTAATGTATACGATAAAATGCTGATGGGCCTAAATAAATAAACAAATGGGATAAAAAAAAGAAATTCTACTCATTTGACACAGTTTTTTGACGAGAAATCAAAGAAGTTCTGCGATGATGAATTCTGCAAGTTGCATGAAGAATGACGAAAGATTGTGAAACTAAACGGTGCACATAGAAAAAAAAGAAGATGTACGCCTTTGTATTTTCCTTTCGATTTTTTCTTAAAAATCGGCATGATTATTCCAATTCAATATTATTCAATATTTATCAATTTGAACGAAGACAAATCATTGGAGGATGAATCGCGGGGACTTATTATTGAAGCCCAGGCGAGGAAAGATTTTGCAATAGTAAACTGGTTTTAATGGGATGATGAATTTGTGGATCAGCTAAATGAACGGCATCAGTTATTAGGCACTGACTTACATCTATTAGTTTGATCGGCAATTTTGGATTTAAACTCGCCAAAACTACATAGCACAACACATCACGTCTATATCCTTATACATGTTATGATTTTCAATCACTGTATTCCATTTACGAAGCACTTTATTTTATCGAAAACTCACAGTTCAGCCAGCGTGTGCCGGTTTATGATAGAAAATGTCCGAGATTAGATTCACATGTGATGTTTTAATGATGACAATGTAAATATTATGTTTTATTACGTGATCACATGGTAAATGAAATTTGGAAGAAAACAAACAACAATACAAATAGCTTCCCGAGTTGTTGTTCCCCAAAGCTGTTCAAAAAATTGAGAGGAAATTGCCTCTTTAATTATATTCACATGTTTATACTGTTCAAACATAGAATAGAGAATAGAAACAAACATAAACTTAAATTTGAGCGCAATTCAACTATTTTTACGATAATTTTTTCCATGAAATGGAGAAATATCCACATGGACAATAGGGGGAGGGGTATAGAAAATGTCCATGTTTGTCCACGGAGGGGGAGGGGGTGTCTGAAATCGTACTTTTTCTGTCCACGTGGTATGTGGACAGCTCCTTATGTGTTCTATGTACAAAAGTGACACATTCTCTGCAGGTGGTGAAAATTTTTGAACGAAAATAGAGTCTGATAATGTTTTTTTTTACTATAGAGAAAGTTTTGGCGGAAATGCAAGCAAATGTATAGGAAAATAAGTTAATTCGGTTCATTTTGGATCAGGGACAGTGTGTTCTATATATTAAAATAACTTCACGTAATAATTTTCAAAAATACAACTATTTAAAATTGCTTTCGGTCTGCTACTCTGACAGAGAGTACATTGCTCCAAAAATGCGGCTGAATTATTTTGACGTTTGATCTAGCAAGGTTGTCACATTTTCATCAAACGACTGAATTTGAGTCGAACGGATTTCAGAATGCTCGATCGAATTGTGAGATTCGATATTGTTACCACAAACAAGGTTCATGGCCGTGGAGGTGCTCTGGCGTAGTGGTAACAACTTTTATCGCTTTGCATGATAGAAAAAGTACAGAGTGTTTCACCAACGACACGATCAAAAGCGTAGGCGGATATCTAAGGTGTGATCAATCATCCACAAATATCAACAACGCAGTCAAGATCGCCCCAGTTGAGCAAAACATTTAATGCGCATATTAATGTTGAGTTTTGTGGTTCGGTGGAGAGCAATAAATACTTTCGCATGTCCATACATAACTTAAGCAATTTGGCTGTGTTTCAAATTCAGAATATCGATGTGAATACCCCTCGATTGAATGACAACGTCGAAACCTAGACATAATTTATATAGCAGAACAACGTATGCCGGGTCAACTAGTATGCTCTATAAATATCAATAACTATTGATTGAGATTTGAAAAAAAATGTCCGGAATTCAAACTGCGGCACAATGAAGAAATTTACAAGTTTTGAACAAATATAACATGATTTTGTAGAATTTTGTGATTCATAACTTACATGAATGCCTTCTAATTCTATGAGAACAGTAATTTTTCATTATTTTTAGTAGTTCAAGTAACATCACCTAAATGTCTAAATGTCCGGATTTCGATGCATTACGGTCATGAATTATTGTATAGAATCACAGTAGGCATTTTTTTTTGTCAGGTTCAGTTCAGTTCTTTGTTTTAAAGAGGCTTTAAGCTTTGCAGTGCGAATGACTCTATTTTTGTCGGGCAGAATTCATTGGTTGATATAATGGCGTTAGTGCGTCTTGAATCGAGTTGGCACGCTCCCAATGAAACCTCGGGCTATCCGCTCGTGAGCTAGCTGAGCTATTGAATTATATCAGGATTACGGTGTGCGATGAAATTATTAGGAGAATGTCTGACCATATATAAAAAAAAAAATCTGAAAGGGGAAGAAAAAAAGGCAGCTGATACCAGCATGCATTCAAAAGTTGTGGTTATAATTCAAGCCCAAGAACAAAAAGATCGAATTCGTCTCGAAAGAAGCCGCATGCATTTGTTCTCGAGGCTTAGACCAGGGGTGGCATTTCGCATTTCGAAACGAGTGATGTTCGTTCGTTTCGTCAACTCTTGCCATTATGAATTTCGAAGCGAGCTCGAAACGAGCGAAATGAATAAGGCAGTAGTAGAGTTTCGAGCAAAGTTTGACATTATGTAACAATGTGTTCGAGCATTCTTTAACTCGAAACGAAAACAAATGTCTCGACAACAAATGGTTCATCGTCGTATGGGAAAATGCTAGTGAAACGTCCATTTTAATACTAAACCTTA
This sequence comes from Toxorhynchites rutilus septentrionalis, assembly GCF_029784135.1. Taxonomy (NCBI): domain Eukaryota; kingdom Metazoa; phylum Arthropoda; class Insecta; order Diptera; family Culicidae; genus Toxorhynchites; species Toxorhynchites rutilus. Next base: position 174,336,628 of record NC_073744.1, read on the forward strand.
CATTGAAGAGAATTTCAATTGCATTTCCTTTGGTTTTGACGTCTTTTTGTACAAGTATGTGAGTATAAATACAATACTTTTATTTCAGCACTATGAAATCACAAAGAAATTCAACGAGCATCACATTTGCAGTACATTTATTTTCCGTAAGCCTTACAATGGGTATATAAGTACCATCAATACACAGGGTATTGAATTTGTCGAATAACTATTGCTTTGTTTCATTAAACGATGTTGTATCCAATTCGATCTATTTTTCGCATAATTTTTTTTTCCAGAAGTGGTATCATTTAATCGAGCACTGATGAAACTGTTGGTTGAGTCATACAAAGTAAAAAGTTTTTTCCTTCATTACATTAATTAAGTACGACCAGAAGCCAGAACATTCAAAACGTCCATTAATTTCAAAGCTGCAGGAATAGCAGTACTTTTGAAAGTTGTTTGGAACACGGTTGTATGCGAAATATTTTTAAATGCTGCTCGACTAAGTCTGATATACTGCCGAAACCTTGAAACAAAAGAATAGTTATTATCATTTATATCGGAAACGTTCATAAGACAAATTAACTCATTTTCACTTAGCGAAAGAGAGTCACTGTTATCGCCCCAACTCCCGCCTCTGTGGAATAGGCGAGTTCTCTTCTTCACTATCGCTGTCGTCAAAAAAAAATTCACGATCTTCTCTTTTTAATCACAATTCAAATATAATATCAAATTAAATTTGTTTTTTCGGCATTTGTCGCCACACGAACTGAAACTCTGGCAGCTTTGCCTGAAATTAATTAGATTATGGTTTATAGCACAAGAGTCTATAGAGAATCACTTTATAAAACAATTTTGTATAGTGACAGAGAAGCGTTAACAACTGAAATCTAAAATTTGTAAAGACTATTGAATTTGATTTATTTGCCTAGAAGTGCACCGAATTGTAAGTAATTCATATAAAAGTAAATGGATATAAATAAAAATAAATGTATTTTTTAGCTTGAAGCTATTCGCTATCAAGACCGGGCATTTTTTATTTTTACCGGAACATTTCTTCAAGAATTCGCAACGATGGCCGAAAATCCTAACCTCGATGAAACATCCGATCCTTATACATCTTTCTACTGTGTAGAATGTAAAAGACCAAACGCGGCCGATGATATTGTGGCTTGCGATCGTTGCCACCAGTGTCGTTGTCGACAATTTCTTCATCTACCAGGAAGGCACGCGCGGAGCTGAATTTACAGCGTTTGGCAGAAAAGAAGGAGTTAGATAAAAAAGAGCTAGAACTGCAACTGGAGAAGAAATATATAGAGGAAAAGTATCGCCTGATGGAACAAACGTTGGAAGAAGAAGAAGAAGAAACACGGAGTATCAGAAGTCAACGTAATGCTATGAGCCGACTGGAGCAGCAAAGTGCGGTGAACGAGTGGGTGCAGAAATCCGTCGGAGTTGGTGGAGCAGGAACTGAGCGAATAGAAGAGTCAATGGAGAAGCAGATCAATGAGAATAGCCATGTGTCTAACCCAGGGAAGGAAGTGGAACAAGAAGGCGCGGTTGGAGGAGACTGTATTATTGCAAACGAATCCCAGCAGAACACGTCATCGATACATCCGAAACCGAAACTGAACGTAGGACAATTACCATTGGAGATACGACAAACTCAACTAATGTCGCTACAGCTGAGCGACCAGCGGAAAGAACTGCAGGTGGTACCGGAGGATAAATTGCCAACGACAATGATACCGACGAACAAAGGAGCCATTCCGAAAATACGAACGAACGATGTCAATCCAGGGAAAAATCGTATAGGAGAACCTGGATCAGACGGTGTTAAGCAGCCAGGCCCGAAAGTGCGCTTGGAAAAAGAACTTAACATAAAATCTAAATTTCCGTTGAAGCAGCAGCGACCCGCCCTAGGCCTAGATCCAATGCCGCTACTCAACGTGCCGATTCGTGATACAATCCTACCAGAACAGCAGCGACTTAGCGCGCCCTCGTATCAAACATTAAATAGATACCCACGCGGTGAGAGAAATGATTTATCAATATTACCACAAGTTTATCATTCTAGACCGACGCCAGATCAGCTAGCAGCACGGCAGGTTTTACCACGGAACCTGCCAACCTTCACGGGCAATCCAGCTGATTGGCCCGTGTTTATAAGTAATTACAATTACACTATCGATAGATGTGGGTACAGCGCAGGAGAAAATATGATCCGGCTGCAACGTTGTCTCAAAGGGGCTGCTTGGGAATCTGTAAGGAGCAGGCTGATTCTCCCAGGTTCAGTTCCTCACGTCATTGAGGCTTTGCGGATGCGCTATGGACGATCGGAACTCTTGATAGAGTCACTCATCGAAAAAGTAAAATCGTCATCAACACCAAAAGCCGATCGGTTAGAAACGATCATTGAATTCGGCACGACTGTACAGGCGTTGTGCGACCATAGAATCGCGGCCGACATGCTGGATCATCTGTCCAATCCGTGTCTCTTGAAGGATCTGGTGGCGAAGTTGCCGGCAGAATATCGTATGAAATGGGCAAGTTTCAGAAGAAAACAAAGAAACCGTTGATTTGAAGGCTTTCGCTAGTTTTATGGACGAAACCGTTGTAGACGCATACAGTGTTTCCTCATATTCTGGACCTGGGAGCTTGGATCGCCGTGGAAAGTCTAAGCAACCAGATCGCAGTTTGATACACACCACCGACTCAAGCGCGAACGAAAGAAATAAGAGAGTCGACGAAACCGACTCCTATAAAGGAGGACGATCTAGAAAACTGGAATGCTCAGTGTGTGCGAAGGAAGGCCACAAAGCAAGGGAATGTAAGTTCTTTAAATCGTTATCAATCGATGATCGATGGAAGAAAGTTCAGTGCTTAAGTCTCTGCCGAACCTGTTTATTTGCACATGGTCGGAGAGCTTGCCGCAGCACGTTGCGATGTGAAATCGACGGATGCCAGGGAAGGAAGGAAGGAAGGTATTGAATTAGAGAGACTTTAAACTCTGAGAGTTCATTCGTCTCTGACGGATGCCAGGCACGACATCACCCTCTTCTACATTCAACTACTAGATCACCAATATCATCAAAGCAAGAGCAGTCTGTTGATCATCACGTTCATCAAACGTTACCCACTCTTTTCTTTCGAATACTCCCGGTTACCCTTTACAATGGGACAACTTCTATAGACACATTCGCCTTCTTAGACGAAGGATCGTCGTTCACCATGATCGAGGATAGCTTGTCAACGCAGTTGGGTGTTGACGGATATAATTACCCACTTCGTTTGAAATGGACGGCCAACATGTCGCGACAGGAGAAAAACTCCAGACGTGTTTCGTTTGATATTTCTGGTTTAGGAGAAAAAAGGAGATTTTTAGTAACAGACGTGGGAACTATCGAATCGTTAGATTTGCCAACCCAGAGTCTACAATTCAATCAACTGACGAAAAGATATCAGCATTTGCGGAGACTGCCAGTTAAGTTACAGCGAGGCGAAACCGCAATTTTTGATTGGTTTGGACAACCTCAGGCTTGCCGTTCCATTGAAGTCGCATGAGGGGGAATATGATGAACCAACCGCAGTGAAGACAAGGCTTGGGTGGTGCTTGTATGGTGGCAAACGTTCGCCAGACGCTCTATGTCATTTTCATCTATGCGAATGCAACGATGATCGCTCGACTCTGAAGGCCTTTTTCACTACTGAAGACGTGGGTGTTCAACCAAAGACAACTAATGTGTCAAAAGATGTGAAGCGAGCGATGGATATTCTCCAAAAGACAACCGTGCGAGTAGATGATCGCATCGAGTCGGGACTCATTTTCAAATACGATGATTTTGAATTCCCAGACAATCTACCGATGGCTATCCGGCGGCTTGAGTGCCTAGAACGAAAAATGGCGAAAGACCCTGATATGAAAAAAAAAGCTAATGAAAAAGATCGACGAGTATTTGATCAAGGGCTACGCTCATCGCGCTACAAAAGATGAGTTGATGGCTGCAAACCCCCGTCGCACGTGGTACTTGCCTTTGGGTGTGGTGGTGAACCCGAAAAAGCCGGATAAAATCCGTCTGATTTGGGACGCCTCAGCCTCAGTGGATGGTCTCTCCCTTAATACGTTCCTCCTAAAAGGGCCCGATCAACTGGCTTCGTTACCATCAGTGCTCTTCCGATTCCGCCAGTTCCGGGTGGCGGTGAGCGCTGACATAAGAGAGATGTTTCATCAAATTGGAATCAGGTCAGAAGATAGACACGCCCAACGATTCATATTTCGGACCGATCCATCGCAGCCTCCAGACATCTATATAATGGATGTGGCAACATTTGGATCATCTAGCTCCCCGGCCACCGCGCAATATGTAAAAAATTGGAACGCGCAGCAGTTTGCAGATCAATTTCCAAGAGCGGTAGAGGGAATCGTTTTCAACCACTATGTGGACGACTACCTCGATAGCTTCCAGAAGGAATGTGAGGCGTTGCGGATTGCAAAGGAGGTTCGAGCAATTCACAAACACGGTGGGTTCGACATACGGAGTTGGTGCTCCGATCGACCTAGTGTACTAGAGGGCCTCGGTGAACAGGTGGAAACTGTCGAGAAAGATCTCAACTCGGACAGCGGAACAGATCAATCGGAGCGTGTGTTGGGCATGCTGTGGGTCACCAAAACGGACGTACTTCGTTTTTCTACCACGATGCGATGCGATATAGCTGAACTAATTGAAAGCGGAAGGAAACCTACTAAACGAGAGATTCTACGCTGTGTCATGACGCTTTTCGATCCGTTGGGTGTTCTTGCACCATATTTAATCCAAGGTAAAATGGTCGTACAGGATGTATGGCGAGCGGGAGTCGAGTGGGATCAGCAGATTCCCGTCGAATTGCCTGATAAATGGCAAAAATGGGTCGAGGCTCGCATGCTCAGAGCAAGATTAATAATATTACCATCCCCCGCTGCTATTATCCTCCTACTAGCTGTGGAGAGTTTTGTTTCGGGGGTTTTTGTGCTCTCTTGGCCGAGTGGTTAGCGTCATAACTAACATGTCGGGTGTTCGGGTTCGATTCCCGTTCTGGTCGGGGGATTTTTTCGTCAAAGAAATTTCTTCCGACTTGCACTGTGATCACGCGTATTCTAGAGCTTGCCACTCAGAATGCATTCAAGGCGTGTTATTTGGCATAGAAATCTCAACTAAGTACTAATAAAAATGACGCAAGTAATACTACGTTGAGACGGCGAAGTTCCTCTAGGAACGTTAGTGCCATTGAAGAAGAAGAAGAAGCTGTGGAGAGTTGCATGACATACAATTGCATATTTTTGTAGACGCGAGCGAGCTCGCTTACGCATGCGTGTCGTACTTTAGAATCCAGCAAGTTGGCGGCACAGTGGAAGTCGCGCAGATCATGGCAAAAGCGAAGGTAGCACCAGTGAAACCGATGACGATTCCCCGTCTAGAGCTTCAAGGGTGTGTACAAGGTGCGCGATTGGCAAAATATATCGTCGAAGGCCATACGTATCAGATATCCAGAAGATATTTCTGGTCCGATTCAAGCACTGCACTAAGTTGGATCAGAGCTGACCCCCGAAAATACCGTCAGTTCGCTGCTTATAGAGTGGGAGAAATTCTCGAATTGACAAGCCGAGATGAGTGGCGCTGGGTACCCTCAAAGTTGAATCCTGCTGATGAAGCCACCAGATGGGGTGACGATCCATTTACCAATAACCGCAGTTCATGATACAACGGTCCCGCTTTTTTGGATCATACAGAAGATAAGTGGCCAGAGTGGAAAACGCCACAAGAAAACCGCGAAGAGCTGCGTGCGTGTCACATTCATAGGAAAGTAAACTTCGCTTTACCTGTTATCGATATAAATCGCTTTTCTCGGTGGAGTCGTGTCCTGCGTTCTATGGCCTACGTTCACCGTGTAGCCAGCAATTTCGTAAAAATAATTTCACAAGAAAATCGCGTGTCAGGTCCACTAACACGAGAAGAGTTCCTGCTGGCCGAACGAACGCTGTTTAAAACGGCTCAGTGGGACTACTACGCAGACGAAGTTGCTACGCTTTGAGCAAATCAACATCTGCCTGCAGAAAAATGTACTCCTCTGGAAAAGAGTAGTCCTTTATACAAATATTCTCCGATGCTGGATGAACATGAAATTCTGCGCGTCGACGGTAGGATAGGAGCAGCACGATATGCTGCGCTTGACGTAAAGTACCCTGTAATCCTGCCCAAAAACCATCGTTTAACATTTTTATTCATCGATCATCTCCACCGGCAATACCACCATGGAAATAATGAAACGGTGGTCAATGAGGCGCGGCAACGCTTCTGTGTACCTCAACTTCGTTCGTTGGTCAAGAAAGTTTCGCGGGATTGTCAGATCTGTAAAATACGAAGAACATCTCCGAAAGTTCCCAGAATGGCACCACTTCCCCAGGCCAGACTTTCCTCCTATGTGCGCCGGTTTAGCTACGTCGGCTTGGACTATTTTGGGCCACTTCTAGTGAAAGTTGGTCGTAGCCAAGCTAAGCGCTGGGTTGCCCTTTTCACATATCTGACCGTCAGAGCGGTGCATGTGGAGGTAGCATTTAGTTTAAGTACTGCCTCGTGTATCAAATGTGTTAGACGGTTCATTGATCGTCGTGGTTCCCCAATTGAAATATTTATCGACAATGGGACCAATTTCCAGGGAGCCGAACGACTTTTACGGGAACAGATCAACGAAGGATTAGCGGAAACTTATACCAATTCAACGACGACATGGCGATTCATTCCCCCAAGAGCACCTCACGTGGCCCTACAGGATGGATACGATAATGGCAGACTAAATGACGAAGATCTTCTGACTCTATTGATTGAAGCGGAGGCAATCGTCAATAGCAGACCGCTCACCTATCTGCCGCTGGATTCAGATGAGCAAGAGTCACTCACACCAAATCATTTTTTGGTGGGAAGTTCATCGGGTGTACGTCAACCAATGCGAACTACCGATGGAGGGGGTCTCCGTAGCCACATTGGTTGCGCGTTCGCTTAGTAAGCGATCGATCGTGAGTTCAAAACTCAGGACCCTCATTGACCATCTTTGTGTTGTTACAGAATAGCTACGTCCACGCAACAATCATCAGCGATGGAGATCGATCCACGGTCGAAATAAGATCGATTCATCCATACAACTGCTCTGCTCTGCAAGACACATCGGGCTGCTGTTCTATATATAACTCAACAATGATCAATCAACTGTCTCCGCTGTCCGGTGGTCCAACTGGATAATGGAAGAACAGACAGAATACTCTTACGCCTAAATGGCTACTGTGTGAATGTACCATATGTAATGGTATAGAAGGAATACTGGCGAATGGCAACTGTGTAATGTGCTAATTATAGATATATGATAACCTAAGTGGTGCGGAAGGAAGGAAGGTATTGAATTAGAGAGACTTTAAACTCTGAGAGTTCATTCGTCTCTAGTGGTGCGGACTCAATCCACTTCATTTTCAAGCAAATTCATGCATGTTTTCAAGCGATTTCTTGCAATAAATTTTCAGACCACCAGGGATGCCAGATTTACAAACATGTTTGTAAATTTACAGACATATCTGTAAAACACTTATTTTTGTTGTAGACTTTTTGGATATAACAATATTTCACAGGTTTTTGAAAAAATAAGAGGCTCTATTCATCACATCAAAGATATTTCACTCACCATATGACATTTTTCCATAGTTTAGTTTGGAACTCACACACATAAGTACTTTGGCCCTGACATCATTGCAGACGAAAGAGAGTATACGGTTATTCACAATTAATGAAAAATTTCATTCTCTGCAGGTAAGGAAAAATCTTGAACGAAAATTGTCTCTGATAATTATATTCTGTTCTAGATAAGATTGTTTTGCTGAAATGCAAGGAGATTTATTGAAAAATAGTTAAGTTAGGGTCAGGACTATGTCTTCTGAGTATTTTAACAACATCGAATAAAAATTTTCATTCTATTTTCAACAACTTACATTCGCTTTCGGGTCTGCTTATGACGAAATATGGGTTACTGTTCGATATTGTAACCACAGACATGATTCATGGCCGTGTGGTGATCTAAAACTTGTATAGCCTTGCATGGCGGATGGAAAATATACACTGCATTTTCTTATAAATTTCATCAACGAAAAGACCGCAAGCCTTGGTGGATGTCCAATATATCAACGAAGAAATACTGATTTTTATAAAAATTAACAGCGCGTATGTATGTGTAGATCGTTGAAATATTTAAACACACTTACAACACATAAGTTATTAAGTGGTCCGAAAAATCAATTTCTTTTCACATTTTCCCAAAAATGACAAATGAAAATTATTAACTTTTGAATCACTGAACCGATTTAGATGATCGACATATAAAATTGAAACTAATGACAAAGCCTTTTATTGGAAAATATTTAACTTGCGAAAAAATTATTATATTTTAGTAATTATTGATTGTAGTCGTTTTTTATTTTTTTATGACTCTGGACTAGAGGGCGCTATATTTTTTTATATTTTTTCTTGAAAGCTGAGGATTTTTTACATATCATATCTCGATATCAGAGATGCTGTTTCTTCGTTTTTTAGATATGATTTTTTCAAAGTTAACCGGTGGTTCGAAAAATCATTTTTCCCCCTTTGTCCAAAAATAACTTTCCGCAAAAAATCATAACGTCTGAACTACTGAACCGATTTAGATGATCGATATATTAAATTGAAGCCAATAAGCATAATTTGAAAAATATCACACTTGCGGGAAGATTGGATTCTAGTAGCATAGGTCTAGTTTAGTCACATATGAATATTGATCGAAGACTTAAAACATGTTAAATTTACAAAATTATAACTTAAAAACGATAATTGTAGCATCTCTGATATCGAGATATGTTTGGTAAATAATCCTCAGCTTTCCATAAAAAAATATAAGAAAAAATAGAGCGCTCCTATCTTTAACCGAGAAAACTATGAAAAACTAACTCAATCAATAATTACAAAAACAAAAATTAAATTTTTCTCAAAAGTAATATTTTTTCAAAGAAAAATAACTCGTCAGCTTCAATTTGATATGTCGATGATATGAATCGGTCCAATAGTTCATAAGTTATGACTTTTTGTAGTGGGAAAAATGGGGAAAATTGTTTTTCGAACCATCGATTCGTTCTGAATATTTCAAAAACGAAAAAAATAGCATCTCTGATATTGAGATATTTTATGTAAAAAACTCTCAGCTTTCAAGAAAACATATAAAAAAATATAGCGCCCCCAAGTCCAAAGCCATGAAAACATTAAAAAACGACTACAATCAATAATTACGAAAATAGGATCCATATTATCTGCAAGTTCAATATTTCTCAATTAAAGCTCATTGGCTTCAATTTGATATGTCGATCACATTTGATATGTGTTTGATATGTCGATCAAATTTATAACTTTCGAACCACTTAACCGATTTAATTTTTGAAAAAAGTCATTTTGGGAAAAGTGGAAAAAATGGAAATGGGCACCCCAATGAAAAAATAAAAAAAACACGAGTTTAATGTTTTGCGATAAAGAACAAAATTACCACTTTTGACGAAGATCTGAGAACCACTATATTGGTTTGGCATGGAATGGCTGTATATGTATACAAAATACAATCTTACGTGCATCGCGATGTACAAAGTATTAATGAATATGTGAAAATTAACGTTAAAAGACATTTCTATAGATCTGCACACTTTTACAGACTTTTCCACATTTTTAACAGACATTCACATATTTTTACAGACTTTTTTTTTAAATCATCTGGCATCTCTTCCTTCCACTTTTTATCGAATATTTTCAAATCGCAGGAGTAAACATTTACGTGACTTTGACTTCGTTTGTTTTCATTTCGTTCGGAAAAACGTTATGTCAAAGAGAGGGGACATTAAAAATGCGTTGCTTAGTGAAAGACTGAGATGCTCTTTCAGAGATGCAATGGTTAATTAAACAATTAACGGAAAAATGTAGTTCGTTCATTTTATAATTTTAATTATTTTTGCCCTTGACAACAATACCTCTTTCATAGTGTTGATTATCATAAGAAAAATAACACTCCTGATCGTTGGATCTCTTTTGACATTTCAATTGGATCTTTTTTGACAGCCGTTTTGATTCAGTCCGCACTACCTAGATGATAACCATGTGACATGTACACGATTAAAAAATTCGGCTCTGTTACAGCTAAAATGCTAATGAGCCTTAAATAAAAAATTGGGATAAAAAAAAAAACTACCGATGGAAACTGTAGCAAAATCCTTAAGAGTTCATGGATAGCTATACAGAAACAGTTGGACCATTTTTGGAAGCGTTGGGTAAGGGAATATTTACCAACTCTCACAAAGCGCACTAAGTGGTTCGAGCCGATTAAAAATGTTGAGGACGGCGATCTCGTTCTTATCATTGACGACACGAAACGAAATGGATGGGTAAGAGGTCGCGTTCTTGAAGTGATTCCTGGTAAGGATGGCATAGTACGGCAGGCTGTTGTACAGACAGCAGGAGGAGTTTTCCGACGTCCCGTTTCGAAATTGGCTGTAATTGAAGTAACAAGAACTGGTGAAACCCCGACCCGAGGAGGGTTCCACGAGAGGGAGAATGTCGCCACACGAACTGAAACTCTGGCAGCTTTGCCTGAAATTAATTAGATTATGGTTTAAAGCACAAGAGTCTATAGAGAATCACTTTATAAAACAATTTTGTATAGTGACAGAGAAGCGTTAACAACTGAAATCTAAAATTTGTAAAGACTATTGAATTTGATTTATTTGCCTAGAAGTGCACCGAATTGTAAGTAATTCATATAAAAGTAAATGGATATAAATAAAAATAAATGTATTTTTTAGCTTGAAGCTATTCGCTATCGAGACCGGGCATTTTTTATTTTTACCGGAACAGCATTGGTATTTAAAATAGATGTAGAGGTTTGTTTACAAACCCAAAAATGTGACATTTCTCTTCGAGACAAATTTTGCTCGAAATCTAGTACACTGAAAATATTAACTCGAAAAAGATACTAAAATCAACTCGACTCGAGTTTGAATTATCTCGAAACGAGTTACTCGTTTCGAAATACGCAATGTCACCCCAGGTGAGACGAACTATTGCGGAAGCTCCATTTGATCCTAGAAAGTTCCAAGGGAACAAACATTCGTCTAAAGCAAGAATTTATCTCTCATTCCAATGACTTATTCTCCCTAAAGCCATTGATTAAATGTTGAAAAATATGAAAATTATTAAAAAAATACGATAATTAAGGCCTAAATCTTTTTTTTTTATCCCATTTATTTATTTAAGGCTCATTAGCATTTCAGCTGTAACAGAGCCGAATTTTAATCGTGTACATGTCACATGGTTATCATATCTATAATTAGCACATTACACAGTTGCCGTTCGCCAGTATTCCTTCTATACCATTACATATGGTACATTTACACAGTAGCCGTTTAGGCGTAAGAGTATTCTGTCTGTTCTTCCATTATCCAAGTTGGACCACCGGACAGCGGAGACAGTTGATTGATCATTGTTGAGTTATTTATAGAACAGCAGCCCGATGTGTCTTGCAGAGCAGAGCAGTTGTATGGATGAATCGATCTTATTTCGACCGTGGATCGATCTCCATCGCTGATGATTGTTGCGTGGACGAAGCTATTCTGTAACAACACAAAGATGGTCAATGAGGGGGTCCTGAGTTTTGAACTCACGATCGATCGCTTACTAAGCGAACGCGCAACCAATGTGGCTACGGAGACCCCCCCGAGGCCTAAATCTGTGTAGCGTTCCAAAAGAGGCCTAACCGAAGACTATTTTTTGTTTGTCAGCGCTCCGCCATAGATAACGGGGTTAAATAAACAATCCTTACTGAGGGCTGACATCTATGACTTGAGTTTACCATTATTTTCAGGATTCTATGGAATTTTCCCGTAGCTCAACTCAGTGTTCAGCTCCAGAATCCCCTCGGAGCCACAACGTACCCTAACAGCAGATAAATTGTGCTTCTCCGCCTGTCAACAAGTTCGGTTCAAATGCGCGGGTAAATATGCTTTTGTTGCAATTTTGCTAAATGTGCAACCCGTGCACTTTGCACGGAAAATTTTACCACTCCCACTGGGTCACACGGCAAACATCTGGAGGCAACAGACAAACTTTCCCACGATGCTCCACCCTCGACTCCAGCCAACCCCACAGGGGAGGGGGGGAGCAATATTTCTATTAGTTCCGCTTGGTTTGTTCCTTCTGCTTCTCATCCCCACCCCAAACCATGGGCTTCATAAATATTCATTTATTTTGCTACGATGCAACGATGGAAACAGTGACCGGGGGGATGGATGGTGATCGGGAGCGGGAAGATGGCTTGTTTTGTTTGGCTTCTTTTCTAGTATTGTTCAAAAGTGGTCTTCTGCTGTTTGATTTGTATATGGTAACATCTGAAAAAGTTTATTCAATAAAAAAAGATTCCAGCTACAGGTAGAGTGCTTTTCCGGTACATGATTTATAAAGAGAGGAGAAAATACAATACAATCTTGTAGAAATAGAGACACCTTTCAGTTTCAGTTTCCTGTCCGCTAGTGGATGGGTTTGTGTGTACATGTATATAAATCTGCTATAAAACAATTTACCCCCCCGAAGAAGGGGAAAGGTAGGAGAGTCAAAGGCGTTTCACATAGTTCGGAAGGATCCAGTGGGAGGTCGGTTGTCTCTTCACACAAAACTCATCGTGTAAAATTTGTTGGGAGAAGTAATGCTATGTTTCTGGACTGAGGATCGCTCTTACCGCCGCCGCACATCTCAAGCTCTCTTGATTCCGTAATCCTAACCACTGGTTGTGAGGGGGTAAAATAGTCTACTTATATAAAAAACGCCAGTCAACACTATGAGCTATCTTTTTAGAGTTTTTTCATCTTTTTTTTTCACTAGCGTTTCACATGTATACTGGTTGTGTCACTACAAACGATTGTTTATTTATTTAAGTCTGATTTTGATTCTTATATCTAAGCTATTTGCTTTCTCCCGCAATGAGATGGAAGTTCCGCGATTCATCTCTGCGTCCATATGGAAATTATTACTCTCTTTTGTCGCTTGTTTTTCAGCTTCTTCTTTTTTTCTCTCACAACAAACATAAATTGACTATATGAAATATGCTATTAGAGATTTCTGTTTTACATAATAAATATCAACACATCTAATTGTTTCGGGGTTGTCACATACATACATCAACATAGATCGTTATTATTCTTGTCAACATTGCTAAATAAGTTTCTGCTTATGCTTATGATTTATAAATAACGTGACACAACAGTTCATCAAACAGCAAACATTTTTTTATCGGCTAGAGTGGAAAATGCTTCATATACTGATAATAAATATGATCGTCCATTACAATGTTATTTTGATTTAACAACCCCATACGGGTCAAAAAGGGGTCCACATCTGCGGAAATGAGGGTCAACAGCTGCTACACAGTAATTGTGGCTGCCACAGAAGTCGAACAAAATAACGTTCGAACCGTCGGAGCCTTCCAGTCCATCGATCGGACCGCGGTAAAAAGGAGCACAGTGGATTTATTGGCCATCCGGCGCTGGCCTAAAAGCCCCCGAAGTTCGTCCCTAACGTAACCAACAAAAACTTTAACATAAGGAATTTTTAACCAGCAACAGCAGCAGCAGCAGTTTAAATTTCGTAATTACGAAACTTGTTGACCACCTCGCTCGGATTCTCCGAGCCCCATTCGCCCTTCCGACCGCCGTAGTACAGCGCAGCGCCTCCCTCCGACGCCCGTCGGTGGGCCGGGTTTGGCTGGGCGGCGCTCAGGCCGCTGCCGGCACCCGCACCCGCACCGCCCGATTCCGGCAGCATACGGTCCTTGGTTTTCGGTGTGGCCCAGTGCATGCTCTGCTGGACGTGTTCCTTCATGCCGACCCAGTTCTTGTAGCTGATGTGGATGCCGCTGCCACGCCACTTGTCGTAGTTGGCGCGCTTCTCCGGGTCGCACAGGATCTCCTTGGCTTCCTGGTGGGGTTGGATGGACGAGAGGAGAAAAATGGAGGAAAACTGGTTAGCGATTTTTTAGATTTGTAGGATTGTGAACTTATGTAATAAGTATGGAGAAAAAGGGTCTACAGCAATAATTTTCACAAGAATCAAACTGTGTAAGCAATTGTAATTTATGCTTTCCAATATAGGTTTTGTTTTTTTGTTGGCTGCCCAAATAATGTCGCAGCAACTAGAATTTACATTATATCAAATTCAAGCACAGATTCAATCATAAATGCAGGTTCATTCACTAATGGGACACCGTCCATCGTTATTTCCACCTAAGTATCGACAAGTATTCTCAAACATTTGATACGTTTTTATTCAATGTCCTGGAAAAAGTCACAGGAGGGTTGTGTCCGAGACACGATCGCATAGTTGACGTAGGATTCCGTTGGGCTATCTGTTGATTTTGGATATGTTGGAAAAATTACATCGGTAAACTCTTTGATTATGATTTGGTGGTCCTGAAAAGGGCCGTTTTGTTTGGTTGTTCGGCATTGTTTGTTCACTCTACCACCTCAACTCACCACTCACCTTGTAGTATCGGGCCCCTCGTGGCATTGTATGACAGGATAGAATGCTGATAGGGCAGAAGCAGAAAGAAAGCAGATTGAGAGACAGGGAGAGAAGTGAACACACGTGGATGGAAAGGGTCGGAAAAATATAACTCGATTTTATAAAAGTTATCAAGTGTTTTAATTGCTGCTCGAATACTACAATTGGCGACGAGGATGGGATGTGGAGTTAAATTGGGACAAGTGTGTTTTCCGTGTGGACAAAATTGAATTCCTTAGCCACACGATTTCTGCTGATGGTATATTCCCGATTACTGACAAGATTGACGCTATTTTATCTTTTCGACGTCCAGAAAATGAGGCGGAAACTCGCAGTTTTTTGGTTTTTTGGGACTATCGATCATTCGAGCATATTAAAGAGCAAATGTCAAGAGCACAAAAATTAGGATTTTTCAATAAAGAGGACCGAACATCTATAATGGCAGACGCCAGTCCGACTGGACTCGGTGCATTACTGTTGCAAACAGATGCTTCAGGGAGCAGCAGAATCGTAAACTGTGCATCCAAATCGTTAACGGACACCGAAAAGAAATACTGTCAGACTGAAAAGGAGGCTCTGGCGATTGTATGGAGCGTTGAGCGATTCGACGTTTATTTGTATGGAAGTGAATTTGATATACTAACCGACTGCAAGGCTTTGGAATATTTATTCACCGTACGTTCCAGACCCTGTGCCAGAATAGAGAGATGGGTCTTACGACTACAAGCTTTTGACTTCAAAGTGATCTACATTCCAAGCGAAAAGAATGTAGCAGATGTTTTGTCGCGTCTAGGTACGCTCAGTGCTGTACCATTCGATCCTTCAGAGGAGTTGATTATCAAGCAAGTAGCGTTAGCAGCAGCAACGACGACTGCATTAAATTGGGACGAAATTGTTACAACTTCACAGCAAGATTCGGAAATACGGAAGATAATTGAGTGTTTAGAAAACGATCATGTTGACGAGCTACCAATATCTTTTCGGGTTGTTGCCAGCGAACTATGTAGATGTGGTGATGTTCTTCTGAGAACGGATAGGATTGTGATTCCGGCTGCCTTGTGCAACAAGGTACTGCTGGTAGCCCATGAAGGTCATGTTGGGATGAGCATGATGAAGTCTCATCTTCGCAGCGCTGTATGGTGGCCTAAGATGGATTCTTGTCATAGTGGATTATTACAGCCGCTTTATTGAGGTTTGTGAAATGGCACAAATTACTGCTAAAGAAACTATTATGCAATTATCAAGGGTTTTCCGTCGGTTTGGCGTACCAATGACTTTGCGAGCAGATAATGGTCCGCAGTTGAACGTAGCTTGTGAAGAATTCAAAAAGTTTTGTGATGACATGGCTATTCGTCTGGTTAATACAATTCCGTACTGGCCACAGCAAAACGGAGAGGTTGAAAGGCAAAATCGTTCTATATTGAAGAGACTGAAAATCGCACAAGAATTAGGACAAGATTGGAGAAAAATTCTTGATCAATATATCTTATCGTATCATGCAACTCCGCATCGTACTACTGGCCGTTCGCCGTCTGAGTTGATGTTCGGAAGAAGGATTCGTAGCAAACTTCCACAGGTTCCTCGTGAAGTCCATTTTGATGAGGAGGCAACTGACTGTGATCGGCTGAGGAAAGAGAAAGGGAGAGTTTACGCGGACAAGAAACGACGTGCTCGTCAGAACGATATCGTGGTTGGAGACCTGGTACTTGTAAAGAGATTTTGGAAAGATAACAAGCTGAGCACGGACTTTTTACCAGAGGAATTTATAGTAATCAGAAGAAGCGGTGCAAACGTTACTATTCGATCAAAGGAGA
Source organism: Toxorhynchites rutilus septentrionalis (assembly GCF_029784135.1). Classification (NCBI taxonomy): domain Eukaryota; kingdom Metazoa; phylum Arthropoda; class Insecta; order Diptera; family Culicidae; genus Toxorhynchites; species Toxorhynchites rutilus. The sequence continues at coordinate 174,353,057 of NC_073744.1, forward strand.
GCGGTAAGGAGTATAGACGAAACATAGCGATCTTGAAGAAGCTGCAAGATGAACATCTACCTGAAGAAGTCCAGCCGGTGAATTCTGAAACTGGTGATTCACGCCCAGAGATGGAACAAACGGAAATTGTCAGTGTACCTGTCGACGGGGAGCATAATTTTGAGAGAAGCAGGAAAGAACCAACAAAATTTCAAGATTACGTACCGCATTGAAAATAAAAAAAAATTAAATAAAAGGGGGATTGTAGTATCGGGCCCCTCGTGGCATTGTATGACAGGATAGAATGCTGTTTGGGCAGAAGTAGAAAGAAAGCAGATTGACAGACAGGGAGAGAAGTGAACACACGTGGATGGAAAGGGTCGGAAAAATATAACTCGATTTTATAAAAGTTATCAAGTGTTTTAATTGCTGCTCGAATACTACACAGCTTACTTGCAATATAAAAATGCCCCCGACTATATTTGCAATGCCGAGTTCAACCTGGCACCTTGGTTTTGATGTCTCTGTTAGGGAACACTTTTCGGTAGGAGCAAAATCTCCCCCTTATTTCATGTATTTGCAATGCCGTTTTCTCTCAGGCTGCTTGGTTTTGATGTCTCTGTTAGGGAACCGCCGTATGTGTCGTCAATTTCGACCAATCAAAAGAGGGTATTTCCGTTAGGATAGGGGTTGAGATTTATCAATTGTTCGATAGTTAGTTTCATATATTATTTTATTCAAAGTGAAAATTGTTATGGAGTGCCAACATCGATTGACGCAAAAATTTCATCAATCCATCATGAAATGACTGAGCAACAAGCGTTTGAAATTGGACAATTTTCACGATGTGCTCGATTTTCGATTTTCAATTTGTACCCCAATATGTTCCCGAAAGACGTAATCCTACGTCAAAAGGTAATGAAGATTGTGGAGTTTGTGGAGGCGATCTGGCGTAATGGTAACGTCCATACCTCTCACGCTAAAGGTCCCGAGTTCAATTCTCACTCCCCACATTCTTACGAAAATGGAAGCAAAAGTGACAAACCAGCCAAAAGTGTTGAAAATTACTATAATACAGGAAAAATGGCTATTGATGACTATTTCTCAAATCGTGACGTCAGTATATTTGATTTTTTACTATAAAATTTTAATACTTCTACCAAAACTCGACAATACAATATCAGATTATTTTCAGACACAAGTCTCGTGCAAAATTTTTCATTCACTTGCAAATAACATGTTTCTTCGTTACATGGAATAAATGCTTGATACAGAAAATATGATAGAATGAAGACAGCTCTAAATCGGACAATTCCTTTCTCGAGTTTTGCTCTTATCAACACATTCGGTGATCCATTTTTGTATATGGATAGAAGACGATATATGAGTGCGTTTTATCGCATTAAAATACATTTCCACTTTCGAACGAAGATCAATTTCGTTACCGCAAACATCAAATGGACTAACAACAATTGTCAATATTTAATTGTAGAACACATGCGAATTGAATTTTTCGAAATTTTCCATTTTCCTTCAGAGTTTTCCGAAAATTTTCAATTGTCATGTTTGGTTGGAATTTTTGACGTAGGACTACGTCTTTCATTTCTATACCGGGGTGTAAAATCAAAGTTTCGAAAACGAAAGCGTTACGCCGGAGACCGAGATTTTGAGTGTTAATAGCTCCTAAACAACTGAACGAAATGGTATGATAAACACTTCATTCGAAAGATAAAATGTCTACGCGTTCTATACTTGTTACTTTCTGATACAAAAACTTCTTTCAATAGTCTTAAATTTGCTTTCAAAATAGGCTATTGAAATCACCAATCGGTATATAAGCGAGCGCCGCTCGGAAATCCACTCAGTTCTAATTGAACAGCGATTGGAGCATGTTGTCGCTGTTGTGGTGAAGCTCTTCATTTATCATGAAAGCGCGGATGAACGGTGTCACCAAGAGCCTGTTTGTGCACCTTAGGCCAGAAGGGAATCCATCAGGAGGAGAGTGATGCTACAAACGGTTCCCCGGGAAGATCTCGAAGCAGCCGCTACACACACACACACACACATACACGCACGGAATTCTTTCCGTTTGGATCGAGAAAGATCCGGAAAATAATCTGCCAGTTCCTCTAGGAATTTAAAAATACATTCATGTGAAAGAGTTTATTTGAATGTTTTCTATCCATGTAACACTGTGACCAAATATGTTTCAATCAAGTGCTATTAACAGATGGTTATCGAGTTAGCATTAACCACTGGTGGGCTTCCAGTATCGAGGAAAATGTGGAAATATCTAATCGTTACTGAAAATAATCTGCCAGTTCCTCTGGAAATTTAAAATTACATTCATATGAAAGAGTTTATTTTAATGTTTTCTATCCATGTAGCACTGTGACCAAATACATTAGGTTTTGTGATTTTTCAATCAATCGCAATCAACAGGATAGCTTCTGAAGATTATTCTTCCCCATCAGTAGGATATTTCCGTATCCAATATTGGATGCATATAACCTTGTGCCTCCAACGTAACGCTCTCGTTTTCGATGTTCTCCAAATATTCATTCATTCAGAATGAATTCAGATTCAACTTCATACAAATGATCTCTAAATCAACGATAGTCCTACGTCACCCTTGCGGTTATACCATAGATATAACCCACTTCCTGTTTTTTGATTGAAATATGTGCATTATTTTTATGAGATCCCCTCTTCTTTCCAGAGAAGAAAGTGGTGTCATACCATCATAGAAACATTTTTCGTATCCGAAAACCCTCACATCCCAAATTTGGCTCCATTTGTTTGAATAGTTTTCGAATTATGTAGAAATTTGTGTTTCATTTGTATGGAAGCCTCCCTTTAGAGAGGGGGAATGGAGTGTCGATCTACCATAGATACATTTATTCAGTCTTCCGAAAAACACTTTCACATGTCCACGCGATGTGAAAATTCCATGTTTTTGTTTGAATTCGAACATGGTTTTCGCTAGTGAGCATTTTTTCCATGTCAACATACCAACACACCACGCGTTGAGTGGTGGTGGTGTGGTGTCCGATTCGCTTTTTCTACATTCTACGCACTGCCGGTGCTTGGGGTGAAAATGCAAGAGAAACTGTACACCATGTTCGAACATCATGTGAAACATTAGGATTAAACATCGTATGTCCAAACATACTACGAATACAAACATGTCACATTTTCAAACATAGGTACGATAAAATCATGTTTGTATTCAAACACAAAACTGCGAACAGCAGCGTGGACATGTTTATCCCGGACGTAGTGTTTTTTGTGAAACATGGAAGACTGCATTTATTGCATCCTGAAACCTCCACAGGCCAAATTTCGTTTTATTTGCTTGATAAATTCTCGAGTAATGCAGAAATTTGTGTTCATTTGTAAGGCAGAAAGAGGGGAGGAGTATCCAACCACCATAGAAATATTTATTGTACCCTAAAACCTCCACATGCCAAATTCCATTTGCTTAAATAGTTCTCGAGTAATGCAGAAATTTTTGTTTCATTTGTATGGCAGCCCCCCCCCACCTTAAAGAGGGGGTGGAGTGTCTAACCACCATATAAACATTTATTGTACCCTAAACCTCCATATGCCAAATTTGGTTTCATTTGCTTGATTAATTCTCGAGAAATGCAGAATTTTGTGTTTCATTTGTATAAATTTTGATTTTTGGTCCACCCTAGAATGAAAATGAGCACCCCATTGAAGAAATCAAAGAAAATGCGGGTCTAATGTTTTGCGAAAAGGATCAAAGCTACTACTATAACGATTTAAAATGAAATGACGGCAAATTGCCTTTCTTGAGGCCGAGAGTTTAGTTTAGTTTTCCAAATTGGTCTTTTTCAAGGCCTTTTCATGAACTGAGAAATCCATAATTCCATAATTCAAAACATTTGCGTAGTTTAATAGAAGCAGCCGAATTTGGTTGATTCATGGTTCATTCTTGTTCTCGCGAGAACAATACACAAGATTTGTGTCCTTATTGTTTAGCATATTTCTCTAGTTGTTTTTCTCCTTTATTCCTCTAATAGACTTAGTACTGGGCTTAAAACTAAGTTAATCATCGAGTGGGTTTCCTTCATTAGCAATAACTGTTTTAATATGCTTCCGGAACGATCTACAAGGTCTGATAACATTCTCTGAATCAATTTCCCACCAGGCTCGTGGTATAGTTTGCTTTATAGCAGTCGTGTTCGAGTGGCGCTTAGCACAGGCCTTTGCCTTCATGAAGCGCCATATGGAATAATCTAAAGGATTCAGATCTGGACTGGATGGGGGCCACACATCTTTTGACCAAAAACGACAAAGGTTCCTCCAATCTTCTCTGTGAATGAATAGACCACATATTAGATTCATTTTTCTTCGTGACCCATGGATGTACGAATTTACTACCGATATACACTTCCGTGGGCACTTTATCGCCTTCTGGAATAAATACCGGGTCCATTTTTGTACCAACTGATGCTACCTCCTCTGTGAACAAGATTACCGGGTTTTTGCGATCAAGAAAATTTAAAATCTTCTTGCAGCGCTCGAATCTGGTATTCCATCACAAATGATTGATAAAAAGGAAGAATCTTTTCCCCGTAACTAGACTGAAAATGAATTATTTTATTAAGCGTGTGATCAAATATACAATTTTGAAGCACTTTTTGTTTTCCAACTATTCGACCCAGTTTGCGCATTCTAAATTAATTATTGATGCGCCTTTTAGAAATAATTATAAATTGATGTTATTATGTTAATCAACCAAAGAAACAGCAGAATCTACCACCAGTCAGATCCGATAAATTTCGCAGTTGCTTTCTGGAAACTGAGTTCATACTGATTAGGAAACCGATCAAACTATTAGCCGATAGAAGATCTGCAGCCTGCGGAGACTCTAAGGGCTCCATTCCAGCATAACCACGAACATCATCATCAGCAGTGGGTAACTGTTTTAATTTGTCCGCCATCAAACGGACAATCGTCACTCATCGCTTTCGTCTAATCGATCCAGGTATGAAACAGATGCAAAATTGCCTGTGCATTGGCAAAATAAGAACACACATTTCGACATCGCGAGAACAAGAATAAATTCATTTCAACATTTATTTTTAAACGGTTTTATAACACAATTCAATGCAACATTTCAATGCGTTCTAAAGTAATATCCGAAATAATAAGAAAAGTAAACTGATTTTTGTTTGCTTGGGGAGAGCTTGTGTTTATTTTGGATCGTTTTGAGGTGTTGATGTGATTGAGGTCACTTTTCACGAATTCCGGATGGGAAGAAATTTTCCAAAAATAAGAGCTGTGTTCTTCGATCGGAAACTGAGCTGAAAATTCGTTCCATTGCGATTGCTATAGTTGCCGCCAGCAAACGATTTCGAATTTTCGGTTGCCGTTCTGCGAAAAATACTGAAAACCGTCACTTATCGTTTTCATGCAATCGTTCCAGTAAACAGTGTTGTAATGGTGGTGATGGCAAAACTGTTTCGCCCGACCAACGTAAGGGTCTCCCGTTAACGAATGAGTACGGTATTTACAGTCGATTTTGGGAATTTCAGTAATTTTCACTACTGAATAAACAAACCATCCGGATCAAAACGCTGTCATAGTTTCTCGATGTGACAACTAGGGGCACTGTAGTGAATGAAAATAAGCGTCCAAACTCTAATTGACGAATTTATGTTGGATTTACAACCAGATGGCGCAGCGAGTAAAATGAGGATGTTTTGTTTTTTTTTGGTATGAAATTCGTTTAAATTTTATAGACAAATCAGAATTTATCCTCAAATTTCCCGGTTTTATTTATTCTTTCCACGCTGAAAAGGTTAGAAAATCATCATTTTACAATGTGCTATGTATATTACGAGGAATGGCTTGTTATAAGTATTGTAACTTTAATTTTTTTCAACTCAGTAAACGATGGGTAGCGTGTTATGCGCTAAAAATACTGCAAATCCTTCTCGTATCGGCCCCTACATAATCAATTATATCAACCAATTTGAGATGATATCGATTTCATTGCAATTATCCATAGTATCAATAACCGGTATTCATTAGCAAGCTTAAAATTTTTGAAGATTATCTACGGGTTATATCTATGGTACAACCGCAAGGGTGACGTAGGACTATCGTTGGTTTAGAGATCATTTGTTTGAAGTTGAATCTAAATCCATTCTGAATGAATAAGTAAATGAATATTTGGGGGACTTTGAAAACGAGAGCGTTACGTTGGAGGCACAAGGTTTTATGCATCCAATATTGGATACAAAAAACCTTGTTCTGAAGAATAATCTTCAGAAGCTTTCCTGCTAACTGCACTTGATTGACAAAACACAAAATCAAATGTATTTGGTCGCTGTGTTATTTGGTTAGAAAACATTAAAATAAACTCTTTCACATGAATGTATTTTCCAATTCCCAGGGGAACTGGAAGATTATTTTTCAGCAACGATTAGATTTTTCCAGATTTTCCTCGAAAATCCATTCCTTCTTTAACCGTGATTCATTCTGCTACGGATTAACGGAACAGTATGATAATCATTTCATACAAAAGATAAAATGTCCAAGAGTTATATGATTGCTATTTATTGACTCGAAAAATTGTTTCAAAAGCTTAATAATAACTTCGAAAAAAGATTATTGAAATCATTCGTATCCGTATGTAGCGCGCCCACTAGGAAACCCATTAATCTTATTGGAATGTGAGATGGGGAAGCTCATACTCACGTCTATGCATTATGCTGTACTCTTCCAATTAATTTCGTTTTTGCAAGCCGAACTGAATATTTTTCAGTCGAGTTATCCCTCTTTTACAGTAATGCTTTTGAATCCGGACACTTTGCATTACATTCAATATCATACCACAGCCATACCATTTTTTCATGTTGAATTTATGCGATTAATAGTTACTAATATAGTTACTGATAGATGCTTGATAGTTACTAATCAATCGCATTAATTCAACATGCACAAAATGTTGTGGCTGCGGTATGATATTGAATGTAACGCAAAGTGTCCGGATTCAAAAGCATTACTGTAAAAGAGGGATAACTCGACTGAAAAATATTCAGTTCGGCATACATTTACATTCAATTCATAAGACATACATTTACATTCAATTCTCTTATGGTATATAATATCACGCTTCCTTTGCTTTCGTTCATTTCTTACTCTACTCTCGCACCCTGAGGACTCGTGTCATCGGGACTAAGTAGACAGCTCGTTAGTCTTTCGGTGGTAAGGCACCACGAAAGCAGCTCGGATAAGCGCACCAGCCGCAGGAAGTGTGAAGAAGTCACATCGCTATCGACCGGGAACTTCACGTAAGCTACCTTTGCAGCGTTTGGAGAGCGTGCTATTAGCTTAGCATATAATCAACAGCCCTTTTCAGGGCTCCAAATTTGATTGATTAGAGTTCAGGAAAAAATTTTGCAGGTCGAACTGAAAGGAGCATTTAGCGAAAATCGTGGTGTCGATGACAATTCGATACCGATAGGTGCCATGGATATGGATTTGATAGTGAAGAATATGAAATACATATATTCAAATATTCAATACATCATTGAATATTTCCGCATATCGAAGAAATCACTTTGATGAAACTGCATTATAAAATTATTTGTGTACTAATGGCGCAATGCATAGTCGATTCTGATTTGCGCTGGGTATTTCCTCGGAGGATTCGATTCCTCCTTTGAGCGTTATTAATCTCTTTAGGGCAAAAGGAAGTACAATGATAATCACATTATTCGAAAGATAAAATGAAGATGTTTTCTGCCAATTTCCTTCAACCTCCAAACATCTCTTTCTCCCGTTTGTCGTTATTGTGTTCGCTAATCCTTTCTCACAACACCCATTTCTCGTTTGAGAAATTGTTGAGTGCGCGTGCGCCAGTGCGCGTAGAGCGGGAATTCCTTAAGATTCACTGCACCTCTAATAAATTGCCGAAAGACGTGGTCTTACGTTGATCGCACTTGATTGAAAAATCCAAAACGAAATGTATTTGGTTGCAGCATTATATGAGTAGAAAGCAAATAATCGCTCGGAAATTACATGATTTTCGCGATGTGAAACATTTTCCGTTTTTCATGTTATGCATCCAATATTAGGGAAAAATAATATTCAGAAGCATTCCTGTTAATTGCGATTGATTGAAAAATCACAAAACCAAATGTATTCGGTTGCAGTGTTATATGGATAGAAAACATTAAAATAAACTCTTTCGCATGAATGTATTTTTCAATTCCCAGGGGAACTGGCAGATTATTTTTCAGCAACGATGATAGCAAAGAGAGTTCCGCGCGTGTATGTGTGTGCGTGGCGGCTGCTCCGATGTTTCAAGCGGAACCGTGGCATCGCTCTCCTCCTGATAGATTCCCTTCTGGCCTAAGGTGCACACACAGACTCTTGGTGACACCGTTCATCAGCGCTTTCATGATGAATGACTTCACCACAACAGCGACAACATTCTCCAATTGCTGTTCAATTATAACTGAGTGGGTTTACGAGCGGCGCTCGCTTATATACCGATTGGTGATTTCAATAGCCTGTTTTGAAAACAATTTTAAGGCCATTGAAACAAGTTTTTGGATGAAAAAGTAACAAGTATATAACGCGTAGACATTTTATCTTTCGAATGAAGTGTTTATCATACCATTTCGTTCAGTTGTTTAAGAGCAATTAAGGCTCAACATCTCGGTCTCCGGCGTAACGCTTTCGTTTTCGAAACTTTGATTTTACACCCCGGTATAGAAATGAAAGACGTAGTCCCACGTCAAAAAACAAAACATCATCACTTTACTCGCTGCGCCATCTAACATCTAATTTACGTAAATCTAACGTAAATTAGTCAATAGCGAATTCGTTTTTAAAACTGTGTTAGTGCCAAACTGACACTGTAATAAACAAAAAAAAGTTTTCAATTTCACGAATGCGGTGGTTTGTTGGTGATTTGTTTATATTTGCGACGACAAATGTACAGTGTCGACGTCTGGTGGCGATATTAGTGCTTGGGAGGTAAATTATTCTCTATCAGATCAGAAGGGCCAAGTGCAGTGTAAAAATATAAAAGTTTGAATGAAAATTTCTACTTCATATTGTTTGATTACCTAACACATGTAAAGGGTGTGTCACATCAAATTGCATCACGAAAAAACCGCTGTAGAAATTCGCCCAGTAGACCGATCCTTTTGAAAATTTTAGACAGTAAAATAAAAACTATTAAACAACTTTTGGCATTTTCTTTTTATTCATACTTCGAGCCCAAGCCCGTATGCTCGCACCTTCCTCTTTACCCCGTCCATAAGGTTCTGTACAACGTCAGGTTGTAGTTTTTTTTGAACAGAAATCCATTTTCTCTTGAAGTCCGCCTCCGATTTGACAACTTTTGGGTTCTTCCGGAGGGCCTGCTTCATAATCGCCCAATATTTCTCTATTGGGCGAAGCTCCGGCGCATTGGGCGGGTTCATTTCCTTTGGCACGAAGGTGACCCCGTTGGCTTCGTACCACTCCAACACGTCATCTGAATAGTGGCACGAAACGAGATCCGGCCAGAAGATGGTCGGGCCCTCGTGCTGCTTCAATAGTGGTAGTAAGCGCTTCTGTAGGCACTCCTTAAGGTAAACCTGCCCGTTTACCGTGCCGGTCATCACGAAGGGGGCGCTCAGCTTTCCGCAAGAGCAGATCGCTTGCCACACCATTTACTTTTTGGCAAACTTGGATAGTTTCTGCTTGCGAATCTCCTCCGGAACGCTGAATTTGTCCTCTGCGGAGAAGAACAACAGGCCCGGTAGCTGACGAAAGTCCGCTTTGACGTAGGTTTCGTCGTCCATTACCAGGCAATGCGGCTTCGTCAGCATTTCGGTGTACAGCTTCCGGGCTCGCGTCTTCCCCACCATGTTTTGCCTTTCGTCGCGGTTAGGAGCCTTCTGAACCTTGTATGTACGCAGGCCCTCCCGCTGCTTGGTCCGCTGGACGAATGAACTTGACAAATTCAGCTTATTGGCGACATCCCGGACCGAACTTCTCGGATCACGTCTAAACTGCTTAACTACGCGCTTGTGATCCTTTTCACTGACGGAGCATCCATTTTTGCCGTTCTTCACCTTCCGGTCGATGGTTAGGTTCTCGAAGTATCGTTTTAGTACTCTGCTGACCGTGGATTGGACGATTCCCAGCATCTTACCGATGTCCCGATGTGACAACTCCGGATTCTCGAAATGAGTGCACAGGATTAATTCACGACGCTCTTTTTCGTTCGACGACATTTTTCCAAATTTACGAAAAATTGACAGTGAAGCATGGCCAACGTGATCTATACACTCTTATCTGATTATAAGCGAAAGCTGAAGATATAATTCCTAAAAAATAAATTTCTACAGCGTTTTTTCCGTGATGCAATTTGATGTGACACACCCTTTAGTCCTGGCACTCACTTAACCATTTGTCGATGCATTTCCTGTTTGTTCCCCAAATAATCACTATTATAATATATAATCATCAGACACAGTTTTTGTTCAATATGTTTTTGCAAAAAGCATGTTAATTCCATCTGAATAGGCTGCGTAGGCTCATCATATACTCATCAAAATCAGATTCCGAATTGGATTACGATTCAAATAATACAAAAGCAAAAGCAGCAGGTTTTTCATTTTCATAGTCTTTATTTTTAGATTTTCCAAAACAATACTCGGAAGTTGACAGTTCAGTATAGTTGTATTGGTGAACTCGAGTGCCAACCCGTGAAACATCTAAGTGCGAAACCAAAAGCTTTCAGGGCGAACCTAGTGCGAAACTAGGTTGAAACTGAGTGAATAAAAAAACGTTTTGATAGCAGTTAGTGTGACACTGGGGTTGAAACTGAACGAAAACGAATTCGCTATAACTGAAACACATTTTATATAAAATATATACATTTGAACACTTCATACAAAACTATGCACATAATCTACCGGACATTGAGACGCACCACAATGGAAACACAACTGCGAGCAATAATCTCACGTAAAAGGATGATGAATAACAACGGGAATCTTGAGAAGCCCAACTTGACGGAGCGACCGCCAAAGTGGAATCGCTTTAATTCCCCGTCACTCCTCGGTTTCATGAGTGGAAAAACGTGCTCTTTTTGGACGGAAAAGGTACATTGCAGGCAGCACAATCGGAATGATTTGTGAAATGTTTCCGACGGTAAAAATAGCACAAATTTCTTACGTCAACATGGATGAAGTGGATGTTTCGCATCCTGTTTTCCATCATTCAGGGGCCTTACATGTAACACAATACTACATCGAAATAAAGTGGTTCAGTTTGATACAGTATGAGAATGAAGAATTATATTCCAAATAGCCTCCCCTTGCAACAGACCAACCCTGATTCCGTATTGTGTCACTCAGCTAATTGTTGAACAAATCGTACACACATTCTGTTCCATACTGCTCACTGCTCACACCACTTACCCTTGAGAGCTTACGTTTTCCGGAAGGACAATCTTTAACCTTCCGGAAGAGACGTGGATGAGCACCGGCGTGACATAGGTAGTTTGGAAAACAACGCTCTCAATTCTCCCCATATGAATATGTTCGCATATGCATGCACTCTCCCCCCCCCCCCACCATGAGGGTTAAATTTGCAAACTGCAATCACCTTGGAAATATTTCTGCGTTCCGTTTCCGCCAGTAACGTCCACGGAACAGTAAAGTAGACTAATGTGGGTGAACTCATTATAAACGTAATTTCACGGTTTCCAGGGATTTATGCTTCAAGTGCGGACGGAGTATTTGAAAAAAATATTTTCATTGAGTATCGGCAACTTGTTTTCTGGTGCTTCTTAATTAGTGTTTAAATATAGTGTCAATACGCCGGTTATCGAAAATAGTCCACAAAAAGGTCTTCGACAAGAAACTGTCATGGCAATTGGATGATGACTTGATGAATGGTAGATTTGCTTAAATTTATCGGCCTTAGGTGGTGTTTGCTCCCCGAATTGTACCGAGAGGTTATGATCAAAACGTTTATTTTCAGGGAGAGCTTGGGCTTGCGTTTATGGTTGAGAAGTATTTGAATTTCATAGTAGTTTTTATTTACTGGATGATGAATGAACATCAAGTTCGCAGCAACGCCAACCAACTTTTTCATACGTTCCCTGATATCCTGATTTTACTGAAATGATCCTGATTTCTCCCGATTTTTGCACTTATTATATTATCAAAATAAAAATCACCCGCGAAAATATACGAGGATCCCTGCCAATGTTGAAAGCCTCTGAAAAAGAACCGAAGAAGAAGAAGCGTTTTTGAAGGTACAGGGTCCACATTTATGAAATCTTGAAGTTGGCGTGAAAGAAAGATATACTATCATATTGATCCGCCCGAAGGCAGATACAGATTCATATATTTTGAATGAAAATAATTACTGAATGACAATGACATACATTTCCTGACGTTTCCAAAATAACTCATCATTTACACTCGGCAAGATGTGTTGGATTTGGATTTGCCATTGACTTAGTGGACAAAAAATTGTGTTAGTCCAAAAAATCTTTTTTGATTTGATTTTTGATTTTTTCCGCCAAGTCGAAAATTTGTCCGCATAATTTTCCAAAGTTTAAGCTTTAAAATGATGAATATCCCATTTTCGTTACATTGATTTTTCTCGAAGTTACAGTGTTACAAAAATCACAAACAAAAATTCGACTTCACACTCTGTTCCTCTAATTTTTTTGTCGAGTGTATTTAAATAAAAATGAATCGCCAAATGTGTTGCTAAACGCAAAACTCGAGAGATCGTTCGCTGTTAGTCCAATTGAAATATTCATTGACGAAGTTGAGGTTTGTGTTGACTAAAGAACTATGAACGCGAATTGTGTGTGCTATTAATGTTATACAACCATGTCACCATGTCAACCATGAATAAAGGGTGTGTCACATCAAATTGCATCACGGAAAAAACGCTGTAGAAATTTAATTTTTAGGAATTATATCTTCAGCTTTCGCTTATAATCAGATAAGAGTGTATGGATCACGTTGGCCATGTTTCACTGTCAATTTTTCGTAAATTTGGAAAAATGTCGTCGAACGAAAAAGAGCGTCGTGAATTAATCCTGCGCACTCATTTCGAGAATCCGGAGTAGTCACATCGAGACATCGGTAAGATGCTGGGAATCGTCCAATCCACGGTCAGCAGAGTACTAAAACGATACTTCGAGAACCTAACCATCGACCGGAAGGTAGAGAACGGCAAAAATGGATGCTCCGTCAGTGAAAAAGATCACAAGCGCGTAGTTAAGCAGTTTAGACGTGATCCGAGAAGTTCGGTCCGGGATGTTGTCAAGATTTTGTCAAGAATTTGTCAAGTTCATTCGTCCAGCGGAGGGCCTGCGTACATACAAGGTTCAGAACTTGTTGATAACAAAAGAGCCCCAATTCGATTGTGCTATAAATTTGCTCATATTACGCTCAGAATTTTACTTCATATGCAAATACATATTCTATACATAAATTTTTATTTGCAATTGTTCATACATTTAACTTCAGTATTGAATTGTTATTTTTTTCAAATGTATTCTAAGACTCGTGTCAGTGAGGCGCCACACTGTCTGATAAGTGAATTGATGTATTTACATACAAAGATCAAAACAAACGAAACAAATTGCTCTTCTCTCACAAACACTATTACCCCATTTTTACACGTGGTTTTACGTATACTACTACAAAGGTTTGCTTCCGCCTTCATCTTAAATCGAGTGAAATGTTTGTGTGGCATCAGCATTAGGAAGACTAGAGCGAGACGACTTGAATTATGATTATGATGATGTTTTGGATTATAGAGGCTTTAAATTCGTCAATTCATTCGCCTCTATCCTTGAGAAGGACCAATTTGGAACACTAAACTAAACATTCGACCTTAAAAAAAGGTCATTTCGAAAGACTCGCTGTAGTCTGATAGCCAGATGACTAATGAACTGTGAATACTTTAATTTTGAATCGCGAATGTCTTGTTTATACTTGCTGAATAGAATACGGCGGGGCCTATGTTGCAATACTTGCTTTATCCATATTGCCCGTAGAGCGAATGCTGCATTTGCATTTCAAGCGACCGATTTACGCTCTTTTGATTAGCAGTGATATTTGAATATTGTTTCTCGCTGATGCATACTCGGCCACGGAATCACAATAGGAAAATGTGTATTCTTCCAATTTTCGTTAATTTAAATCATTTATGGGTTAAGGAACCGTTATGGAATGATTATACATATTTTCATATACATATTTCCTTTTTTCACTAACAACAACAAGATTAGCAACTAAACAACTACATTTGAGCAGGAGTGGGTCTCAACATTTGAGCAGGAGTGGGTCTCAAAGTTATTTTTTTCTCAAAATTTCGAAATGCCAGAAAATCTATAACATTTTTTTGTACTGTGTATTTTTTTTTTATTTTTTTTTATTATTAGATATTTGAAAAAAAAACAGTTTGAAGATATTTATCAATCTAGAAAAGCCGTAAGAGCACATTTAAATATGAATTAGAGCAGTACTGAATCTCTAAATCCCAATTTTTTTTTTTCAGAATTTAAATATTTTTTTAGTACTAAAGTTTTTGATGAAATTTTTTTTTGATAATTTTTCTTGATACACCGTGGTAAGATGTACATTCAGTATTTTTTTCAAATTTTTATCTCGGATCTATTGAGGATGGCGTGAAATAAACGAAAAAGTACGTTTTCACTATAGATCCTACGTCAAACCACATAGGGGTTCAAATAAACCACCAAAATTTCTTATTTAATATCCTTTACAATATTTGCCATACAGCTAGTGATTTGGTTTGGGGGCACTTTTTACTCCCTTACCCGGCCAGGCCCTTTGTCTCGAAGAGAAATGTCAAATTTTTGGGTTCGTAAACAAAGCAAAGTTCACAGCTATTGCAAAGATAAAAAAGCCCGAAAAACAAATTCAATTTGATATTATATTAGAATTGTGATTAGGAAGAAAAGGTTGCGAAATGTACGCTTATTCCACAGAGGTGGGAGCTGAGGAATAACAGGAACCCTCTATCGCTGAATGAAAATGAGTGAATTTGTTTGTTTATTTTTTTGGTTTAATATTTCGGTAGTATTCAAGGCTTAGTCGAGAAGCATTTGAAAATATTTCGGATACAACCGTGTTCCAACCAACTTTCAGAAGCACTACTATTCCTACAGCTTCATAATTAGCGGCCGTTTTGAACCTTCTGACTTCTGGTCGTACCAAATTAATGTAATAAAAGAGGAAACTTTTTATTTGGGATGGTTCAACCAACAGTTTCATCAGTGTTCAATGAAGTGAGGCTACTTCTGAATACAAGCTATGTATCTGAATATTCCACTTGGGAAGTGTTGATGCTTATTGCATTTCTTTGTGATTCCATTGTGCTAAAATAACAAGTGAATAACTATGCAACATACTAGAAGTGTTGTATTCATGCTCACATACTGGTACAAATAGACGTCAAAACCTAAGAAAATGCAATTGAAAGGTTTAGTGTTAATATATTAACTATAAATTAGGAAATGTCCTGCTAAATCAGAACGGATGGTATTCCTAGTTCTGCAGCTTTTCTGCTTACATAGTGTTATCTCTGCGGTAAGGCTCATATATGTAATCGAGGATTACGAGAGTTTTATCTGATACCAATATCGGATTTCGATTTTCTACTCAAGATTTAAAAATAACAGTTATCAACAGTTATCAGTTCTCAAAACAACCGCGCATTGATGATTACAAAATTATGAATAGTCGAGTTGTCTTTCCTCCGATTGAACACATATATGCTCGTGAAACATAACGAATACTTCTTAACAAGAGAATGTTTATGAGATATGTCGAGAGATTTCTTTGCGAGTTTTTCAGACCAAAAAATAATACCGGTAAGTGACGAACGTTGTATGCCCCTCCGAATACCACGATACCGCTCGGGGTTCGGCTATCTTATCTGATGCGCCACTTTCCAAGCGCATCTTATCGAGAGTGCGAACGCCGAAATTCGTCATTATCGATGACCTTTTAATTGACAAGTGTGTTCAATGGTTTGTCAAAATTTGAAAGCGACAAGACCGCTGCTGGCAGCCTCAAGCCTTCCTGCGACTTATCGCCGTCGGCGAATCTTTCCGATAAGTCCCCTGTTGGCTACCACTACTGACCTACTCACGATGTCGAGTCGACGATGCGACGATAGCTTTTCAGTCTACCGAAAGAAACGTTCCACAATGGTTGCCGTTCGTGGTTCCGCGTCATTCCTGCTGCTTGGAAGTTGCTGGCTTCTGCTGGTCGGAGCAACCCCGGCGAAAAGTGGCCACAGCGAGTTTTACACCTCCGTGACTAATATGGCGTATCTGGTCGAAAGTGAGCAGCACATTTTGCAGCGGCTCGACAAGTACATCCGGTTGGCCGAGGAGAAGATTCGATTCCTTCGACGTCAGAAGGAGAAGCTGATGGTCGATATCGGAGAAGCTTTAGCCGATAAAGTTGGCTACGTGTCGAATCCGATCAACGCCTTTCTGCTGACGAGGCGTTTTCTGGTGCACTATCGAAAGCTTGACGAGCTAATGCAGATGGGGTTGGGTGTGCAGTTGATCGATGATTCGTCAATGGTTCCCAGCGACGCGGATTACAACGGGGTGGTGGAGGCGCTCGGACGATTGCAGGAGACGTACCAGCTGGATACAGCCGAACTGGCTGGGGGGAAAATTCGTGGCCGTACCGTAAGCAGAGAGCTAACGGCTGAAGAGTGTTACAAGATTGGCGCAGCACTTAGCAAGGATGAAGGGATTGTGTACGCCACTTCGTGGCTAAGGGAGGCACTTCGCCGCTGGACACTGGGGGATACTTCCGGCGTAAGTAAATCCGAGATATTGGCCTATCTTTCATACACGATCTTCATGGATGGCAATTACGAAGAGGCTCTGAGTGTTGTTAAACAGTTGCTTAAATTAGACCCTACCCATGAGGAAGGTCTGAAGCGAAAGGAGACCATCGAAAACTGGTTGAAGTATGTCGAGGTCCACGGACCGGCCCCGAGATCTGTCAAACCTGAATGGTCTCTGTACAAACCACTGTGTCGTGGTGAACATCAGCGTCCCGTAGCCGAATCTTCAATGCTACGTTGTCGGTATGAGCGCAGTAAAAGTCCCTTCATCCGGATTGCCCCCTTCAAATTAGAGGAACTGAGTTTGGATCCGTTGATCGTGTTGTATCACGATGTGGTATCCGACGGGGAAATCAAACAGCTGATCGTGATGGGTAAACCTCTGCTCAAGCGATCGATGGTTGGCGAAGGACCCGAGTCGAGAGAGATCTCCACAAGCCGCACTAGCCAGAATAGTTGGCTCAAAGATTACGACCATCCTGTTGTCCAGAGGTTGACCCTTCGGGCGGCAGATATGAGTGGTTTGAATATGAGAGCCGCCGAGGAGCTGCAGGTGAATAACTATGGAATCGGGGGACACTACCTGCCTCACTACGATTGGACCCAGGAGAAGACGGAAGGATATATGGGGATGGGCAATCGTATCGCAACATTGATGTTCTATGTAAGTAACATTGCATCTTAGGAGTTCCGAGACTCCATTGTTCGCTGTTTCAGCTGTCCGATGTGGAGCAGGGAGGAGCGACAGTATTTCCACGACTCGGAGTTGGTGTGTTTCCGAAGAAGGGGTCGGCCATCTTCTGGTACAATTTGCACCACAACGGAACCGGGGACGATCGGACACTACACGGAGCCTGTCCGGTGCTTCAGGGATCCAAATGGGGTACGGCATTGCGTTCCATCGGTATTGACATGAGTAAAAATTCCTTGTTCGTTACTTTTAGTGGCCAACAAATGGGTTCGCGAATTTCATCAGGAGTTTTTGAGACCATGCGAGCTGTCTTCGGGCAGCACAAGCAACGATTCCAAGTAACAAACGCTCCAATAAACAGATCCGATTATTATTTATTTTATGTATTTGTATAAAAGACAGCCAATCGACCCCTCCAGACAACAAACAATTTTCAGAGCGTCAACTTCGTTAAATTGCGTATTTCTCGAGAAACCTCCCCCAACAAAACAGAAAATTGAATCCTATTCAATCCGGACACTTCGCTGCCGGCAAATCTGTTTTTTTCTTATTGTTTTGTTTCTCCCTCTGAGTCAAAAAATTTAACTATAAAGAAGAAAAGTTGGATTTACGGGCCGGGGATGAAAACTGAACCAACGCTGAAGTTATCTTGTTTTACTTCGAAAAGTTCAAACACATCTTGTATCCGTCCGCCCGTGAATGGGATTTGGCAAAAGAAGAGAGCATACGGATTAGGACGTGAAGGATGTTTCCCCAACTGCAGCTTTGGGAGTTGCGATGGAAAATTCTGAGGGGCACTGCTTGAGCGAGACACTTATTTCGCATGCCACATAAAGTTCACAGAAATTTCCCCGATTGTGCCGGAGCGCAGGTGAATGTAGCTTTGCGATAAGATGAAAAGCATGTTGAATTGCTCGTGTTATTCCACAATATAAATATCGCTGAAAGTGAAGCAATTCTCTATATGAAGGAAATGTTATCACAATAAAATTAGCCACAATTGCATCTACTTATAAGGACCTTAACCTAGTTTCGGGCTACAGTAGTCATCACTGGCGCGTCTGCTACTGTTGTCTTAGTTATGAGACTACTTGATAACATTCAGTTATTTTACAAAACATATCTTCGTGAGTAACTTTTATTTGTATAGTTAAAATGGAGAATGTGTTTTTCAGCAAAAACGTAGCGTAAGTTCATCGACTACCTAAAGAAGGTGATCACCGCTCGATCGTGTACCACTTGTGAAAAAGGATTTAAAACTCAACTTTCCCACAGGACCAATCTGTTTTGAGCGATTCTCTTCAGTGACTTTCTCTTTCGATAACCACGGCCTTGCAGACAGATTTTGCACCAGTTTTCCCTTCTATACTTCTGATCGTCGAACAGATTAGGAAATGCTTTTACCGCTGAGTTATTAACCCTCCTGTACTCGCATGCAAAATCATAACACGTATACTCGCGCACGGTGTCACAGACCGAAAGTTGAACTTCTCTATAAAATTGCTATTGTATATTTTATAGGCTTTGTTGGCATTTATCTGGAGAAGAGGGTATAATTGAATGAAAAAACTCCAGAAAATAAGTTTTCTTCATTTTCATTCGGCTTTAATAGTTATCTAATTTAGCCTCCTTAAAACAGAGTAACTTTTGGTACTCCAACACAAATAACGAAATTTGACTTTTTTCCTGTTATTAATTGAAAGTAAGCAACTGAATATAGTTCATGAAAGTATAAAGAGCTATGAAATAACATTAAAACGTATTTATCGATTTAGATTTTATTGGTGTAAGAATCAGAACATACCATAACTGCATGCTCGAGACAAGCGTAGCGTGTTTTTCGGTTCTTTTTTCGAAGAGAAGAATATATAACGACCTTCTAGATAGTTACCAGATGATAAAGGTTCTGGAATTTCAAGTTTTCATATTTCTAATATTCTTTGTTTTCGTGTTCTTGGTTAACAAAAACTTAATGCCTGTTTTTTATGGGGCATAAAAGATAATATAAAAGTATATTTAGGAACTTTCTGCGACTCGTTTTTTCGTCGATATTGTTCAACTCATACATTATAAAAAAATATCCCCGATACTGTAACTGTAAAAAATAACCATAAGCCACCGATTAGTTCATAAAGGGTGTGTCACATCAAATTGCATCACGGAAAAAACGCTGTAGAAATTTAATTTTTAGGAATTATATCTTCAGCTTCCGCTTATAATCAGATAAGAGTGTATAGATCACGTTGGCCATGCTTCACTGTCAATTTTTCGTAAATTTGGAAAAATGTCGTCGAACGAAAAAGAGCGTCGTGAATTAATCCTGTGCATTCATTTCGAGAATCCGGAGTTGTCACATCGGGACATCGGTAAGATGCTGGGAATCGTTCAATCCACGGTCAGCAGAGTACTAAAACGATACTTCGAGAACCTAACCATCGACCGGAAGGTGAAGAACGGGAAAAATGGATGCTCCGTCAGTGAAAAAGATCACAAGCGCGTAGTTAAGCAGTTTAGACGTGATCCGAGAAGTTCGGTCCGGGATGTCGCCAATAAGCTGAATTTGTCAAGTTCATTCGTCCAGCGGACCAAGCAGCTGGAGGGCCTGCGTACATACAAGGTTCAGAAGGCTCCTAACCGCGACGAAAGGCAAAACATGGTGGGGAAGACGCGAGCCCGGAAGCTGTACACCGAAATGCTGACGAAGCTGCATTGCCTGGTAATGGACGACGAAACCTACGTCAAAGCGGACTTTCGTCAGCTGCCGGGCCTGTTGTTCTACTCCGCAGAGGACAAATTCAGCGTTCCGGAGGAGATTCGCAAGCAGAAACTATCCAAGTTTGCCAAAAAGTACATGGTGTGGCAGCGATCTGCTCTTGCGGAAAGCGGAGCGACCCCTTCGTGATGACCGGCACGGTAAACGGGCAGGTTTACCTTAAGGAGTGCCTACAGAAGCGCTTACTACCACAACTGAAGCAGCACGAGGGCCCGACCATCTTCTGGCCGGATCTCGCTTCGTGCCACTATTCAAAGGACGTGTTGGAGTGGTACGAAGCCAACGGGGTCACCTTCGTGCCAAAGGAAATGAACCCGCCCAATGCGCCGGAGCTTCGCCCAATAGAGAAATATTGGGTGATTATGAAGCAGGCCCTCCGGAAGAACCCAAAAGTTGTCAAATCGGAGGCGGACTTCAAGAGAAAATGGATTTCTGTTAAAAAAAAAAAACTACAAAAAAAACGTACAGAACCTTATGGACGGGGTAAAGAGGAAGGTGCGAGCATACGGGCTTGGGCTCGAAGTATGAATAAAAAGAAAATGCCAAAAGTTGTTTAATAGTTTTTATTTTACTGTCTAAAATTTTCAAAAGGATCGGTCTATTTACTGGGCGAATTTCTACAGCGTTTTTTCCGTGATGCAATTTGATGTGACACACCCTTTAATCTTTCATGATTATAACTTTGTAATTTATGGAAAGAACTACAAACCTTCCATAAGCTCACATGGCAAAATTTAAAACCATCATCACTTTCACCGCAGCGCCGCCTAGGTGTAGATTTGTACGTTAGATCGCCAAAAGAGCGCTCATTTTTATGTTATTAAAAAAGGGTGACGTAAATTTTCGATGAAATAAAAAATATAAGTTTCTTATCTTTATAAATAGAGCAAAACATAGTTCGACAATGTTGTAGCCCCAGTTATTTGATACATCTGTTTAGAACAAAGTTTTTTTTCTATCTCTTGAAATAACCGATATAGCGCTTTTTTTAAATTGCGTTAGGGTGACCATGAAAAAAATGTTTTACCCCAATTTTTATATTTAAAATTCTACATGCAAACTGTCTTCGAAAGACTTTTACAGCTAACTAATCCAAACATTTTGCGATGCAGAACTTGTCAGTATCTCAACTTTACTCAAAGTTATTGATATTTCTTCGCAAAAAAACATGCTCTTTTCATTTGTTTGTCATTCTTTCTGGGCGAACATAAAAAATGTTTGTTGATGGAATTTGAAAGAACAGCTTCCACTCTATTAATATGTGAATTTCAAAACTATGTTATTTTTTGTGTTTGAGTAAATTAAAATTGATATCATAGGTTTTTGGATGAAAACAGATCAATAACATTGAGCAGGATTAAGATATTGACAAATTCTGCTTCGCAAAGTGTTGGTATTGATAAGCTCTAAAAGTCGTTCGAAGACAATTTTGATGTAGAATTTTAGATATAAAAGTTAGAGTAAAAAAACTCGCTTTTTCATAGTTACCCTAATGCAACTTAGATAGAAAGCGTTAAAAACAACTTTGTGGGAGATATTTATTCAAAACAATATGTGGGAGATATTATAGACAAAACTGTCTCTGTCAAAAATACAAAGTTGAGCGCTCACTTTCATGTTATAAAAAAAAGTCACAGGAGGGTTGTGTCCGAGCCACGACCGCCTAGTTGGCGTAGGATTCCGTTAGACTATCTGTTGATTTTGGATACGTTATAAGAATTACATCGTTAAACTCTTTGATAATGATTTGGTGGCTCTGGAATGGGCTGTTTTGTTTGGTTGTTGGGTATTGTTTATTCACTCCACCAGTGTCTACCGAGTGATGATGCCAGTAATGATGACCGACCCCTTACTGTCACTTTTCGGCAAATCAATGTACTATATCTGTGCGATCAAATCAAATCAAATCAGTTAATTGACTAAACGAAGTTCAACACGTAGAATCATAGTGAATGGTTCGTATGGATTTCCACCCTCCGAATATTACAGTGTGATGTTTGTGCATTTTCGCTGAATTAGGCTCGAATAAAACGTCGAGACGAATCCTGTTTGAACTGTGTGCTTCTCCATCTCTCACGCGGAGGCTCCTGCTCTATTGAATCTTTTATGCTAAAAATAAGAGCCCACACCCACACACCCCCTGGGGTGTACATCTTTTGTGAGGCCAATGATGACAGTTTTCTTGATTTCTGGGAATTCAGAAACATGCTACAATGTATTAATCGTGGTTCGTACGCGTGGACGTTTATCCACCCATGTTTAATCTTCTAGAGGATTGTGTATCTTTCACTGGAAAACTCCTGCCTGTGTATGTAGCAGCAAACAAAGAGTGAGCTCATGATCGCATGTGTAATTTGCAGTGAGGAGAGGGACATCTCAAGTCATGAACAAATCAGGTATGTGAATGGGTTGCCAAGGAAAGGCGTTTTGTGGCGTTTG
Source organism: Toxorhynchites rutilus septentrionalis (assembly GCF_029784135.1). Classification (NCBI taxonomy): domain Eukaryota; kingdom Metazoa; phylum Arthropoda; class Insecta; order Diptera; family Culicidae; genus Toxorhynchites; species Toxorhynchites rutilus. The sequence continues at coordinate 174,375,850 of NC_073744.1, forward strand.
CGATGGGAGCGTGGGGTATTCTCCTCATCATTCCCAGCAGAGAACGGGTTCTGCTTCGTGTGCTGGGTGTGCGATTTCTGTGTGTTCTTGTGAGCCAATTCATACCGGAATAGAATATGGTTCTTACTTTGGATCCCTTTGTGTATGTACTTTCTGGTGTAGGAATAGAAGACTTCCGAGCCAAGGAAGGATCCGTTTTATTCAACTTATGCAGCTCCCTCCTATTTCCAGCTTTAAGACGACAGTTCATTGCATACGAATTTGCATTCAAGTGCTTCGTGCCGTACCGTTTATAGCATACTACCAGGCGCTTCCATGCGGTAATATTTCCCTGCGTCGAGACGAATATCGAAACCGTCTCCAAAACCTAAACAAACATTTCCCCTCCCTTTGGGAATAGCTTTCATCGATGTGTGGGCGATGGAAAATTATCCGGTCGGAAAATTGTTCCGAAACCCTGTCCACGTCCGTGGAAGATGTATTTCCAGAGGCGTAAATAAATAACACGGAAAACAGTGGACATCGAGTCAATGAGAAATGGCAACTGCCAATTGGCTACACATAGCTCTCGCTCATCAACTCGACACGGACATAATTATTTTATCGCTAGAGGCAGGACAAACATCTGAACCATCGATAAGATAATGCTCATCATTCCCCGGGGGAGGTTGGCTATTAATTGGACGTCGAACCCCCAACCGCGTGGCGCGTTTGTTTTTTCTATTCTCCGAAAGAAACATTAAAAGTATGCTCTATTTCTGTGGCCATCGAAAGAGAATAACCACCAAACGGAAAGTTCAGAGATCACAACATTTATCACCGCAATGCAATTTAATTAGTGTCGACCGCGTGACAGGCACGCACCCCTTCCGTTCCGAGAGGTCCTTAGGGAAATTTTCAGCATATTGCTGTCGATTGTCAGACATGGCGCATCCATCCATGGCACGTGCTGTGCACGATGCCACAGGCAGATGTGTGTGTGTGTGTGTGTGTTGGTTTACTACTTGTAACTATCATTACCTTTAACTTCTGGAACATGGCTTCAGCATCCTTGTCGCCATCGTTCTTATCCGGGTGGTACTGCAGTGCGAGCACTTTGTACTCGGCCTGGATTTGCTCGACCTGTGGGAAATGAGGCGAAAGAATTGGCAATTAGACATTACTTCGAAGGAAACGAATACCGTTCTAAATCATATTTCGGACGCTTAAGGCATATGATACAGGAAACAGATCTAAACTTTTTGCACAGGGATTATTTGGTTGATATTTTTAACATATTAGTTCAATTTGCTTTTAAGCTTTCTACGTTGGTACCTATTTGTACCTAACATTAAAAAATCATCGAATAAAGCGCTTCTCAAATGAAGCGAATAAGAATCAAACTACGGACACTAAATCAAATTTGTTAGTAATATGTAACCGATTACTCGCGGTTGGCTCGAGGTTAGTATTACAAAGATTCTCATAATTGGGATGTTGCAGACTCTCTGTTTGTGTGGCCGACACGGGATACTTCCTATTGGGGTGCAACTGACCATTAATCAGCGACGCCCCCTTAGTCTGTACCTCATATCAATCGTGGTGCATATCTCTTGACTCGAAGAATCCAGGGTAGAATAGTCACTGGGCGGTACAATCTTCAGCTCGTGTAGAGTTGTCACAGTAAACTGTTAACGATGATGAGAACTAATGAAACACGGGAGAAATTTAAATATTGATGAACGGGTAAATTCTACGTGCTCACGCTGAGCAAACGTCAATACAAACGATAATGAGTAGTGTTGTCATATTTTTGCCGATTATGTTATAATTCAAATGTAGTTCTCATATGAAATGATAGTGAAACCAAGGGATTACTCTAAAGAAGCAATTGTGATATTAATTTTATAGTTATATCATCATATATCATATCATATTATGCTTAATGAATTGGAAGGTATTAGAACAAAGTATCCGAAATATGATTCAGAACGGTAGATAATATGCCAGCATTGTCTGTGGATATTTGAAACAGTCGTCAAGGAGATCGATTCAGTTATTATGAAACTCAACTCAGAACAGACATCAGTTATATTTCCATTTGCTGCACTAGCACTACAGACAAATAGATATTAACCATGGTGAAAATGATTCAATTTAACAATGTGTTTCTGGCTTCACGAGAGTGTGATAGGAATACATTTACTCATCTTCTAATTTTATTCTCATTTTACAACACCCGATTCATATTCATTCTTAGATTCTCGCTCGAAATCCTCCAAAAAGTTGAGAACGTAATGATTAATCTTGAGGAGAAGGTGGAAGGAAGCCACAAATGGCTGCCACAATGGCGCTCATTTCTTTCATCTCCCTCCCTCACCCCTCGCCCGATATGCAAAAGAATTCAATAATTTTGCGAAACAGTATGTAGAAAATGATCGTTTTGGCACACTCTCCATGAAGTGATATCAACCAAACTCTAATCGATTACTCACAAGGTATTAAATTTTCATGTGCCATCGCAATGTATAATGAAAAACATCGGAAACCTCGAGCTAGTGCTCTTTGAAACTTGAAACTAACTTTAAAAAATCATATCTCAAAAATCGAGATATGTTATGTAAAAAATCCTCAGCTTTCAAGAAAAAATATAGAAAAATATTAGGCTGTCAAAAAAGTCCTGCGGTATTTCCGCGAGGTGTCGTTGTAAGCGCGTAGTTCTAGTTGTATTCATTGTATCGAGTCATACTATAGCTTGTTGGAAAGGTATTTATAAAGGCGCGCTATAATACAGTCCTTGACAGTGTTTTGTTTGGTTAAGTCGTTAGTGAGTTATAGTGTCGCAAATATGGAGCAAAATAAAGAGAAAATCCGACATATTTTACAGTACTACTATGACAAAGGCAAAAATGCATCTCAAGCTGCCAATAAAATTTGTGCAGTTTATGGACCCGATACAGTTTCCATTTCCACCGCACAACGATGGTTTCAACGTTTTCGTTCTGGTGTAGAGGTCGTCGAAGATGCGCCACGCTCCGGAAGGCCTGTCGTCGAAAATTGCGACAAAATCGCTGAATTAGCCGAGAAAGACCGGCATAGTAGCAGCCGTAGCATCGGCCAAGAGCTGGGGATAAGTCATCAAACCGTTATTAACCATTTGAAGAAGCTTGGATTCACAAAGAAGCTCAATGTATGGGTGCCACACACGTTGACGCAAAAAAACATCTTTGACCGTATCGACGCATGCGAATCGCTGCTGAATCGCAACAAAATCGACCCGTTTCTGAAGCGGATGGTGACTGGCGATGAAAAGTGGGTCACTTACGACAACGTGAAGCGCAAACGGTCGTGGTCGAAGCCCGCTGAAGCGGCTCGGGCGGTGGCCAAGCCTTCATTAACGGCCAGGAAGGTTCTGCTGTGTGTTTGGTGGGATTGTCAAGGAATAATCTATTATGAGCTGCTTCCCTATGGCCAAACGCTCAATTCGGACCTGTACTGCCAACAACTGGACCGTTTGAAGGTAGCACTCATGAAGAAGAGGCCATCTTTGATAAACAGAGGCCGCATTGTCTTCCATCAGGACAACGCCAGGCCACACACTTCCTTGGTGACGCGCCAGAAGCTCCGGGAGCTCGGATGGGAGGTTCTTTTGCATCCGCCGTATAGTCCGGACCTTGCACCAAGTGACTACCATCTGTTTTTGTCCATGGCGAACGAGCTAGGTAGTCAGAAGTTAGCCACAAAAGAGGCCTGTGAAAATTGGCTATCCGAGTTTTTTGCCAATAAGGAAGCGAGCTTCTATAACAGGGGTATTATGAAGTTGGCATCTCGTTGGGAACAAGTCATCGAACAAAACGGCGCATATTTGACTTAAAACAGATGATTGTAACTAATTTTATGAACAAATGAAAATTCAAAAAAAATACCGCAGGACTTTTTTGACAGCCTAATATATATCGTCCTCTAGTCCAAAGCCATAAAAAACAACAAAAAACGCCTACAATCAATAATTACGAAAACAAAACCCTTTTTTGCTGGGTTATAAAAGGCTAACTCATTGGCTTCAATTTGATATGTCGATCATCTACAACGGTTCAATGGTTATGAATTTTTGAAAAAGTCATTTTTGGTGATTTTTGGAAATAATTGATTTTTCGACCCACACTAAAATGGAAATGGTCACCCTAACGAAAAAATAAAAAATACGGGGATTGTTTCGTGATAAAGAACAAAATCACCACTTTTCACTAAAAGCTGAGAACCACTATATCGGCATGGAATTTTTGTATATTTAATTTTGCAACTAGCTGACCCGACGAACTTCGTCCCGCCCAAAATAGATTTTTTGATTTGAATACTTTCAAACATCCACGTTTTCTTACAAAGTGAACGTTAATGAGTCCAATCACTGAACTCTTCATTAATTAATTACCCTTTGACCCTTTACAATTTCCTTTCACTATAAATTGTCTAGTACTTCTACAAAAATTCGTCTTTATAATATAACATTATTTTCAGACACAATTCTCGTTCAAGATTCTTCAAGCATTTGGAAATAACATGTTTCTCCGTTGCATGGAATACGTGTTTGATACAGAGAATATTACAAAATAAAGACAGCTCAAATCGGACCATTTCTTCCTAGGGTCTAGGGCACACCAACACATTTGGCCTTCCATTTTTGTTTATATAGATAGAAGATATAGGAATGCGTTATTCCGTCTGAAAATCGTTTTCCACTTACGAACAAAGATCAATTTCGATAGCGCAAACATCGAATGGACTAACAACGCTTATTATAATGTAATTTTCGAACATGTGGGAATTCAATTTTCCGAATTTTCCGACCTTCCTTCAGGATTTTCCGAAAATTTTCCGATTTTTCTCTTCTTTTTCTATATTGATCTACTGGAAGAGACGAATACAAAAAAATACAGGAGGCTAAAATCGGACCATTCCTTTTTCGGGGTTTCCAACCAACAGATTTTGCCTTACATTTTTATTTATATAGATTGTTCATCAGAACACATAGTTCATACATTTTACTTCAGTATTGAATTGTTATTATTGTTATTTTTTTGACGTAGGATTACGTCTTTCGGGAACATATTGGGGTACAAATTGAAAAATGAAAATCGATCGCATCGTGAAAAATGTCCAATTTCAAACGCTTGTTACTCATTCATTTCATGATGGATTGATGAGATGTTTACATCATACGTTGTCGGCACTCCATAATAATTTTTCACATTGAATAAAATAATATATATCATGTAACTAACAATCGAACAATTAAAAAATCTCAACCACCATCCAAACAGAAGATACCTAGGCCTGATTGATCGAAATTGACGTCATTTCTTTTTCGCGCCCGATTCGTTCGTTCAGCGGCAAGCTGCATGACAATCGAGTAGGAGGCGCCTACTTCACACATACCAAATGATATAAAAGGATGGAGCGTTCGTGGATTTTATTCATTTTTACAACGGACGTGGAACGGACAACAGTGGAGAGCAGCAGCAGTGGACGCGGCTAATATATAGACGAGCATCGCAGCTATGTGGTCAATAGGCTAGCTGTGCCTCACATCAAGCTTCTATGGCAGTATAAGCAGCGGCAAACTACTACTACTCTACTAGTGGCAGCAGCAAGCATCGCGAGCGGAGCATTTCGTGCACGCTCTCTCCATCAGAAGTGCGAGCACACGCTTCTTGGAATCGTGAAAGTGCAGCAGTGAACTTCAAGACGAGCATCGAATCTGAGCGGCTAACAATTGAGCTGTGTCTCATATCGAACTTAAGTGGCAGTAGCAGCAGCAGCGGCGGTAAACATCGAGGCTTAACATCAACAATCGAGCTGTGTCCCGCATCGGTCCAGTACTGATGGCATCAGCAAACATCATGAGCAGAAAGTTTCAGGCATGTTCTCTCTTTCTGCTGATGCTGCTGCTCAGTCAGGTTTCTCATTTTGTTCGACGCTCAGATCGGTAAACATATATGTTTTTAGTGTTTTAAGTGTGGTCACATCAGATCAACATCAACCAACATGACTTCATGCGGCAAGGAAGGCAAAAGAGGATCGAAGCGTATCGCAAGGTTTTACATGACAATATCCAGTGTATCAAACTCGCTATTCGCCGTTTAGCTCGACGTGATGGTGTCAACGAAAACCACCAAAATAAAAACAGAAATAAGCAGCAGCGGCTCCGAAAAATCTACCGCTGCCAAAAAAACAACAGAAGTGAATTGTTGTTTTTGTTGCTCCATAAAGTTTTACGCAAGTAAATATGTCGAAATATATGTTCACGCAATATGAGCGCCAATCTCGTAAACGTGCCTTGGAGCTGAAACAACTTTCTATCACTGATACCGAAAGCTCGATTGTAACACTGGTGATATGAACAAAAAATACACAACAACCAAACCAAACGGCCCTTTTCAGGGCCATCAGATCATTATCAAAGAGTTTAACAATATATTTTTTCAAACATCCAAAATCAGCATGCGACAGATAGCCTAACGTAATCCTACGTCAACTATGCGGTCGTGTCTCGGACACAACCTTCTGTGACTTTTTTTTCAAATATATGCTAGGACTCGTGTCAGTGAAGCGCCTGATAAGTGTATTGATCTATTTACGTAACAAAACCAAAACAAACGGTGTGCTTTGCTCTTCTCTCACAAACACTATTACCCCATGAAAACACGCGGTTTTACCTATACTACTACAATGGCTTCTTTCCACCTTTACCCCAATTGCTACACGCGAGTCAGAATGACTGACGAATAGTTATGAGCTAGTGCACATACACACATCAAGTTCAAAATATGTACGTTTTATATTTCAGAAGTAGCTGCTTCTGGCTTTAAAATGAGGTATAACTCAGCAATAATTCATCCCAAATTTAAAACGTTCCAAAAAATACTTCAAATTTTTTGTGTGAAGTTTATAATCCTCGATTTATGAATCCACTTGAGATGTAAATAACGATCAAAGGAGATAGACCCTTTTGACATGTTGATCTAGCAATTATCTTGGTAGCACTGCACTGTCAATATGAGTGGTTAGTGATCCCCGATTTTTGAAATTACTTACTTACTTTACGAATACTTTTCAGCAGTTTGTAATTCGATACGATTAATCGCCAATAATCGATTAATCGACTCATCGTCACACCGAGAAAAATAATAAGTTAGACTAATATTTCTCATTTGCTAGAAAGTCAACTGGAATCAAAAAAGTGTTCATTCCGCCTGAAAATTAATTATTATCTTTTACGCTCCCCAAAACTCGTAAACGAAGCCCGATTCTCGTTGACCGCATTGGACCTCGTTTATCAGTTTAGGGGTAGCGTCAAAGATAATGATTGAATTTCAGGATAAAACTGCAGTGGATTTTTTGCCGCTCGGTTTGGATCGATTAATCGACGTAAATTGTTCGTTCACTTCGATTATTGCCCACAATCCAATCGACGAAAAAACATCGATCTAACATTGACCGTAAAGCTCTTTGTTGGTCGAAAATAAGGAACAATTTATGAAACGAAACTGCATCACTGGTGGTTGCTTTTTCTTCAACGATGAACTGTCATTTCATACAAAACCACAGATCATACAACTGGTGAGTACAGAATTTGTTTTTGCTTCCTATTAATTTCTAATTTTATCATTAATTATTTCATTTTATTTCAGGGAATCTTCAGCAAAACAATCCTTGAGAGATTAACAAGACAGGTGAGTTCAGGTTACGGTTCGAATGTTACTGCATTTCCGCTTTTCATTCTCGATTCTTCGTGTTCAATTTTAACCTATATTTTTACATCTCAATAAATAAATTAATAAATTCTTAATTTATTAATTAATTATTTCATTCAATTTCAGGCGATCTCCAGCATAACAAGACGTCAGAGATTACGCATATTCCGTTTTGCCTGCCAAGATTGGGTCGATGGAATGTCAACAATCGACCTCAAATGCTGCCACCTTGCAATCGATTTATCGACCTTCAATATGCATTCATCGAACAACTTGACGCCACTTTCTTGCCAACATGTGCAAGGCGTCGACCTGCTTGCAGCGCTGCTTTCAGCACTGCTCGCCTCTTGTTTGTATTGGTTTGTTATTGAAATGAAATAAGAAAAAAAACATAGTTCTTTTGACGTAGAACTACGTCTTTCAGGAAAGGTGCCAAATCAGAAAACAGGTCACGTTTTTATGAAATAAAGTTAACGTTAATAACTATTTTCACTGTGAACGAATTCTCATGACTTGCATACCAATCGAATCGGAAAATCTCTAAGATTTGTTTGGTATGCTATACATTAAATTTCGCTTATCTCTAAATGGTTTAAATTCATGAAAATTGGAAGAACTTCCTTTTTCCCCATACATTTGTTCTGCCAATTTGTGCGCTAACCCTACCCGTATTTCGAATGTTTATAACTCGAAAATTTCTTAACAGAATGGAAAGATGTTTGCATCATTTGATAGGGAATATTTCTACGCGTCTATCACAATTAATAAAATATAATTTTTCATAATATGAACAATTGAATAACTGTAAAATGTCAAGCGTTTTGATTAGCCCTATTTACGGTTCCCCCAATACATACTACAAAATCGACGTACCTGTAGAAATCCGCTCTGCAAATATACATGCAAGTTCCCACCGAGCTGTGTTTCCCTAACACGGACTTCAAAATTGTTGTGCCTGGGGGAATCCGCTTTGCAAATACATGCATGTCGGGGGTATTAATTGGTGTTGAATACTTCTGTACTCGCTTGTCGTTGTGCAGACCGGAATATGTTTCCCTAAAACGTACTTTTAAACTGAGAAGCCTGGGAAAATCGTCATTTCAGATACTAGGGGTGTATGAACTTTCGCGGTTCGAGAACTACGTAAACATGAGATGTGCAATAATTTCAGAGGGAAATGTAAAATACAATGATCGTTTGACGATTCTTCCGTTCACATATTTTGGTAGTCCTAGGCATCATATCAAACGTAAAAGGACGTTCATCAAATTTATTTGTAACGAAAAACATAATCTATTACAAAAAAAACGATGCATTCTAAAATAATATTCGAAGTGATAAACAAATGGATTGCATAATATAATTGCGTTGTGCTACGTCGAAAATATGCGGTCGTGTCCTAGGTACAACCCCTCACAATTTTTTGACGTGGGACTACGTCTAACCGGAATATATGGGGGGTATAATGAAAACATAAACACTGAACATGCAGGAAAAAATGCAAGATTTCGAATGCTTATAACTCGAACATTTTCTACTGGATCGGAAAGATGTTTGCATCAATTGATAGGGAATATTTCTACGCATCTACCGCAATTAATAAAATGTCATTTTTCATTAGATAAATAATTGAATAACTGTAAAATGTTAAGCGTTATCTAAACGCCCTAACTGCCTCGTTTTGATTGGCCCGATTTACGGTTTCCCCAACACAGACTTCAAAACCAAGCAGCGTTGGGGAAATCGGAATTGAAAATACATGAAAGTAGGGGGACTTTTGTTCTCTCCGAAATATGTTCCCTAACACAGACTTCAAAACCAAGCAGCATTGGCGAAATCGACATTGCAAATACATGAAAGTAGGGGCAGCTTTTGTTCCCACCGAAATGCGTTTCCCTAACGCAGACTTCAAGTCCAAGGAGCGTGGGAAAGTTAGCATTGCAAATACATGCAATTCGGGGGCATTTTTGTTCCGACTGAAATGTGTTTCCCTACCACAGACTTCAAATCCATGGAGCGGGGGAAAATTGGCATTGCTAATACATGCAAGTCGAGGGCAATTTGTTCCGACTAAAATATGTTTCCCCAACACAGGCTTCAGAAACAAGGTGTCCAGGGAAATTGGGATTGCAAATTCATGCAGGTCGGGAGTATTTTTGTTCCGACTGAAATCTGATTACCTATAAAGACTTCTAAACCAAGGTGTCTGGGGAAATCGCCATTGCAAATACATGCAAACTGCAATCAATACATACAAATGGTTACTAAGCTAAGATAGTCAACCTAACGAAGCTAAGACGTCAACCTTGCGGTTATATCATAGATATAACGCACCCATATTTTTGTCATTTTATTACAGATAAAGATTAGCCATTCTGCTCAGCTATTTAGTTTTGCCACTCATTTGCAAAACTCACGAAGTTGATCGTTCCATGTTAGGTCAATATATTGTTCGTCGACTGGATTGTGGGAACGTACACATTTTCAACATGTCAAAATTCACTACAGAATCGATACTTAGAGTTCCAAGAACAATTAATTCAATAATACTATCAATCTTACAGGTTTACAGAGGTGATTTGGTGACCTCGGTATAGGTTCCTGTGATCCAATTAGAGTATTGGAATTTTCATAAAATTTCTCGTGTTTTGCATGTTTCAAAATATCTGTACACTTGTATTGATGAATAAAGGTGCAAATTGTTGTTTCAAAATACGACGTCAATACTTTGTTTCATTGTTCTATGTTGGTAGCACTGCATTGTTTATGATATATTGATTTGAGTTTATCATTAATATGAAATGTATTCAATGAAAATGTCTTCGAAAGTTCAAAAAGACTTTTCTGAGGGGAAATCGGAAGTGATCTGTTGATCTATGCACCGTTTTAAAAAAAAATGAGGATGCGGATCAAGAAATGAAGTCAATTATGCGGAAGTACAACATAAGATCGCGTTCAACAGTCAGTTTATTCGCCAATTGTATTGCAGCAAAACGGAAACGTTTCGGAAAGGCCTAGCATCCGGAGGTAGACGAGGTGCTATACATCTTGTTTCCTTCAAAAAAAAAAAAACGCGAAGGTACTGTAAGTGCAGGTTCAAAAGTTTCACTATCAAATGGTTGGAGGGGGTGAATATGGTCGTGAGTACGTTGACAAATGTATCAAACGGTAGGGTATACTTGTGATAAACCGGGAATGAGTTTTTCCAGTCGTATCGGTGGCAGACTCGTTAAATGCTCCTTAGGCAAAAATGAATAAGATCACATTATCATTTGCAAACATGGATCGAAGTCCCAAACTTACGCTCATGTTTATTGGAAAGTTCAACAATCATCGGATTTTTAATGACCTCAATGAGCTGCCTGTTTATGACAACTCATCGGTAAATCCGCGGATGATGTGCGAGTTGTTTAACTCTTTTACGGGAACTGGCAACTATATTGCCACCAACAAAAAAATATTCTTTTCGCTGCACTTGGAATATTATTTCAACATTTTACTTAGCCAAAACCTTCTAAAGGTATCTGGCAATACTTTTTTTTTGGGCTGCTAAAAATGAACAATATTAATTTTGGAGTCATTTTTATGTAACAAAACAACGATTTTAGAGCGCCGGCAGAAAATTCACATGTTTACGTAGTTCTCGAACCGCGAAGGTTCATTCACCTCTTGTATATGAAATGACGATTTTTCCAGGCTTCTCAGTTTTAAAGTACGTTTTAGGGAAACATATTCCGGTCTGCATAACGACAAGCGAGTGCAAAGCACTCAACACCAAAGGCAGTGAGGGCGTTTAAATAACGCTTGACATTTTACAGTTATTCAATTGTTCATCTTATGAAAAATAATATTTTATCAATTGTGATAGACGCGTAGAAATATTTTCTATCAATTGATGCAAACATCTTTCCGATCTGTTAAGAAATGTTAGAGTTATAAGCATTCGAAATACGGGTAGGGATAGCACACAAATCGGCAGAACAAATGTATGGGGATAAAGAAAGTTCTTCCAGTTTTCATGAATTTAGACCGTTTAGAATTTAGCGAATTGTAATGTATAGCATATCAAACAAATCTCAGAGAATTTCCGTTTCGATTGGTATGCAAATCATGAATATTCGTTCACAGTGGAAATAGTTATTAACGGTAACTTTATTTCATAAAAACTGAGAGACCTGTTTTCTGATTTGGCACCCTTCATGAAAGACGTAGTTCTACGTCAAAAAATTTCAAAGGTAAATATGTGTTCTTCCTCATGTAAGGATTATGTCCTCTGAAGTTGGAGTATATTCGTTGTCTAGTTTCCACGGCCATAGAGGGTTAATAGAATTAGCAACTATTTATGATAGTATGCCCTGATTGATTCTATATTTCCTGGAAGATGATCCACTTTGGTGAAATTGAATGAATTGGTATGGAATAGCTGCAAGCGTCCTTTCGCATTCAAAATGAAGCACTTTGACAATGAAAATGAATAGAGCACATTCGAGTAGATCCAATCGCTAATGATTAATGTTTCTGCTTTTCATAATAAGAAGAAATAACAGCATAAATTAACGTAACAGAAGTATTGAAGTAATATACCGATTTTACTTCGGCACGATAAACTAAAATGAAACAATCGGAAATGACAATGGTCGAAATGAAATGAATGATTAAACATTTCTTCATTCCGAAAATGACAATAGAGGCGAATGAACTGAAAAGTTTAAACCCTGTTAAGGTGAAGGTGGAAGCTAGCCACAAATGGCTGCCACAATGGCGCTCATTTCTTTCATCTCCCTCCCTGCGGAAGAACTTGTTCATACCAAAAGTGCCCCAATTCGCATGTGTTATAAATTTGCTCATGTTACGCTCGCGTATAATCAGAATCATATGCAAATGCACCTTCTATATATATTTATATTTGCAATTGTTCATCGGAACATATCGTTCATACATTTTACTCTAGTATTGAATTGTTATTTGTTTTTTTTTTCAAATGTATTCAAAGACTCGTGTCAATTAAGCGCCACACAGTCTGATAAGTGAATTGATCTATTTACGTGTGCTTTGCCCTTCTCTCACAAACACTATTACCCCATTTTTACACGAGGGTTTACCTAAGTTAATTCTTATACTCTAAAACTAACTAAAAAAAACAATTTCTTTCTTTTCACTGCACCACTGTGCGTTTATTCACTTCTATCTTAATACTAATACTGACTAATACTGAACTTACAATTCATTTGCCCTGATATTTATAACAGATTTTAGTAAGACGCGATATTCGTGTCTAATCCTGATCGTGGGATTGTTTATCTTTCGCGATGACCGTGAGATTGTTTATTATTTCATACGCGATATTCGCGTCTAATCCTGATCGTGAGATTGTTTATTCTTTCGCGATGACCGTGAGATTGTTTATCATTTCACTAATTGATTCTTGGCATTATTTATCCATCGGCTAGCTAAGCGGTTTTCTGTTTATATTAAGAAATGGAGTGATGATGTTGAGTGGCTCGTTGTTTATGTTGCTGGGTTATCCTGGCTTAGATGTTGTTGTTAACTCCTATACTACTACAATGGCTAGCTTCCACCTTCACCTTAAAGCCAAAAAGAAGAAGAAGAAGAAAATGACAAAATCTGGTCAGGAGTGAAATGGATAAAGAATCGAATAAGACTTTTGACAAGTCGCCTGAGTAGCAAGTAGTGATCCCCGATAATCGTTCGATTAATCGATTAATCGAATACTTCCTACAGAAATCGAATATTAATCGAACGAATACTGCGCTGCCAATAATCGAAGCGAACGAATAATTTACGTCGATTAATCGATCCAAACCCAGAGAAAAAAAAAGTACGGCCACTGCAGTTTTATCCTGAAAATCAATCATAATCTTTGACGCACCCCTAACTGGTAAATTAAGCTTCGTTTACGAGTTTAGGGGAGCGTAAAAGATAATAATTGAGGGGCTTAGAATGAAAGGGGTGTAAGTGATTTGATCGATTCATCTACATCGACTCTCTCTTTTGGTCATAGCTTAGCCTCAAATACATTCCCAGCTGTATTTGGCAATGTGGAAGATAGGTCAGAACCTCACCTATCAGATTCTATAGCAAACTTAAATTGGATCGTTTTTGCAATTGAGTTATTAACTAAAGAAAAAGTTGATGAAGAGAAATCGATCAAGTCACTTACACCCCTTGCATTCTAAGCCCCTCAATTGATTTTCAGGCGGGATGAACACTTTTTCGGCTCCGGATGGCTTTCTAGCAAATAAGAAATATTAGTCTAACGAATTCGTTCTCTCAGTGCGACGATTAATCGATTAATCGATTATTTGGGGCGATTAATCGTATCGAATAACAAACTGCTGAAAAGTATTCGATTAGCTGATGAACGATTTATTTAAAAAATCGGGGATCACTAGTAGCAAGCAAACTCTAGATAACAGAAAAATACCGAAAGGATTAAGAAAAAACCAAGCGTTGTTTTTTAAAACTTGAAAACACGAAAACAAATCAACGGAATCGCCATTAATATTTTATTCTCCTGAACCGGCGTCTGCGTCTGCTAAATCCGATGAGAATAGATCCTGGAGCAAAAAATGTGTGCCATTTTCAAGCATAGTTCTGTTTTATCCACCCAACGAACGCAGAACCATCATAGCGAATCGGTTAATTAGCTCAGTAAGCCACAACCTAATTGGCGGACTCAGAACTCCTGGGAGCATTCGTGCAACCAATACTCCAGATCCAGTTCTGGCATTCGCTGCACAGAGCCCAGAACAGGAAAACATAAATAAGTTGCACTGACGGAATGTTAATTAAAGTAAAATAATTGAAATCATAACTCTTTCTCCGTTTTCACTCAATGCGCCAAGGAAGAAGGGTTAGGGAGAGTCCTGTTTTTTCGAATGAGTCGGCTTTGCGAGAGTTTATTTTGCCCCCCTTACGGATGAACAAATTTCAATTTTCTCTGTGAAAGGCTTTCGCCCTGATAACAGTCCGTGAGCCCGATCCTCGCCCACGAGCGATCCCCAATGAGTGGGGTGTGCAACTATATCCGGGCTTGGTGGATTGAGTGAAACTGTGTTCTTTCACCGAATGAATAGTAATGCTTCCATTGCTGGGCCCCATCCGGTTCGTATGTCGCGTGTGCAACAGTTGTGATGAATTATGGAAATATGGCGAGTGGAAGAGTCGAGTGTTTTCGCAGCGATAACACTTTCGTGGTGATGTGCAACCTTTGCGGAAAATAGTGAGAATGTGTTTCCCGAGAACCAACCAACGCAACGGGACGGACACATCGCTCGCTAATAATAACCATCGGGACTGAAGTGACTGTGGCACCTTCCATTGCTATGCAAACGTTGTCCGTTGTCTGCCCACGCTGAAAAGGGGGTGAGAAATTCAAATTGTGTCATCCTCCACGAGGATATCATCGCGGTAATGGAGTTGGAATATTGCTTCTAACTTGCAAACGCAGTGTCGTTTCCGTTAAGGCGCGTAATCAAATATTTCCGCTCGTTGTATAGAATTGCAGACGCGATATTGAAAGACGCTGTCGGAACAACAAGCCTTTGGTACAACTTACCTTTACTTCCAAGATGTTTCCTGTCGATTTTCCGCTCGAAACATTCTCACGATTCGATGGAAAAGTTTGTTTACTTTTTCTGGCAAGAAAACGGGAAAAGAAACTTCACCTGACACGAGCGTCGAAAACTCTTGTCAGGAAACTAAATAAAAAAGAAATTACTTTACGTGAACCTCTCGCATGTTCCGTTGAATATTGCATACACGACAGAATCGGGTTGTATCCTGCCTGATGCGAATCTCAACTCAAACAAATTTCAGCAAACAACAATTCACCACATCCGTCCGATTCCACCCCAAATCGTGTCTGTGACATGATTTTGCAACAAAGTTAGAAGCTGTGGCATCTCTCATCGCTCATGTCTCTTCAGGACGAGCAAACACAAAAAAACAGGAAGTGGGTTATATCTATGGTATAACCGCAAGGGTGACGTAGGACTATCGTTGATTTAGAGATCATTTGTTTGAAGTTGATTCTAAATCCATTCTGAATGAATGAATAAATGAATATTTGGGGGACTTCGAAAACGAGAGCGTTACGTTGGAGGCACAAGGTTTTATGCATCCAATATAGGATACGAAAAACCTTGTTCTGAAGAATAATCTTCAGAAGCTAACCTGCTAACTGTACTTGATTGACAAATCACAAATCCAAATGTATTATATGGATATTTTATGGATAGAAAACATTAAAATAAATTTTCGCTGTAATTTTCAATTCCAAGGGGAACTGGCAGATTATTTTCCAACAACGATTAGATATTTCCACATTTTCCTCGATACTGGAAGCCCACCAGTGGTTAATACTAACTCGATAACCACCTGTTAATAGTACTTGATTGAAAAATATTTGGTCACAGTGTTACATGGATAGAAAACATTCAAATAAACTCTTTCACATGAATGTATTTTTAAATTCCCAGAGGAACTGGCAGATTATTTTCCAGAAATGATTAGATCTTTCCGGAACTTTCTCAATGCTGAATGGCATCCAAACGGAAACAATTCCGCGCGTGTATGTGTGTGTAGCGATGTCTTCCCGGGGAACCGTTTGTGGCATCACTCTCCTCCTGATGGATTCCCTTCTGGCCTAGGGTGCACAAACAGGCCCTTGGTGACACCGTTTATCCGCGCTTTCATGATAAACGAAGAGCTTCACCACAACAGCGTCAACATGCTCCAATCGCTGTTCAATTAGAACTGAGTGGACTTCCGAGCGGCGCTCGCTTATATACCGATTGGTGATTTCAATAGCCTGTTTTGAAAGCAATTTTAAGACTATTGAAACAAGTTTTTGGATCAAAAAGTAACAAGTATAGAACGCGTAGACATTTTATCTTTCGAATGAAGTGTTTATCATACCATTTCGTTCAGTTGTTTAGGAGCTATTAACGCTCAAAATCTCGGTCTTCGGCGTAACGCTTTCGTTATTATAGAATATAGAAATGAAAGACGTAGTCCTACGTCAAAAAAACGCACACACAATGATGGGCCTCCCGGCGTTGGCAGGATGAAATCCGAGCCAAGCTAGTGCAACCCACTGAACCACAGCAAATCTGCAAAACGATTTTCCGGCCACTGCTCGAGATGTAACCACCATATATGGGACCGAAGGGCTGCTGCTAGGTTGTAGTCCGTTGTAGTGCTAACTGTCGCTGACAGTCACTGCTGGGGAAAGGGGGAGGGCGAGGGTCTGTAACAGCACACCCAATTGGTAGCGGTTTTTTCCTTTGTTGTCATGCATCGGCCCCTCATCAAACCGTGATGGAAAAGACCATACCGGGTAACCGGGACAAGAATAACAACGGGACGGAATGGGATTTGGTGCTGCAAAAAAAAATGAGTGGAAAGGAGAAGGTCCTAAATACTGAATGTGTTTAATGTGATGTTTTACTCCTCATGTAAGCTGGATGAAATTATTCAAATTGTCCATCTTTTAACATTATTCTCGGATGAGACCTAACAATGATCGATAAACATTCTGTCAAATATATATCCGGGAATATGTAATTTAAAATCTTCCCGCTGAACATATTTCGGTTTTTTAAAGTTGGTACTACTATCAGTGGTTTTAATGTCAAATTTGAGCGTGATCTATCATTTAGTTCGTTTAAAGCGTCATTAAGAACAAGTTAGCTTTTTTATTTTGCTCGGCGATTTTCGATATGGATAGTTCTATTGGTTCAAAATATTGTGTGAAATTTGGAGTTGCAAAAGAAATTCCTTGTGCCGAAACGTTGAAAATGTTGCAAAATACATTTGGTGACTCCACTATTGGCGACCTAACGCAAAACGTAAACGATCGGTGAGACATCTGGATTTTGTTTTTGAACTAAGAAAATGATGCTAATGTAACCTAAAACTCAAAAACAAATCACGTATATTTTACTTCCGGGCTTTCCAAGGTAGTTCTCACATGCAGGAACCATGCATTTTTCAACTTGTTTTTGATTGTGCTCTAATATTTCCTTTTTTGATTCAACCGTTGTCAACATTTATACACTTATTTTCACTTCTGAAAGAGGTAGGAAAATAACATGTTATATATAAAATTGCGCAGAATTAAATTTCTTCTAAACACATCATAATCAAATAATCTTTTATGATTATTGGCGATCTAATGTACAAATTTACACCTAGGCGGCGCTGCGGTGAAAGTGATGATGGTTTTAAATTTTGCAATGTGAGTTTATGGAAGGCTTATAGTTATTGACGTACGACTACGTCTAACCGGAAGATATAGGGGGTGAAATGGAAATCTAGGCACTGAACAAGTAGGAAAAAATGCAAGATTTGGAACGCTTATAACTCGAGCATTTCTCAATAGATCGCAAAGGTTTTTGCATCAATTGATAGGAAATATATCTACGCATCTATCATAACGAATAACATTTCATTTTTCTGGAGATAAATAATTGAATAATTGTGAAATATCAAGCATTGTCAAAATACACTATGTGCCCATTTTTGATTGGTCCATTTTGTGCTCCTCAAATCGTACCGACCAAAACGGGCAACCAGAGCAGCAGCGAAATAGAATGAAGCACGATTGGAACGAAACACTGGTCGCAGTCTCACACATGCGTAATTCTCGAGCCAGCCAGTCAGCTTAAAAATCCCCGCTCCGCTGCCGTAACGATCATTCTCATTCAAACCGTACACCACATCGGTTCGCATCACAATACATCAACAAACCAATCCAAGCAGCCATGTCTGGACATGGTAAATGAGGAAAAGTGAAGGGAAAGGCAAAATCCCGCTCGAACCGTGTTGATCTGGAATTCCCCGCAAGGGTAGCTAGGCCGAGCGCGTTAGTACCAGTGCAGCAGTCCACCTAGCCGGCGTTATATAGTTTCGGCCGCCGAAGTGATCGAGTTAGCTGGCAAAGCTGCTCGCGACAATAAGAATCAGGACGACCGTATGGAGAACAGAACATGACTCGATATTTTGTTAGTTAAACGTCATCAATTAGCTCATAAATCCCAAAGGTGGTTCAAATATTTTCTGTGAAGGAAAACAGACTGACAAAAAATCCACATGCATTTGTTGTTTTCGTGTTTTTTTTTATTCAATTTTCCTTTTTTTTTTTTGAGAAGAGAGAATATATGTGGTATGATGCTGTCTTCAGAAAATTTGCTGTTGTTAATACTAGACGCGTGAAGATATTGTGATTTCTTGTCCGTTTTATCCAATATTAGAATAAAGATGTTTCCGCGTTCGATAAATTAACTTGACTTGATCACAATGTTTATTTGGAGGGGTGACACCTAGGACAACCACCCCGGATGTCACCCGGTCACGCCACGCCACTGATCTAATGTAATGTATGAGGTTGTCAAAGAAAATGGATAAATATTTATTGTGAGTGTACTGTGAAACCGTCATGTCTGATAAAATAAATATATTATTGATGTTAGTTTGAAATTTGATTTTTTTGACAGTTGACATATCAGGCATTATTTTACAAATGCTTTTACGTCCTTATGCATTCTCTTCCAAAAAGTTACAGGAGGTTTGTGTCCAATACGACCTCAGATGATGACGGATTACGTTAGATTATTCGTTGTATATTAATTTTGGATATCATTGCACAGTATTATATTCGTATTGAAGTAGAATGGTTGCTTGTGCTCGACCAATCAGAACGCGAGATTTTCTTGCAAGTAATGTTTTGCTTTCTACAATTGTTTGATGGTTAGTTCCATGTAATATATATTTTTCATCATTTTTATTGATTGTTAGAGAGTGCCCGAAATAATTGAAGCAAATATATTTTAAATCCATCGGAAAATTACAAAGCAATAAGAGCATGAATTTGAACAATTTTCGCGATGTGACTGATTTTTGTTTTTCAATTTACCGAAAGACCTTACCTATTGAAATCTTGTAATATTGAAACATCTTTTCTTCTTCTTGTGACTTTTGTAGACCATCGAATGTATCTTGAAAATCTCGCTCCAATCGTCGAACGTCGAAACTTGGAATTTCTTTTGGACGTCCTTTTGACACAAGACACCTCCTATCTCTCTCAACGAATTATCTGTCCAAACGTGAAATTAAATCGCACAGATATTGAAATTTATATTGATAAAAATTTAGATTTAATGTTAACAATTTCATGGAAATGCATTGTGTCTCCGTTGTACGTTTACTAGTATTAGTATACTGAGAGAGATTTCTTGTCTTACTATGGTCAAACTTTTGACACATAAAAATCAAACTTTACAAAACATAGACAAAATCAATCACTCTATTTTGCTGAGTATCTTTTCCAATTGAGACAGCTCAAAATCGTGATTTTCAACCCCTTGGAGTCATCCACAATACATCTCCATCAAAGTCCGGCAGCAAAAAAATGAGCGCAACCCATCCTTCCCCTTCCACCGAGCGGAAAAGTCAAATTCTCCAGATGCTGTCGAATCAAAAATGCTCCGTAATTCCTCTAATTTGATGCGAGAGATGGGTCCCACGGTGTCGAACGCAGAAAATGGGGCTTGCAGGTGTGATTCGGTCTGTTATTAAATGACGAGCGGCGGCGGGTTCGGTTTGTGCTGCCTGCTCGAAATAACTACCATCCGTGGAAGGCAGGATCGAGCATTGTGACCTTACCCTCGTCAACGGGATAGCCCCGTTTGACCTTGGAGAAATTGAATTTGGGAACGGCGGATTGGCGTCCCAATCTTGGCGGCCTGTTTGTCCCTCTCAAGTGATGGTGAAAGGAAGAGCACGATTGGAAAGCACTTCTTGTGAGTCGTTCAATTATGTCAATACATCATGAAAAATTTAAATTAATTTCGGCATTCGCGCGAGCTGTTTTTCCTTGCTTTTTGCAGTTATGATTGAAGTTCAAGAATCTCGCTCGAGATGGATTGCAAATTGGAACTGCCAGCGAAACGAAATGAAAAAATATTTCGCCGCGGGAAATTGCGATAATAAATATTTATTACCCTGTCCAATGATACGGAAAGAATGGTATTCATTTACTGCTTCGCGGAACGAAGCGGAAACCTGGGCGTGAATTCATTAATTATTCAAATATTTCGATCCGATGGCGTCCGCTAGTGCACATACATGTGTGCGGATATTTGCACGTGGATCCGTGCCACACCCCACCCCACCATATTCTGGTAGGATGACCAAATTTTATTGCACGCTGTCAGGCGTGCGAACGTGGCGCTATCCATCAGGGTTGGCCGGATAACGCCAACACGAGGCCAAATTGTTGTATCAATTGATAATTATCAAGGTAAATGTCGGAGATAACTCCATTTTGTGAGGTTGCATTCGTCCCGATACGATATCCCGAATACGAGGATCAATGCCGGATTTGGCTGATCGGATTTACACAAACATCTACCTCTGCGGCAATCAACGCCCGGACAAATGGGACAAGAGGGAGGATTTGATTTATAAAATTGGTTTTGTGCGAACCTCCGCGCCCACATTGGATTTGATTGGAATGTTCTCGTTGATTGGCGTAAAAAAAGCAGACAATGAATGGCATATTTCTAGTAATTATTGGTAAAGTGAAAAGCGAAGGTGAAATGGTGAAAAACGATGATAGAATATTTGCTGGGAAAGAGAAATAAGTGATCCTCTTTAAAGCGGAATTAATTTTTATATTCATACTAGCACCCCACTTTATCGCTCTGTTTCTCTTGGAACACATGCTTGGCAATAAATTTATCGCCAGCATCCGATCCGAACGGTTCCGCTCGAGGTACATCCAATGAAACGTTAAGCACCTCCCTTCGGCCATTGTGGTCGATATAAAAGAAAGATACAGAATTGGGATTTGACATGCAATCGAGGGACCGTCATGGAAATTGCTTAAGGAGGGATGTTCTCATTTTGACGTAGAACTACGTCTTTCAGGAAGGGTGCCAAATCAGAAAACAGGTCACGTTTTTATGAATTAAAGTTAACGGTAATAACTATTTTCACTGTGAACGAATTCTCATGATTTACATACCTATCGAATCGGAAATTCTCTAAGATTTGTTTGATATGCTATACATTACAATTCGCTAATCTAAACGGTTTAAATTCATGAAAACTGGAAGAAATTCCCTTTTTCCCATACATTTGTTCTGCCGATTTGTGTGCTAACCCTACCCGTATTTCGAATGCTTATAACTCGAACATTTCTTAACAGATCGGAAAGATGTTTGCATCAATTGATAAGAAATATTTCTATGCGTCTATCACAATCAATAAAATGTTATTTTTCATGAGATGAACAATTGAATAACTGTAAAATGTCAAGCGTTATCTAAACACCCTAACTGCCAAGTTTTGATTGGTCCGATTTACGGTTTCCCCAACATAGACGTCAAAATCGATGTACCTGTGGAAACCCGCTGTGCAAATATACATGCAAGTCGGGGGTATTTTTGTTCCCACCGAGCTTTGTTTCCCTAACACGGACTTCTAAATCAATGTGCCTGGGGGAATCCACTTTGTCAAAACATGCAAGTCGAAGGTGTTTTTTTTCCACTGAGCTGTGTTTCCCTAACACGGACTTCAAAATAATGTGCCTGGCGGAATCCGCTTTGCAAATACATGCATGTCGGGGGTATTTTTTGGTGTTGAGTACTTTTGTACTCGCTTCACGTTGTGCAGACCGGAATATTTCTCCCTATAACGTACTTTTAAACTGAGAAGCCTGGGAAAATCGTATACTAGAGGTGAATGAACTTAGATATGTCTAAGTTTTTCACTTATTCGATTGTCGAATAATCGTGGGTTCATTTGGAAATATTTGATTCATTCGAATAATTGTGTTTCAGTATTCGATTAATCGAGCGAATATTTATTTCTAGTAATCAAAAAGAACAGACGTTTATAATAAAAAAAAATATGAAGTCATAATTTTGAAAGTTACATTAAATATAATTTTGAAATAAACATGGTGCAGAATAATGGTTTTTGAATGAAATGATTTCCAGTATATTGATAAATTAACCATTTCATGATTTTTTGAGGACGATTGAGAAAAGAGCACACCATAAAAATGATGCACAATTTTTTTTTCTGTTCAAAATTACCTGTTCTTCGAATGTTGTTGAAATAGCTGATTTCTTTGAATATTTCTGCTCTATAGCTACTAGTTCAAAAGAAGTATGTTTATAGAATCATTGACCACTACTATGGTATATTTTCTTTGGCACTCTGAATTTGAATACTACTATTTTAGAACGGGAGCTGAGACCACCTTCTTCAAGTCCGCATTTCACACCTGCAGTCCTGCAGACGAAACACCATGACGGTTCAACAATTTTAGCACTGTATTTTGACGTAGGACTACGTCTAACCGGAAGATATAGGGGGTGAAATGAAAATCTAGGCACTGAACAAGTAGGAAAAAATGCAAGATTTGGAACGCTTGTAACTCGAGCATTTCTCAATAGATCGCAAAGGTTTTTGCATCAATTGATAGGAAATATATCTACGCATCTATCATAACGAATAACATTTCATTTTTCTTGAGATAAATAATTGAATAATTGTGAAATATCAAGCATTGTCCAAATGCACTATGTGCCCATTTTTGATTGGTCCATTTTGTGCTCCTCAAATCGTACCGACCAAAACGGGCAATCAGAGCAGCAGCGAAATAGATTGAAGCATGATTGGAAAGGAAAAAGAAAAAAAAATGAACGAAACATTGGTCGCAGTCTCACACATGCGTAATTCTCGAGCCAGCCAGTCAGCTTAAAAATCCCCGCTCCGCTGCCGTAACGATCATTCTCATCCAAACCGTACACCAAATCTTTTCGCATCACATCACATCAACAAACCAACACAAGCAGCCATGGTTGGATATGGCAAAGGAGGAAAAGTGAAGGGAAAGGCAAAATCCCGCTCGAACCGTGTTAGTCTGGAGTTCCCCGCAAGGGTAGCTAGGCCGAGCGCGTTAGTACCAGTGCACCAGTCCACCTAGCCGGCGTTATAAAGTATCGGCCACCGAAGAGTTAGCTGGCAGAGCTACTCGTGACGATAAGAGAATCCACATTCAGAACAGACCACATTCGGTTCGGTGATCAAGACAACAGGCAGTTGCAGCGAGTGGCGAGTGGCAAACGAAATCGCAAAACGACAGCAGGTAGCGGAAGAAAAAAGTTTGTCCTTTATACAATCTGCTTCGGTGGCAAAACCAGAACCAGGCGGCATCGAGGGCGTTCGAAATGGTTTTTTTCAAAACCACGAGTACTAAGTTTTCTAAATTGGAACCATTCCATAGAACACGGCGCTTATCAGGGCCATTAAACTTTCCAAAAAAGAGTTCACGAAATACAGTTTAATGCATTCTAAAATAATATCCAAAATAATAATAAAACACAAATTGATTTTTTCATAATTTGTTTGCCAGGATCTGATGAGTATGTGAATTTGGCGGTTGTTCTGAGCTTATTGATAGTTGGGGACTTTCCTGATTATTCAATTTTCACCAATTCTTAAATTGTTTCCAGATTAAAAGTATAGTAATTTACAATTAGTTCGACATTTAGCTGATTGGACGGACATGTAATGTGACATATTTAGTTGTACATTTTCGTAAACATAGAGATCCAAATTATGACCCCACATTGAGAGTCGACACTGTACCACTGTCATCGCAAATGTTCAATTACAGGTTAAAATCGCCTCCAATGCGACACTGAGTGGTGCTTCGGCACGTCGCATTGAATGTAATTTACTGTACAATATGTCACAAGCTGGATGGGAAGAAATTTTCCAACTGTGAAAGCTGTGGCAAACGCAATAGCTAAACAGGAAGGTTTAACCGAACAAGATGGGGATATCGAGTGATAACAATAACACAACACCAAAGGTTCTTTTCAGAACCATCAACATGTTCATAAATCATTCTTCGGCATAAGCTTCGAGTAACCGGTCGTGTGCTGTGAGCGTCTCCGTTGAAGCATTGTTTTCGGTTACCGTTGGCTGTTATTATTTTTTTTTGTCGCCCGGGTGTGCTTTTTTCGCGCGTTTTCCAATTGTTCGAGATATCGTGGAACGCAGTGTGAACTCGGAATTGGTGAGAAAGGCTGAATCGTCAAAGCCTGGCAAGGCCAGCCGGCTTTCAGTTATCGCCGATTTGTCGCCATCGCAGTCGAAGTCGGACATCGGTGGTCAGTTGCACGCACACAATACCAGCGCGATTCGCTGCTAACTTACAGCAGTGTGAAGGAGAGCATCACTTCTTAGTGGTGTGTGATAGTGCCGAGCGCTCAAGCGCTCCGATTGAGAAGCAAGCAGCGGTTGCCAGTTCATCAGCACTGGGGTGCATTGTGGTGAATAGAAATAAATAAGATATAAGATTTATTTTTTTTTTAATTTTTTTTTTTAATTATTATTAATATTATTAAAAACAAATTATTAGAATATAAGTACGAATTACAGAATGGCAGAAGGAGGGGGAGGATCTCCAGATATGGAGATCTCTGATGATGACTCCCCTCTGGTTGAAAAAAGTTCTAATAAAGGAACAGCGAAGACACTTAAACGCGTTCCTACATCAGAGGATGTTTCGTCCGGGGACGAGTCTGCTAACTCTAGCAAGCCCCCCTCTAAAAAACCTGCAAATACCTCCTCTCCAACCCCCCTCGCTCCTACAACAGCTCAGATTTCGCCTCCCCATCCTGTTGTCCCCGATCCCCTTCAATCCTCGTCATCTCCTTCTCGTCCTGTAGTCTTCTCTCCACGTGTCAAGGTCTATCCTGAAGATGCACCTGGAACTGGTCCGTGGGTTGTTTTCTTCAGGCCTAAGCCAAACGGAAAAGCACTTAATGTTATTCAGATCATGAAAGATCTGGCAAGATACTCCTCCGTGACAGAAATTTCGAAGGTTAGACCGACCAAACTGCGTGTTGTCGTAGCTGATCGGAAAGACGCAAACGGTATTGTCGTCGACCAGAGGTTTACCCTGGAATATCGTGTCTACGTGCCTTCCCATGACGTAGAAATCTCGGGGGTGATAACCGAAACGGGTCTGACGTGCAAATCAATTATGGAAGGAGATGGCAGATTTAAAAAGCTGCCTTTGATTAAGGTTAAAATCTTAGAATGCCGACAACTCGGCAAAGTCTCCCAGGAAGGGAAAGAATCGAAATTTACGCCGTCCGACTCGTTTAGAGTCACTTTTGCTGGCTCCGCCCTCCCTGACTACGTTATGGTGGACAAATTGAGGCTACCGCTGCGACTCTTCGTGCCAAAGCCCATGACTTGCCTGAAATGCAAGTCAGTTGGTCACACAGCAGCTTACTGCGCCAACAAGGAGCGCTGTGCCACTTGCGGAGAGCAACATGTGGACAAATCCTGCAGTGCGATTGAGCAAAAGTGTCCATATTGCGGAGGAACTCCGCACGTGCTCTCGGCTTGTGAAACTTACAAGAGTCGCTGGGAGAAGCAGAAGCGCTCTTTAAAGGAACGCTCGAAGCGCACTTTTGCGGAAATTTTAAAGGGCGCTTCTCCATTGGCCCAACAGCAACAACCTTTAACCGCAAACAATGTCTTCGCTTCGCTGCCTATTGGGGATCAATAAGTGCCACTCATTTTTTCGAATTGACCTTCCACCTATTGGAGGGATTGAACACTTTTGAACACTGGGGGAACACTTTTGAACACTGGGGAAACAACACGTGTACCTAAACCTCCTGCTAACCCAAGTGCTCTTGACCTCTCGCTTTGCTCGAATTCACTATCGTTAGATTGCAAGTGGAATGTAATCCAGGACCCCAACGGTAGTGATCACTTGCCAATCAAAATTTCCATCACCATTGGGTCGAATTCTTCTGAATCTATAAACATGGCATATGACCTCACAAGACACATTGACTGGAAAAAATATGCGGACGCGATTGCTCTAGCCATCAATTCCAGAGATGGTTTACCTCCATTGGAGGAGTATAACTTCCTTTCTCGTTTGATCTATGACAGCGCGGTTCGCGCTCAAACGAAACCCATCCCAGGTTCCACCATTTCCCGAAGGCCTCCCAATCTATGGTGGGATAGCCAATGTTCCAAGCTTTATGTAGAAAAATCGAATGCATTTAAAGCTTTTCGGAAACGTGGAACCCCTGAAAATTTTCAAACGTATTTAGCCCTTGAAGATCAATTTAAAAACTTAATCAAAGGGAAAAAACGTGCTTATTGGCGAAATTTCGTGGGAGGTTTGTCACGAGAAACGTCAATGAAAAAATTATGGAAAGTGGCTCGAAACATGAGAAATCGCTCTTCAACGAATGAAAGCGAAGAATATTCACATCGATGGATTTTTAATTTTGCACGGAAGGTTTGTCCTGATTCCGCTCCTGTGCAAAAAATTGTTCGAGATATACCACAAGATAGGTGCGATCTTGATTCCGAGTTTTCGATGGTAGAATTCTCTCTTGCTCTCCTTTCATGTAACAATTCTGCTCCGGGATCGGATAGAATTAAGTTCAACTTGCTGAAAAACCTCCCTGATGTGGCGAAACATCGCTTGTTGAATTTATTCAATCGGTTTCTGGAGCATAATATTGTTCCAGATGATTGGAGACAAGTACGAGTTATAGCTATTCAAAAACCCGGAAAACCCGCGTCCGACTTCAATTCGTACCGCCCAATAGCAATGCTGTCTTGTATACGGAAATTGGTGGAGAAAATGATCTTGTTTCGCCTTGATCGATGGGTTGAAACGAATGGCCTACTCTCAGATACACAATATGGGTTCCGCAGGGGCAAGGGGACGAATGATTGTCTTGCGTTGCTTTCTTCAGAAATTCAAATGGCTTACGCCGAAAAAAAACAAATGGCTTCAGTATTCTTGGACATAAAGGGGGCCTTTGATTCTGTTTCAATAGAGGTTTTGTCAGACAAATTACACTCTCGGGGTCTTCCGCCTCTATTGAATAATATTTTATATAACTTGCTTTGTGAGAAGCATTTGAACTTTTCTCACGGAGATTCGGCAGTAAGTCGGGTCTCTTACATGGGACTCCCCCAGGGCTCATGTTTAAGCCCCCTTTTGTACAACTTCTATGTAAGCGACATCGACAATTGCCTTACACAAAATTGCAGCCTAAGACAACTTGCAGATGATGGAGTGGTGTCTGTCGTAGGATCAAACGAATCCGACCTGCAAGGACCCTTTCAAGATACTTTGAACAATTTTTCAACCTGGGCCATTGGGCTAGGGATCGAATTCTCCACGGAGAAAACAGAGATGGTGGTTTTTTCTAGGAAGCATAGACCAGCAAAACCAAAGCTTCAACTTTTGGGTAAACCGATCACTCATGCTATGTCATTCAAGTATCTTGGGGTCTGGTTCGACTCCAAATGTACTTGGGGGGCCCATATTAGGTATCTGAGTAAAAAATGTCAACAAAGAATAAACTTTCTCCGTACAATTACCGGCACCTGGTGGGGAGCCCATCCCGAAGATCTTATAATGTTGTATCGAACAACTATTCTCTCAGTGATGGAGTATGGCAGTTTCTGCTTTCAATCAGCTGCCAAAACACACCTCATTAAACTCGAGCGAATTCAGTATCTTTGTCTCCGTATCGCGTTGGGATGTATGCCCTCAACGCATACCATGAGTCTCGAGGTTTTGGCAGGCCTACTCCCACTAAAAGATCGCTTCAATTTATTATCTCTTCGGTTCTTCATCCGGTGTAAGGTCATGAACCCATTGGTGATCGGAAATTTTGAGCAGCTGATCGAGCTAAATTTTCACTCCGGATTCATGAGTTCATATCATGAATTCATCTCCATGCAGGTTGATCCTTCTTCGTATATTCCCAACCGTGTTTGTTTCCCTGACTACATCAATTCCTCTGTGCATTTTGATCTGTCCATGAAGCAAGATATCCATGGATATTCAGATTACCAACGATCGAGGATCGCTCCAACGATCTTCGATGAAAAGTATGGGGGTATCAATTGTGATAATATGTACTTTACTGATGGGTCCACTATAAACGAGTCCACAGGATTTGGAGTGTTCAACGAATTTTTTAGCACCTCACACAGTCTTCAGAATCCTTGCTCAGTGTATATTGCTGAATTGGCAGCAATTCATTGGGCGCTGGACAGCGTCGCCTCACGACCTGTTGAACACTATTACATTGTAACGGATAGTCTTAGCTCTGTCGAAGCTATCCGTTCAGTGAGGCCGGAAAAGCACTCGCCGTACTTCCTTGAGAGAATACGAGAAAATTTGAGTGCTTTATCCAGACGCTGTTATGTCATTACCTTTGTGTGGGTCCCTTCTCATTGCTCAATTCCGGGTAATGAGAGGGCTGACTCATTAGCAAAGGTAGGTGCGATTGAAGGCGATATTTATCAGCGTCAAATCGCCTTCAATGAATTTTACTCTTTAGTCCGTAAAAATACCATCGCTAACTGGCAACGCAAATGGAACGAAGGTGAATTGGGCCGGTGGCTTCACTCGATTATCCCTAAGGTTAGCCTCAAACCATGGTTCAAAAGTCTGGACTTGAGTCGGGACTTTATTCGCACCTTCTCCCGACTCATGTCCAATCACTGTTCGTTAGACGCGCTACTCTTTCGTTTCAATCTGGCCGGCAGCAATATCTGCGTTTGTGGCCGAGGCTACCACGACATCGAACACGTTGTTTGGTCGTGTGAGGTGTATCTTGTTGCCAGATCGAATTTAGAGAACTCCCTTCGGGCTAGAGGAAGGCAGCCCAATGTGCCGGTGAGAGATGTGTTGGCTCGGTTAGACCTTGATTACATGTCCCAAATATATATTTTCCTTAAATCTATCGATGTTCGTGTGTGATTATCCTTATATCCTTATACCCTCCATTTCTTCCTTTATGAGTAATTGGTCCGCTTGCTATAAACAGGAGAATGAAATGTAAATTCACAATAGATGTACGAATAGATTTAAGAATTGAGTGTGTGTGATTATCAACATTGTAATAATTTCCTTATACCCCATCCTTTTCCTGAGAAAAATATGTCACCCTTCTAATCTCGAGTTCACCGCGAGTAATCGGTTTCCCACATTACTAACCATAGATTTAAGAAAATTGTTCATATATATAGTTTTAAAAATATATTTAAGATTTCGGCTCCTTTAAACTTATGCAACTGAGCCTGTAAAAATAAACGAATTTATAAAAAAAAAAAAAAACATGTTCATAAAGAGTAAATAGTAAACTAATCCATTTTTCAGGTAGATAGGTAGGTATTCACGTAGGAGAAGAAAATAAAACAATATATTTAAAATATATATTTAACAAAAGCTGTCCCCTTTGTATAGTCCTACGTCACTCCGGTTATGTCCCCGACATTACCCACCCGTCTTTTTTTTGAAAAAATTATTCCTTATTCATTAATCGTGATTACTTTTATAATAATTCGAGGTATTTATATTTTGATTTTTCATTATTCGATACAAAATTACTCGATTAAAATTGAAGATATTCGATTACTTGAATTAATCGAACGATTAACCGACGTCTCTAAATGAACTTTAGCGGTTCGAGAACTACGTAAACATGAGATGTGCAATAATTTCAGAGGGAAATGTAAAATGCAATGATCGTTTGACAATTCTTCCGCTCGCATATTTTGGTAGTCCTAGGCATCGTATCAAACGTAAAAGGACGTTCATCAAATTTATTTGTAACAAAGAAAATAATCTATTACAAAAATTTTAATGCATTCTAAAATAATATTCGAAGTGGTAAACAAGTGGATTGCATAATATAATTGCGTAGTTCACGTCGGTAATGTGCGGTCGTGTCCTAGATACAACCCCTTACAATTTTTTTCGCTTGAGAAGTTTTGTTTGAGTGTTTTCAAACAAAATTTGACAGCGCTGTCAGTTGAACTGCAGAAGTGATATCGAAAACAGTAAATCAACTGAGATCCATGGCTTGTGCATACTGGGAGCTCCATCCCGAAGAAAGTGGGAATCGTTAAGGACTTTGAGCCCGTCGGATACGCCCTCTCCGGTATCTAGAATATCCTAACACTGCTGGAGAAAATGAGAGCATTGAACGTTCCGGAAAATGAGAAAATGAGAGCATTGCCTCGTTCCGGTTGTTCGACGGTTCTACGCGATCGTAAACTGCAGCTAAAACTAAAGTAGAAGACAGAGGAAAAGGTGACTACATCGTTCCGGGATTTGTCTAGTCAGACAGTGAAAAAATACCTAGCGAAGATGGACATCATCATGCGGAAACGTAAGTCAAGGCCGGCCGTATAGGAACAGCAAGCCACAACCCAGAAACTAAGGCTGAACATGAAGGAGAATTGAATTTTTCCGGTGAAGTGAAACGTCGCCGTCTTCATGGGCTACGAGATGTACTAAATGCTGGATGGCTATGACTGACAGGGAACCAGATACTGAACGTCCCCCGCACCAACTTCCCAATGCAGTTGCTTCTGTGACAAACCATCAGCGAAAAAGGACGTTCGGGACTTGCGATGCACGGGGAGATTTACAGCACAATGTACCTGTCAAAAGTCGCCTCTTAAACGAAAAATGCTGTCATTTATTTCACTAAATTCCACTGAATTGTGTTTAGAGTGCATAAAATCACAGTATTTGTGTATAAGTGTATAAAATCACACATTTTTTCTGAGCGAGAATGCAATTGTTTACATCATGGCGTCACCGGAACAAGCGCGTCAAGAATCTATCCCGCACGTTCCCAAAATTCAACGTTTTAAAGTGAAGGTGGAAGCTAGCCACAAATGGCTGCCTCAATGGCGCTCATTTCTTTCATCTCCCTCCCACACCCTTCGCCCGAAAATCAATAATTTTGCGAAACAGTGTGAAGAAAATTATCGTTTTGCACACTTCCCATCAAGTAATATCAACCAAACTCTAATCGATTACTCACAAGATATTGAATTTTCATCTGCTGTCGCACTGTATAGTGAAAAACGTCGGAATACTCGAGCTAGAGCTATGAAAGTTAAATTTTCATTTTTCAATTTTCGGCAATGGTTTTGTTTGTATTGGTGAAAGCATCGTTATTATTTCGACACTGATGCCGGATAACATCATCGAAACAACTATGAAAACCACTCAATAAAATGTTATTACTGAGCAGCCGTATGGCACGATTATCGCCATCTCACTCTATCTACCGTCACCGCCCATCTCACTATCTCTCTGCTGAAAAAGTACATCATCGACATCACGATATGTCAGATGGTGGTAAATTGGTAATTCGCGATGACAGTGACAAGGTGTCGATATCTGGTGGCGACTTCAAATTAGGGCCATCATTTGGGTCCCAAACTCGTTAGTGTAATCTCTATCAGATTAGAAGACACGAAGCCGGTTTTTAAATTTTGAAATTTGAATGAAAATTTTCGCATCATGTTATTTAATAACTTGAAACACCTATTTCTGACTTTCATTCAACCATATGGCTATACAATTCCAACATTGTTACTGATTTTTTTCCATTATAAAATAAAGTTGTCTTCATAAACAATTTTCGTATGAGACTTTTTACCCACCTGCAAACAAAAATGTTTTTAATTTAAATAGAATACTAATTTGATACAGAAAAGCTCATTTTCATTCATAATTTTATATTTTGAAAACGTTCATTCCAACTGAAAATCAGCTATTCTTTGACGCTCCCCTAAATTAGTAAACGAAGCTCAATGCCGTCAACACGGATCGCTGTTTTGAAACAAAGTACGTGGAATAAGAAGGTAGTCTACTCGCTGCTTTGTTCAAGCCTGTTGTGGTAGGCAAAGGAAAAAAGCAAGATATAGTAATAAACCATCGATCGGATCCATATAAATTTAAACATTTTTTTAATTTTTCAAATTATAATACAAGAACTGTCTCCAAAAATGTTTCGAAATGATGAAATAGCAGTTTACTTAATTATTTTAAAATTTAAAACTGTAAAATTATCGCACCTGTACTATAAAAATAATGCAATCCGATAAACAAATGTGTTGAGAGGTTATATTGAAGCAGTGTCGTTCCCGTTCCCGATCCATGGAGCGAATGCATGGGATAGCTGAAAACATCTCCGATTAGTTTACCTCATTCGAAATTATTCTGTTCCGGCATCGCGGGACGTGGTACTTCAACATTTTGTAGTAACAACTGAAGTAAGCAAAACCTGTTCAGTATGAAATCGATAAGAAACCACATAAAAACTTACTTGCACTGAAAAAGTGGTACATTATCGTGTTTACCGTCGGCACGACTTGCGATTTTGTCTCTTTTCAGGATTTTTAGAACTTTTAAAATCGAGAAATATTGAAAAAACTTCAGAACTTCGAACTAATTTGATGTACGCTCGGACGTTTAAGATGTACGCACCAAAATCATGGCGGATGCCATACAGCCTTTCCTGAGTCATGGCGTTTCATGTCATGAAAATCAATAGAATAAAATTGTGTTGATATCAATACAATTATTATTTTAGCGTTTAATGGGTCTATAATGTAAGTTTTAGCGACTTTAACATTGGGTAAGAAAATTGTATTGCAAAGCTCGGAACACTGCCACGGATAAAAGAGCCCCAATTCGCATGTGTTATAAATTTGCTCATGTTACGCTCGCGTTTAATCAGAATTTTACTTCATATGCAAATACACCTTCTATATATATTTATATTTGCAATTGTTCATCGGAACATATCGTTCATACATTTTACTTTAGTATTGAATTGTTTTTTTTGTAAATGTATTCAAAGACGCCACACAGTCTGATAAGTGAATTGATCTATTTACGTGTGCTTTGCTCTTCTCTCACAAACACTATTACCCCATTTTTACACGTGGGTTTACCTATACTACTACAATGGCTAGCTTCCACCTTCACCTTAATGCGTGCTTATTTGCAATGTGTCTCTTGTCTCTCAAACCAACGAACTTAGACAGTTACCAGGTATGCTATAAAGGTCCTATAAATGTGTGAGTATCTTTCGTGTACGATATACAAACAATCTAGCTCACCCGTAGAATATGTCAAACCATGTTGGAGGATTACCGGATTTTTTCCGCTTGAGGAAGTTCAAGATTTTTTACATCACTTGGCTCGTAGTTCCCGACTGAGGTTGGTAATCATGTGAATTTTTTCCGTACTCTCGACTCCGCCTCGCAATCCTCCTTTACGATCTTTCATGCCGTAAAGTCGCTGACCTCGTGTTACTTATGAGGCGCCATTTTCCTCATTTAACACGTTGGATTCGCTCGAATCTTCCATTTGATAGCAGCGTTAACCCTTGGAATCCGAGTTGACCTCGGACGACCTGTGGCCAATTTCGCGGATAGTTGTCGTTTCTTTACTCGGTCCAACGAAACACTCCCACAGCTATTGAAATGTCTTTTTGCGTGGGACAAACCACGGATACGCTGCCCCTTCGTCATGGTACAACTGCCAAACTAAGGAAATCAGCCTCTTTTACTCGCTGCTTATTATGATATGAATTATAGCTCGTGTACATGCAAAGAAACCAAGGAATGGTATGCACAGGTGAAACGGAACCTTATTTGTACGATGGTACAAACATTATCACGCATACGGAATTCCGTCTATTGTAGACAGAGTTTGGAATGCGAATGAATTTTTCCTTCCTTCCTTCCTTGTATGGTTTATAGAGACTTTAAACCCTTGCAGTTCATTTGTCTCTAGCCCTGAGGAAGGCCCTTATGGGAAAAAAACTACTCCATCACCCCTCCTCCTGCACCTGTCTTAACACTTTAAGGTCCGGGAAGAAATCTGTTAGACATACGCCTGAGACCACACGTTTTGACTTGTATGAAGTTGCTTGCTTTGCTTGCCAGTTTTTAAGAGGCTTTGAACTTTGCAGTTCATTCGCCTCTATGTGTGAAGTTAGCGGATAAAAGTTTTTGTTGCGTGCAAATTTCTGTTCAACGTCTTGCTGGATTTTATGAATAATGAATTACTTCAGTTGAAATAAATTGATTGTTTATCAAGTAACAACCTTCAAAATCATGCTCATTAGATAGGGAACTGAATCATTCATCTTTCCACATAATTCATTTTATTCTTGATCGTGACAGAGGAAAGTTATAGACTGAAACGTGAGCATGGGTCAGTATAGGAAAATATACAGAATTTTGAAAATCAAAAAAAGTTGTTCGAATAGAGTTCACGAAGTTATTCGATAGGGAAATATTTTACCTATCTTCCAGGCACAATTTTATTGATCGGAAAAAGGTCTGAGAAAAGTTATAGGCCAAGTTGTATGGGAGAAATTAATCATTTTAAAGGAAATTGAAAAAAGTTATGAAAAGAAAACACATTCTCGAAATAGTACTCATTCGATAAAGAATATTTTTATTCATCTTCAGCCAAATTTTGATTGGTCGGAAAAGGGTCTATGAAAAGTTATTAGCCAAAACCTATACAACTTGTGTGGGAGAAATTAATAAATTCAAAGAAAATTGGAAAAAGTTATTTGAAAGGACGCAAAACACAAAACAATAGAAATTTTTACTTCCTTTTTACTTTTCACTTCCTTAGCCAGCCAGACCCTTTCCCCCGTACAACTCGTGAACGTTTTGACCAATAACTTTTCTCACACCCTTTTCGGACCAATGGAAATTTGGCTAAAGATAAATAAAAATATTCTCTATCGAATGAGTATTATCTTGAAAATATAATACTCATTCGATAGAGAATATGTTTATCTATCTTTAGTCAAATTTTCAATTGTCGAAAAAGGGCCAAGAAAGGGAAAAGAAAAGTTATAGGCTAAAACCTGTACAACTTGTATGGGTGAAATAAATTAATTTAAAGAACACATTTTCGATATAGTACTCATTCGATAAAGAATATTTTTATTTATCTTTAGCCAAATTTCCATTGGTCCGAAAAGGGTGTGAGAAAAGTTATTGGTCAAAACGTTCACGAGTTGTACGGGGGAAAGGGTCTGGCTGGCTAAGGAAGTGAAAAGTAAAAAGGAAGTAAAAATTTCTATTGTATAGAAAATTTTGACTATTTTCGAATCCCTATGTAATTCACCATAGGATGTACGAAAAACGTACCTTTCACTTTTTAGCACGCCATCCTCAAAAGCTTCAATATAAAAATAAATTGAAAAAAATACTGAAAGTGCATCTTACTATGATATATCGGGAAATATAATCAAAAAATTAATTCCAAAAAACTTGAAGAACTAAAAAAAGTCTTGGAATATTGAATTTTTTTTGAGGATTTAGAGATTCAGTACTACTATAATTCTATTATAACTATAATTTCAAAATGATTAATAACCATAATTTCAATGTTTTCCTAAGCCCTTTATAGATATGTGTGATTTTTTTCAGATAATAATAAGATAATTCTCCTATATGGTTCACTATAAGAGCTATAGTGAAAAAATGAGTTTTTCTTTTTTTTTCCCCATTCTCAATAGGCTTGGAAACTATGGAAACTACTATGGTGTACCGCGACTAATTGACAACAAAACAAATAAACAACAATTTATTTCAACTGAAATAATTCGTTATTCATTAAATCCCGCAAGACGTTGAACAGAAACTTGCACGCAACAAAAGCTTTTATCCGCTAATTTCAAACAAGTCCGTAAAGAAAAAACGCGAAAACGAGAAATTTCGCGGACCGCTGAAGTGTGAAGTGTTAAGAGAGACAATCCATTACCACTCGACGCTCGCCGGCAACGATGTTGCTCCGATGACCACCAAACGAGAAGTGGAGTTTTTTCTGGCCATTGTGCTTGTATGTATACCACTTGTTGGGTGGCGATTGCTACTGTTTGTCTCAGCTTGATGGCATATTGCGTTGAATGCAACATACATGATATTCAAATTAATTTAAGAGAAAATTTTGGTTATGTAATGAACATGGACAACACTGAGAAAACTAGAATTAATTAGGAAATATACAAAACATTGAATTTTTCATACATGAAGGGTGGAACAGTAAAAAAAAATGGCATTTTATGAATCATGCAACTAAAGAAATGTGAATACTCCTTCTTTTGTACGTTGACATTTTCCCAAGTTGTCAAAATTGCATCGAAGCAGGGATTCCTTGTATCCTTAAATAAAAACCTATCCATTTTGAAGCTCACGGAAGAGCACCAATCTAATTGAGATTCTTGGGCTATTATCGATACCAGTGCGAAGAAAACCAGCGTTTTTCATTACTGATTTTTTTTGTGCAATCTGCAGATCCACATAAATTCAAAAACCTTGTAGAAATAATGTCAATGCGATTGACATTAATCGTTAAGAGACGTTTTGTTCATTATCAATCACATGTCCCAATTAAATTCAATTTTATTGTTTATGTTTGACTTGAAGTGAACCTTTTCTCATATCAAAACAACTGAGCTATGCTTTGAGTTTTAACACTTTGGCTTTTTTGCTGGGTATTGAAAATCAAAAATGCAATTTATGCAAAATAATCCCAATTTTGATTTCGAACACTGCGTGTAGCAATTTTTCTCTGAGTGTAGCATTACCTCATTTGACGAATTTACGCAAAGCTGAATCAGCTCATGCGACATCTACATTAGAGCTCAGAACCACAAAAATGAGGGTGTCTGTTTATTTTACGCACTGAAAAGCAAGATTCGGTGGTGATTATTCATTTTATTTCAATTCAGATTCATTTCAGCTATTGAATGTCGTCAGTATATGGTAAGAAAGTTGGAGTTTTCTATATTTACGATGGTTTCAACACGCGATTTG
The DNA here is from genome assembly GCF_029784135.1 of Toxorhynchites rutilus septentrionalis. Lineage (NCBI taxonomy): Eukaryota > Metazoa > Arthropoda > Insecta > Diptera > Culicidae > Toxorhynchites > Toxorhynchites rutilus. Next base: position 174,413,349 of record NC_073744.1, read on the forward strand.
ACCAAAGTCATAGATAATCTTCGAATATTTTATGTTTGATAATGCATACCGGTTATTGATACTATGGATAATTGCGATGAAATCGATATCATATCAAATTGGCTGATATCATTGATTATGTAGGGGCCGATACGAGAAGGATTTGCAGTATTTTTAGCGCAAAACACCCTATACATCGTTTAATTAGTTGAAAAAAAATTAAAGTTACAATACTTATAACAAGCCATTCCTCGTAATGTACATAGGACATTGTAAAATGATGATTTTCTGACCTTTTCAGCGTGTAAAGAATACATGAAACCGGGAAATTTGAAGATAAATTCTGATTTTTCTAGAAAATTTGAACGAAGTTCATATCAAAAAAACAAAACATCCTCATTTTACTCGCTGCGCCATCTGGTTGTAAATCCAACGTAAATTCGTCAATTCTGTGCCTCAACCCACTGGCCGAGGGATTATTGTCATTGAAGCATTAAATTGAAAATTATTGTTTGATACGTAACATCTGTTTTTTTTTTCTGCGCCGCGGGGCATGTTTTCCCATCAGGCCGGGCTGTTATTAAATACTGAGAATTGCTGTGGATTCTTTTTTCGGGGGGAGCAAAAACAGATTTAAATTTCACCCCACTCGTAACATTAATCTATCTGCTGCCAGAATAGAAATTGAAGATTATTATTTGATCAAATCTGCACTCTGCCTTTTTTGGGGCGATAGACTCCATGCGGCGGGAAGAACATAAAACGAAGCAGGGGTTGATGCCATCCACACTTCAGAGAAGATTTTCTCTGTCCGAGACACTGAAGCCTGAATAGGTTAAAGCATTGGAGATACGACCAAATCGAGTTTTATACGGATCCAGCAATGTTCTTATTTCAGCTTTTCAAATCCTGGCTCTCGGTCAGGTGAGAGTGCCTTTGTTCACTGCTTCAGACCGGGTACAGTTTGCACGGTCTGTAGCAATTCGAAGCAAAGTTGCATCAGCACATAGCCACAGGTGTAATTTGAGGTGGACTATAAATATCGAACCCACAAATGAGAATTTCAGAAACGTAAGTATGAAATCAGAATCAACAATCATTTCTGGAATTTGGATCCACAAATGCTCACACCATACCAGCGCACACGGCGCAATCACTTCCCTCTGTGCTGGATTTGTGGTCGAACCCATCCAACGAAAGGATCTATTGATGAAGATTTACAAGCTGCAATACGGATGCTGGGCGGGATAATCATATGCGGAGAAAATAGCACCATCACCATCATCAGCATGGTTATCATCGCTGCCGTAGCCCCCGACAAGGGGCGAGCGCCCACCTCCTCGGCACCTTTCCTCGGAGCTGGCCTTGAGAGCTTTGGTCCTCGCTCAGGATTTATGCAAATGGAGGATAATGTTTGAATACGTAATGAGACGACCTGAGTGCGCGGTGTTCGGACGCAGATGAAGTGAGTCTCAGCCGGATCAGCCATCGTCATCGGATGCCGCCTAGAGGAACCAATAATGACCAAGAGCTCGCCGAGGAACACGATTATGGGGCGGGAAATGTGAGAGAAGGAAAAATGTAACATGTGATTAACGGTGGTACTTTGTTCTACTGCTCCATTGGATGAACAATTCCACGTGGCTGAGGAACGAAATGATTACACGGACGAATGTACCGATGAAAATGTTTACCCATGCGAATTCAGTTATTCAACATGAATAACTTTTCGAAACTTTTCCCATCATTGTCCAATGATACACTGAATGATATCATGCTGATCTCATTCAGTGATATAAACCCTTGACACGATGAGGAAGCTGAACTAATAACGTTCCTCATCGGATGGATTAGGCTAAATTTTGGAAAGACTAGCCACTCGGGGCTGATTTGAACTTTGCATCAATAGGAGAACAATATTCCAGCGCAAAACGAACCATCAATTCTTTTCATATATCCAACTTTTGTCCACCAATCCTGCAAATGTTCGTTTCTGTAACTGTAATTTTCTTCCGAAGCAATTTCATGGAATATGTTCTCCTGCTCTTGAATATCGTAAAAATCTGGAAAGCTTCCAATACTACTGACACTGGTTAGATTGGAAGAGCTTGTGATATTCAACATTGCAACAGCCTTGGGGGGCCGAATCATTTAAATCTGATCTCTTTCTCATTTGCTTGACTATCTGAACTAAAAACTGCGACAGATATCCATTAACATTTTTTTGCCTTCCGTCGCAATTTTTTTTTAATCGTTTCTTTGGCTAGATCCCAACATAAATACTCTACCGACTTTTGGAATGATGTTCAAATTCAGTAGCATTTGCATTCAATATTAATACTACCAGGGCTCGGCAAAGTCATATTCAAGTGAGGATAATCAGGAGACTATGAAGACATCGGTCTTCGCATTCAAATGGAAATGAATTTTTGCTTCTTCCAGCAGTTTCTCTGTCAGTGAAACTAATTGTTGCCTTGATGAGCGCCGAACCGAACCTGCTCTGTTCTTGATGCGGGTTTTCTAATTGTCGTGAGCAGCTTTGCAAGCCAACTCGAGCACTCCGACGGCCGAAACTCTATAATCGCTGTTAGGTATACTGGTGCTCCGGCACCAATCCGTTCGGCCTAGTTACCCTTGCGGAGCAATCAGTGAATGCGACCAACAGGGAACTGGAGACCTGCACGGTTCGAGTGAGACTTTGCCTTTCCCTTAACTTGTCCTCCTTTGTTACGTCCACGATGCCGATGCCGTACAACCACACGGGTTTACGGTTTGAAAGAAAATAAGATATTTTTTGGGGTCCGCGTGTTTTATACTCTAGCGGTACACACTCACAGGATAGAGACAAATCGGCAGACTCAGCCAGAGGGGCGAGTCCAACGAGACGAACGAATGAGCGTTAAAAGGGAGCGATGGCAAAAAAATACATTCATTACGATTTGTTCGCTCGTTGGATTCACATGCAGGCTAAAAAGGGTCCTTTTCAGGATCACAAAATTATCTTTAATCTAAAGAGTTTATTGTTTTGTTGTCACTCGATATCCCCATCTTGTTCGGCTAAACCTTTCTGTTTAGCGATTGCATTTGCCACTCGCCTCAGCTTTCACAGTTGGAAAATTTCTTCCCATCCAGCTTCTGACATATTTTACAGTAAATTACATTCAATGCAACGTACCGAAGCGCCACTCAGTGTCGCATTGGAGGCGATTTGAACCTGTAATTGAACATTTGCGATGACAGTGGTACAGTGTCGACTTTCAGTGTGCGGTCATAATTTGGATCTCTATGTTTACAAAAATGTCCAACTAAATAAGTCGCATTACATGTCCGTCCAATCAGCTAAATGTCGAACTAATTGTAAATTACTGTACTTTCAATCTGGAAACAATTTAAGAGTTGGTGAAAATTGAATAATCTTGAAAGTCCCCAACTATCAATAAGCTCAGAACTACTGCCAAATTCACATACTCATCAGATCCTGGCAAACAAATTATGAAAACATCAATTTGTGTTTTATTATTATTTTGGATAATGTTTTAGAACGCATTGAACTTTATTTCCTAAACTCTTTTTTGGAAGGTTTAATGGCCCTGAAAAGCGCCTTGTTTTATGGAATGGTTCCAATTTAGAAAACTTAGTACTCGTGGTTTTGAAAAAAACCATTTCGAACGCCCTCGATGCCGCCTTGTTCTGGATTTGCCACCAAAGCAGTTTGTAAAAAGAACAAACTTTTTTCTTCTGCTACCTGATGCCGTTTTGCGATTGCGTTCGCCACTCGCCACTCGCTGCTACTGCCTGTTGTTGTCTTGATGTCCACCGAACCGAATGTGTTCTGTTCCGAATGCGGGTTTTCTTATCGTCGCGAGCAGCTTTGCCAGCTAACTCGATCACTTCGGCGGCCGAAACTATATAACGCCGGCTAGGTGGACTGGTGCACTGGTACTAACGCGCTCGGCCTAGCTACCTTTGCGGGGAACTCCATATCAACACGGTTCGAGCGGGATTTCGCCTTTCCCTTCAGTTTTCCTCCTTTACCATGTCCAGACATGGCTGCTTTGGTTGGTTTGTTGATGTGTTGTGATGCGAACCGATGTGGTGTACGGTTTGAATGAGAATGATCGTTACGGCAGCGGAGCGGGGATTTTTAAGCTGACTGGCTGACATTTTTGACGATATACGTACTCAGAACATTTTGTCATACGGACGCTATTTGTTTATTTTATATTTAGTTGAAAGTTTGGTCTCGGCAAAAAAATGGAACTGAATCGTGAACATTTTCGTGCGATGATTTTTTACGACTTTCGACGTGGATTATCACAACAAGAGTGCGTCAATAAACTCAATTTGACTTTTGGCGATGAAGCTCCATCAAAAACCACTGTGTATCGCTGGTATAGTGAATTCAATCGTGGTCGTAGTTCGTTGTCCGACGAGTTTCGTGAAGGTCGTCCAAAATCGACCGTAGTGCCAGAAAACATCGATGCTGTGCACGAAATGATTAAGCAAGATCGTCATGTAACCTATTGTGAGATTGAGGCATCCCTAAGCATTAGTTCCACCAGCATATATGCGATTTTACATGAACACTTAGTTGTGCGAAAATTATGTTCACGTTGGATCCCACATAATTTGACAATCGCTCAAAAAAAAAAAGGCTCGTGTCGATTGGAATAAATGCTTTAAAAATTGGTTTAAGCGCATGCAAAAGTGTATCGATCATCGTGGCGAGTACTTTGAAAAACAATAAAAATATATTCGCAGCTTAACTATTTGTTTTTGTTCCTATTCCCGAAATATAAATAGTGACCCTCGTAACAGTTCAAACAAGAGGAATGACCAAAAAACTGAACGAAAATAAAAATAAAACACAACAAGGGACCACTTCTATAGAAAGCAATGAGCCTGATCAACTCAAAGCGTACGAAGCAGTTGAATTAAAATTGTGTCACATCAAATTGCATCACGGAAAAAACGCTGTAGAAATTTAATTTTTAGGAATTATATCTCCAGCTTTCGCTTATAATCAGATAAGAGTGTATAGATCACGTTGGCCATGCTTCACTTTCAATTTTTCGTAAATTTGGAAAAATGTCGTCGTGAATTAATCCTGTGCATTCATTTCGAGAATCCGGAGTTGTCACATCGGGACATCGGTAAGATGCTGGGAATCGTCCAATCCACGGTCAGCAGAGTACTAAAACGATACTTCGAGAACCTAACCATCGACCGGAAGGTGAAGAACGGCAAAACTGGATGCTCCGTCAGTGAAAAAAATCATAAGCGCGTAGTTAAGCAGTTTAGACGTGATCCGAGAAGTTCGGTCCGGGATGTCGCCAATAAGCTGAATTTGTAAAGTTCATTCGTCCAGCGGACTAAGCAGCGGGAGGGCCTGCGTACATACAAGGTTCAGAAGGCTCCTAACCGCGACGAAAGGCAAAACATGGTGGGGAAGACGCGAGCGCGGAAGCTGTACACCGAAATGCTGACGAAGCCGCATTGCCCGGTAATGGACGACGAAACCTACGTCAAAGCGAACTTTCGTCAGCTGCCGGACCTGTTGTTCTTTTCCGCAGAGGACAAATTCAGCGTTCCGGAGGAGATTCGCAAGCAGAAACTATCCAAGTTTGCCAAAAAGTACATGGTGTGGCAGCGATCTGCTCTTGCGGAAAGCAGAGCGCCCCCTTTGTGATGACCGGCACGGTAAACGGGCTGGTTTACCTTAAGGAGTGCCTACAGAAGCGCTTACTACCACTATTGAAGCAGCACGAGGGCCCGACCATCTTCCATCTTCGCTTCGTGCCACTATTCAAAGGACGTGTTGGAGTGGTACGAAGCCAACGGGGTCACCTTCGTGCCGAAGGAAATGAACCCGCCCAACGCGCCGGAGCTTCGCCCAATAGAGAAATATTGGGCGATTATGAAGCAGGCCCGTGGCCGAGTGGTTAGCGTCAAACCTAACATGCCGGGGGTTCGGGTTCGATTCCCGTTCTGGTCGGGGAAATTTTTCTTCAAAGAAATTTCCTCTGACTTACACTGTGGTCACGCATATTCTAGAGCTTGCCACTCAGAATGCATTCATGGCGTGTTATTTGGCATAGAAATCTCAACTAAGTACTAATGAAAATGACGCAAGTAATAATACGTTGAGACGGCGGAGTTCCTCTAGGAACGTTAGTGCCATATAAGAAGAAGAAGAAGAAGAAGCAGGCCCTCCGGAAGAACCCAAAAGTTGTCAAATCGGAGGCGGACTTCAAGAGAAAATGGATTTCTGTTCAAAAAAAACTACAACCTGACGTTGTACAGAACCTTATGGACGGGGTAAAGAGGAAGGTGCGAGCATACGGGCTTGGGCTCGAAGTATGAATAAAATGAGAAAGTGCCAAAAGTTGTTTAATAGTTTTTATTTTACTGTCTAAAATTTTCAAAAGGATCGGTCTACTGGGCGAATTTCTATAGCGTTTTTTCCGTGATGCAATTTGATGCGACACACCCTTTAAATGAATGGTACAACGTACCAAAACTCCAATTCGAACGCGTATTGGAGATGAACAAAACGAGAAACGCTAGCGAAATAATCGAAATCCGTGAGAGTCATGAACATAGACGCGCAGGTTCTAAAGAAATCACGTCGACGAGAATTAAAATTGCGAGCAATCATAACGAAACCCTGCGGAATGTATTACCAAAAGTTGAAAATATTTCCGAAAAATTGAGAATTAACGCGATAGCTCTGGCGTTATCAAGCGTAATATTCCAACTATGCAGCGTGCAGCTTTTCAAGAAAAGTTGTAACAACGTACTAAAAGACTTGCAAATAATATTGTACACACCCAAGTGCGTGATACAGAACCAAGATGAAATTAAAATGAGGACATATTGGAACGATCCTCTTGAACGGTACTAACGTTCCCAGTAGAACTTTTTCCTTCTCAACATAGGCATTACTTACCTAATTTTTTTTAGTAGAACCTTATGATTTCTATGCCGGATAACACGCCTTCAATGTATTCTGGAGTGGAACACTCTGGAATACGCGCGACCACAGTGCAAGTCGGAAGAAGTTTCTTTGACGAAAAAACCCCCGAACAGAACGGGAATCAAACCCGAACCTCCCACATGATAATGTGGGACGCTAGCCGCTCGGCCACGGGAGCACTCTCGTATTGGAACTAACAGACTGTATAAAAAACTAAGCGGACTCTACAAATGGAAAAATATGAAATATATATATATATATTTGGAATCACGTAGAAAAAACTGTATCTAATGCAAAACGGCGCTTGGGACTTTTCACGTTACAAATTATATATGGATTCGATGAAGAGGAGTGTGTCACTTCGGGTGGCTTATGACAAGGAAAAATAAATGTAATTGAAGAGGGTTCATGGGATTGCAATCAATAGGTCAGAACTAGATGATTTTAGTGTAAACATATGCTGTAGCATGGGAATGGCATCGGCACAGCACAGTATTTTGAGGCACCATTGGACTTTCGGAGGGAGAGTTGTGAATGAAAGTTTTGAAGCTGTATTGCAGTTCTGTTTTTTTTTTAACTTTTGTTCTCAAACCCGGAATGGAGACTCAATGAAAGCATACTTAGCGTCGGTTTCTATACCGTTAAGTGAAGAGTGTTTGTATATGATTGAATCACCGAATGGGCGACCAGATACACCTCGCACGACCAAACAACGGGCTCGATGTCGTGATAACCCTGGCCACAAACGCAGAGATTGCTGCTGACAAGATTGAAACGGAAGAGTAGTGCATCTAACGAACAGTGATTGGACATGAGTCGGGAGAAAGTGCGAATAAAGTCCCAGCTCAATTCCAGACTTTTGAACCACGGTTTGAGGCTAACCTTAGGGATAATCGAGTGAAACCACCGGCCCAATTCATCTTCATTCCACTTGCGTTGCCAGTTGGCGATGGTATTTTTGCGAACTAAAGAATAAAATTCATTGAAGGCGATTTGACGCTAATAAATATCGCCTTCAATTGCACCTACCTTTGCTAATGAGTCAGCCCTCTCATTACCCGGAATTGAGCAATGTGAAGGGACCCAGACAAAGGTAATGACATAACAGCGTCTGGATAAAGCACTCAAAATTTCTCGTATTCTCTCAAGGAAGTACGGCGAGTGCTTTTCCGGCCTCACTGAAAGGATAGTTTCGACAGAGCTAAGACTATCCGTTACAATGTAATAGTGCTCAACAGGTCGTGAGGCGACGCTGTCCAGCGCTCAGTATATCGCTGCCAATGCAGAAATATATACTGAGCAAGGATACTGTGACTGTGTGAGGTGCTAAAAAATACGTTGAACACTCCAAATCCTGTGGAATCATTCATAGAGGACCCATCAGTAAAGTACATATTATCACAATTGATACGCCCATACTTTGCATTGAAGATCGTAGGAATGATCCCCGATCGATGATAATCTGGAATTCCATGGATTTTCTCCTTCATGAACAGATCAAAATGTACAGAGGAACTGATGTAGTCAGGAAAACAAACACGGTTGGGAGTATACGAAGAAGGATCAACCTGCATAGAGCTGAATTCATGATATGAGCTCATGAATCCAGAATGAAAATTTAGCTCGATAAGCTGCTCAAAATTTCCGATCACCAATGAGTTCATAACCTTACACCGGATGAGGAACCGAAGAGATAATAAATTGAAGCGATCTTTTAGTGGGAGTACGCCTGCCAAAACCTCGAGACTCATGGTATGCGTTGAGGACATACATCCCAACGCAATACGGAGACAAAGATACTGAATTCGCTCGAGTTTAATGAGCTGTCAGTTTTGCTGTTTGAGTTTTGTCAGCTGATTGAAAACAGAAACTGCCATACTCCATCACTGAGAGAATAGTTGTTCGATACAACATTATAAGATCTGGATGGGCTCCCCACCAGGTGCCGGTAATTGTACGGAGAAAGTTTATTCTTTGTTTAATATGGACCCCCCAAGTACATTTGGAGTCGAACCAGACCCCAAGATACTTGAATGACATAGCATGAGTGATCGATTTACCCAAAAGTTGAAGCTTTGGTTTTGCTGGTTTATGCTTCCTAGAAAAAACCACCATCTCTGTTTTCTCCGTGGTTAATTCGATACCTAGCCCAATGGCCCAGGTTAAAAAATTATTCAAAGTATCTTGTAAGGGTTCTTGCAGGTCGGATTCGTTTGATCCTACGACAGACACCACTCCATCATCTGCAAGTTGTCTTAAGCTGCAATTTTTTGTAAGGCTATTGTCAATATCGCTTACATAGAAGTTGTACAAAAGGGGGCTTAAACATGAGCCCTAGGGGAGGCCCATGTAAGAGAACCGACTTACTGCCGAATCTCCGTGAGAAAAGTGCAAATGTTTCTCACAAAGCAAGTTATATAACATATTATTCAATAGAGGCGGCAGATCCTGAGAGTGTTATTTGTCTGACAAAACCTCTATTGAAACAGAATCAAAGGCCGCCTTCATGTCCAAGAATACTGAAGCCATTTGTCTTTTTTTTTGGCGTGAATTTCTGAAGAAAGAAACGCAAGGCAATCATTCGTCCCCTTGCCTCTGCGGAACCCATAGTGTGTTCCTGAGAGTAGGCCATTCGTTTCAACCCATCGATCAAGGCGGAACAAGATCATTTTCTCCAACAACTTCCGTATACAAGACAGAATTGCTATTGGGCGGTACGAATTGAAATCGGACGCGGTTTTTCCGGGTTTTTTTTAATAGCTATAGCTCGTACTTGTCACCAATCATCTGGAACAATGTTATGCTCCAGATACCGATTGAATAAATTCAACAATTGATGTTTCGCCACATCAGGGAGGTTTTTCAACAAGTTGTACTTAATTCTATCCGATCCCGGAGCAGAATTGTTACATAGAAGGAGAGCAAGAGAATCAAGATCGCACCTATCTTGTTTCACAATTCAGTTAGTAATTTAGGGCAATCGAAATACTGAAAAACTGTCGACAAATCAAATCAATGGAAATATATATTTGTGGCACGTGTCTGATAGAAATGGGACTAAAATTCGAGCTCATCGTGGAAGGTTTGTGCTACTGTGTTCAAGGAAAAACATCAACGATTCTATTATCATCATTTCATGACTCTCATGTGTCAAGTATATGTGGGCGTGTGTAACGTTAAACGGGAACAGAGCGCTAAAGGAGTATTAACATTTACTGTTATTGTTACGATTATTGCGGGTGGAACATTTGCGGGTGTTGCTTTGTATGTCTATTTCCGCCATGGGTATGTGTATTTATCGAGGGCCAACACACCTGTGGATCGACCTTGAACAATCATCGATTTTTTCTTCGCAAATATGAATTTTCTCACATCACACCTTGTTTGTTATTCAGATGTCAATTGGAAAAACAATCGTCCTGTTTTACCTCACCCCCCCAAAAAAGGAGGACCAAACTTGCAAATTGAATTTCCTCTGGGCAGGAAAGGAAACAATATACGCCTGACGCCCCCCCTGACGCAGACTGGCAGGGATGGAGGTCGGAACCAGGAGACATCACAAGTCATAAACTAATGGATGGTTTGATACCAGAAGACGAGGGACGTTTCTGGGATACACCGGGGAAGACCTCTTCTTGTACAGCCTCATATCGAAGCACCAGGCAGCAACAGGCGATGCGGAAATTCTAGCAAGGGAAAACTTTTCAGCACTTTCAGGGTCCAATGATATTCTGTACCGGAGCCCGCCTGCTTCCGTGCTTGTTTCAATTTTTCGAGTGACGCCCACACAAATGAGGGAGAATTGGGACGGGCAGGAAATTAACATCGTAACCGGGCTGACACTATCCTCCTCTCCTCTGCGACATGGTTTGACTCATTCTACCTCTATTTCGCTGTTATCCATGTAAGTTTTTGTTTCTCGAGTAATGAAAAAGTTATTATTCCAGGGCATGGCGAGAAAGTTTCATCGCCATCGTCTCCGTAATCAATTTCGTCATCCAGGTTATTCGTCCTTGTCACGTTGAGCAGACAGCTCACGGGAGATGGGGGGGGGGGCGTGAGAGCCCGTGAGAGTGAGTGATGCTAAATCAAATCAAGGATTATGAGATTGACAGAGACGAGTCATACTCATTAGGACGGGAAACATTCTGAAGAGGGGGGACCTCTGAAGTGGCTTACACTTTGTCTATCCAATTATCTGTTACTTAGTGCAGCTCTGACAGCGCCAACGAGAAGTGGATGTGTCAAGGTGGGTTTGGCTCCGGGAATACGGTAACGAAAGCACATAAACAACTACAAGGGTGCGTTATCCCGGCTCTACATATATTTGGGGTTAGCTAAAATGGGGCTTTTATAGACTTGCACGCATTGTGAGAGGAGGGCTGCGAGTGTTTGTTATGCTTTTATTGCAAAACGGCTATTCGCAATTTGCAAGACCAGTTCCGGGGCCCTCATTAATTCAATGACGAGTAGCGAAAAAGCATTTGCATGTTTAATTTTCCAAGTTTGTGCACCTGGAAGAGGGAATGAGGGAGGGTCTATTTACAGTGATTCTACATCAAAAATCGCACTAGGTATTGCTACCTGTTCGTCTTAGTGAGCATATGGTAACGACTAGGTGCTTGAGAATCTACAATCGCTTAAGAGTCGAGCTCAAATTCAATAATATGAGTGGATTTCGTTAAAAAACTAATTTGCAGGTGGGCGGTTCTGGAATGTTTAGACAGCATGTTGTTTTTAAAGCAATTCGAAGGATGGTTTGTATGTGTGTATCATGAAAATGACAGAGAAGACAACATTCAGTGGGTGATACTTGTTATACTAAAAAAAGAATTGAAAATAGTGCATTTTTCATTATAAGAAAAAAAAAGTTGTAAAATCTAACATTGTTCTAGTGCGGGGTTGAAGTGGTCGCCTGGTGTGAATAAAATAGACACTTGCACATATCATGCTGAATGGGAAAAAGTTATGCTTTGCTTCTTGTCCAAATTTGTTTGAATCATTGTTGAAATAGTAGGTACATGTACATTTATGAAATTAGCCGGGCCTAGAAGGTGATCTGGCTTTGTGGTTAACGTCCGTGTCTTTCACACTAGAGATCACGAGTTCAATTCTCCCTCTCGACATTCTTCCTTCGAAATGGAAGTAAAGCCGAAAAATGAAAAAATTGAAAAAAATAATCGAATTTTTTGCTTGGTCGCTTTTTTAGATTTTCATATTTGAATTTTTCGACATTCATCCTTTTCGATATTATGAACATTCGCATTTTCGATTTTGATATTTTTGATTTTTTTATGTTTCGAATTTTATTCATTTTTTCGATTGTTTGGTCTTTCGATTTTCCTTTTTTTTTAATTTTCTATTTAAAACTTTTGGTTTTAGATTTTTAGGTTTTTAGATTTTTGATTTTTGATTTTTAGATTTTTAGATTTTTAGATTTTAGATTTTTAGATTTTTAGATTTTTAGATTTTTAGATTTTTAGATTTTTAGATTTTTAGATTTTTAGATATTTAGATTTTTAGATTTTTAGATTTTTAGATTTTTAGATTTTTAGATTTTTAGATTTTTAGATTTTTAGATTTTTAGATTTTTAGATTTTTAGATTTTTAGATTTTTAGATTTTTAGATTTTTAGATTTTTAGATTTTTAGATTTTTAGATTTTTAGATTTTTAGATTTTTAGATTTTTAGATTTTTAGATTTTAGATTTTTAGATTTTTAGATTTTTAGATTTTTAGATTTTTAGATTTTTAGATTTTTAGATTTTTAGATTTTTAGATTTTTAGATTTTTAGATTTTTAGATTTTTAGATTTTTAGATTTTTAGATTTTTAAATTTTTAGATTTTTAGGTTTTTAGATTTTAGATTTTTAGATTTTTAGATTTTTAGATTTTTAGATTTTTAGATTTTAGATTTTTAGATTTTTAGATTTTTAGATTTTTAGATTTTTAGATTTTTAGATTTTTAGATTTTTAGATTTTTAGATTTTTAGATTTTTAGATTTTTAGATTTTTAGATTTTTAGATTTTTAGATTTTTAGATTTTTAGATTTTTAGATTTTTAGATTTTTAGATTTTGAGATTTTAGATTTTTAGATTTTTAGATTTTTAGATTTTTAGATTTTTAGATTTTTAGATTTTAGATTTTTAGATTTTTAGATTTTTAGATTTTTAGATTTTTAGATTTTTAGATTTTTAGATTTTTAGATTTTTAGATTTTTAGATTTTTAGATTTTTAGATTTTTAGATTTTTAGATTTTTAGATTTTTAGATTTTTAGATTTTTAGATTTTTAGATTTTTAGATTTTTAGATTTTTAGATTTTTAGATTTTTAGATTTTTAGATTTTTAGATTTTTAGATTTTTAGATTTTTAGATTTTTAGATTTTTAGATTTTTAGATTTTCAGATTTTTAGATTTTTAGATTTTTAGATTTTTAGATTTTTAGATTTTTAGATTTTTAGATTTTTAGATTTTAGATTTTTAGATTTTTAGATTTTTAGATTTTTAGATTTTTAGATTTTTAGATTTTTAGATTTTTAGATTTTTAGATTTTTAGATTTTTAGATTTTTAGATTTTTAGATTTTTAGATTTTTAGATTTTTAGATTTTTAGATTTTAGATTTTTAGATTTTTAGATTTTTAGATTTTTAGATTTTTAGATTTTTAGATTTTTAGATTTTTAGATTTTTAGATTTTTAGATTTTTAGATTTTTAGATTTTTAGATTTTTAAATTTTTAGATTTTTAGGTTTGTAGATTTTAGATTTTTAGATTTTTAGATTTTTAGATTTTAGATTTTTAGATTTTTAGATTTTTAGATTTTTAGATTTTTAGATTTTTAGATTTTTAGATTTTTAGATTTTTAGATTTTTAGATTTTTAGATTTTTAGATTTTTAGATTTTTAGATTTTTTGATTTTTAGATTTTAGATCTTTAGATTTTTAGATTTTTAGATTTTTAGATTTTTAGATTTTTAGATTTTTAGATTTTAGATTTTTAGATTTTTAGATTTTTAGATTTTTAGATTTTTAGATTTTTAGATTTTTAGATTTTTAGATTTTTAGATTTTTAGATTTTTAGATTTTTAGATTTTTAGATTTTTAGATTTTTAGATTTTTAGATTTTTAGATTTTTAGATTTTTAGATTTTTAGATTTTTAGATTTTTAGATTTTTAGATTTTTAGATTTTTAGATTTTTAGATTTTTAGATTTTTAGATTTTTAGATTTTTAGATTTTTAGATTTTTAGATTTTTAGATTTTTAGATTTTTAGATTTTTAGATTTTTAGATTTTTAGATTTTTAGATTTTTAGATTTTTAGATTTTTAGATTTTTAGATTTTTAGATTTTTAGATTTTTAGATTTTTAGATTTTTAGATTTTTAGATTTTTAGATTTTTAGATTTTTAGATTTTTAGATTTTTAGATTTTTAGATTTTTAGATTTTTAGATTTTTAGATTTTTAGATTTTTAGATTTTTAGATTTTTAGATTTTTAGATTTTTAGATTTTTAGATTTTTAGATTTTTAGATTTTTAGATTTTTAGATTTTTAGATTTTTAGATTTTTAGATTTTTAGATTTTTAGATTTTTAGATTTTTAGATTTTTAAATTTTTAGATTTTTAGGTTTTTAGATTTTAAGGTTTTTAGATTTTAGATTTTTAGATTTTTAGATATTTAGATTTTTAGATTTTTATATTTTTAGATTTTTAGATTTTTAGATTTTTAGATTTTTAGATTCTTAGATTTTTAGATTTTTAGATTTTTAGATTTTTAGATTTTTAGATTTTTAGATTTTTAGATTTTTAGATTTTTAGATTTTTAGATTTTTAGATTTTTAGATTTTTAGATTTTTAGATTTTTAGATTTTTAGATTTTTAGATTTTTAGATTTTTAGATTTTTAGATTTTTAGATTTTTAGATTTTTAGATTTTTAGATTTTTAGATTGTATTTACTTCAGAGTTTTTTTATTTTTCGATTCTTTGATTTTTTGATTTTTAGATTTTTGATTTTTAGATTTTTAGATATTTAGATTTTTAGATTTTTAGATTTTTAGATTTTTAGATTTTTAGATTTTTAGATTTTTAGATTTTTAGATTTTTAGATTTTTGGATTTTTAGATTTTTAGATTTTGAGATTTTAAGATTTTTAGATTTTTAGATTTTTAGATTTTTAGATTTTTAGGTTTTTAGATTTTTAGATTTTTAGATTTTTAGATTTTTAGATTTTTAGATTTTTAGATTTTTAGATTTTTAGATTTTTAGATTTTTAGATTTTTAGATTTTTAGATTGTATTTTCTTCAGAGTTTTTTTATTTTTCGATTCTTTGATTTTTTGATTTTTAGATTTATTTAAAATTTCTTAGATTTTCCTGTTTTAGATATTTCGATTTTTTCAATTTTTCTATATGAGATTTTCCAATTTTTCAATTTTTTTTCCATTATAGCATTTTTGATCTCTTTATTTAGTTTTATTAACATTTTATTCATTTCATTTTGCAATTCTTCGATTTTGTTCCTATTTTTTAAATTTTTTTATTTGTTTTATTCTTCGGATCTTCGATTTATTAATGCATCGATTTTTTGATCTAACTAAATTTCGCTTTTTCGCTTTTTAGATTTTTAGATTTTTAGATTTTTAGATTGTATTTTCTTCAGAGTTTTTTTATTTTTCGATTCTTTGATTTTTTGATTTTTAGATTTATTTAAAATTTCTTAGATTTTCCTGTTTTAGATATTTCGATTTTTTCAATTTTTCTATATGAGATTTTCCAATTTTTCAATTTTTTTTCCATTATAGCATTTTTGATCTCTTTATTTAGTTTTATTAACATTTTATTCATTTCATTTTGCAATTCTTCGATTTTGTTCCTATCTTTTTAAATTTTTTATTTGTTTTATTCTTCGGATCTTCGATTTATTAATGCATCGATTTTTTGATCTAACTAAATTTCGCTTTTTCGCTTCTCAATTTTTCTATTTAAAATTTCTGGATTTTTAGATTTTTATACTTTCCCATCTTTCGAATTTTCACTTTTTTGATTTTGTTACTTTTAAACGATCTTTTGAATTTTTGCTTCTGCTTTTTTCAATGTTTTGATTGTCCGACTTTTGAATTGTCGGATTTTTAGATTTTCCAACTTCGGAATCTGTTTATTTTTCTTAGTTTTCAGATCATTTTTCTAATTTATGGATTTATTATGTTTTGAAAGTAGTAAAATTTTAGGTTTCAAATTTTCAAATATGCATTCAAATTTTTTAATTTGCAAATTTGCATTTTCAAATTTTCTAATTTGAAATTTTTCTAATGATGAAAAATCCAAATAATTGAAAAATACAAAACTGACAAATTTAAAAAGCGAAGAAACAAAAAAAAAGAAAAAAGTGAAAAAAAATTAAAACTTAAAAATTGAAAATTCAAGAAAACACAAAAAATGTAATACAAAAAAACTTAAAACAGCAAAATCGAAAAATCAAAAAATCTAAATATCAAAACAAAACACAAAAAAATTAAAATATCAAAATATAACAAAAAAATCTAAAAATCCAAAAATCTAACAGTCGAGAAATCAATGGATCAAAAAGAGAAAATTCGAATGATCCAAAAACGAGGAGAATGCCAAAAAATTCAAAAGTCGGAAAATCAAAATATTGAAAAATGGAAAAAGAAAATTTAAAAGATGGATAGATTGAAAAATCGGAAAACAACAAAATCTAAAATATAAAAAGCAAAAAAGCAAAAATTGGTAAAATTAAAAAAAAAAATAATAAATAAAAAATCGAAAAACCTTAAATAGTAAAATTGAAATATCTCACATAAAAAAAAATTGAAAAATCAAAAAAATTAAAGAAATTCAGAAGAATTCGGTAAATTGAAAATTCAAACATCCAGGAAAATTCAGAATAACGAAAAATTGAAAAATCAAAAATTACAACGATTGCAGGATTGGAAAATTGAAAAATCTAAAAATCGGACAATTTTAGACAGAAAAATCCGAAAAGAAAAAAATCGAAAGATCAAAAAAATTTAAAAATCGAATAAAATTCGAAAAATCGAAAAATTTAAAATATCAAAATCAAAAAAGCAACAATTCAACAGATCGAAAAGAATCAATGTCGAAAAATCTAAAATTGAAAAATCGAAAAGAGCGAAAAAGTGAAAATTCGAGAGATCAAAAAATCGAAATATGTAACAATAGAAAAATTAAAGAATAGAAAAAATATAAAAAAACCACGAAAATTCGACAGATAGGAAAATCGGGAAATAAAAATTGCAATCTCAAAATTCCGAAAATCCTAAGGCCGAAAAAACGAAAAATCTACAAAGCAAAAATTGGAAAATCGGAAAATCAGAAAATCCTTAATCTCAAAAATAAACAAAAATCAAAATAGAAAATATAAAATCGATAAATATAAAATAGCAAGATCAAAAAAGCGAAAATTCGAAAAATCTGTAAGTATAAAAATGAAAAAATCAAAAAATTTTAAAAATAGAAAAAAGTAAAATCTGAAAAATTAAAAATCCAAATCAGTAAAATCGAAAATTTAAGAGATCAAGAAGTACAGAAATTTATAAATCAAAAAATCAAAAAAATTAAAATAACAAAAAACCCAAAAGTAAAAAAATCAAAATAATTTAAAAATCCGAAATATCTAAAAATCAAAAAGTCAAGAAAACAATGAAACAAAAAAGAAAAAAAAATCTAAAATTCAAAAGTCAGTGAATCAAATCGGAAATTGGGAAAAGCAATTTTGAATGATCGATAAATTGAAAAATCGAAAAAGCAAAAATCGGTAAAATTGAAACAAAAAATCATAATTGAAAAATCGAAACATCTAAAAAATATCTGCAATATCCTAAAATCTGAAAATTGAAAAAAAATAAAATGGAAAAATAGAAATAAAGAAAATTTTATTTCGACAAGTGAATTTCTTCCGTAAATCGAAATAAAGAAAATTCTAAAAGCAAAAAATCGAAAAATCGAAAAATATAAAATAGCAAGATCAAAAAAGCGAAAATTCGAAAGATCTGAGAGTAAAAAAAGCTGACTAAAATTGAAAGAGCGAAGGAGCTAAAATTCGTACGATGGAAAAATCGAAAAATCAGAGAATAAAATAAAACACGAAATCGACAAATTGATTCAAATTCACATTGGAATTCAGAAATTCTGAAAATCCTAAAGGCCACAAAAAATCAAAAAATCTTGAAAACAAAAATTCGGAGATTTGAATCAAAAAATAAAAAAATCGAAGAATTGAAAAATCGAAAAATTGATAAAAAAAATTAAAACAAAAAAAAATAGGAAAAATTTGAAAATCGAAAAATCGGAGACTACAGAAGCACACAGGATCGTTGAAAAATCGAAAGTTCGAAAAATTGGAAGATTGAAATCCAAATTGTAATTCTAAAATTCCGAAAATCCAAAAATCCTCGTTTGAAGGTCACAGGGAATAAAAAATAAAAGAAAATCGAAAAATCTTGAAAACAAAAATTCGAAAGATCAAATGAAAAATCGATGAATTGAAAATAGGAAACTCCAAGAATCAAAAAACTTGATACAGCGAAATTAAAAAAAAACAAAAAATTTAAGAAAAAAGAAGGAAGATTCGAAAAATAAAAATACTGAAAACTATATAAACTTGAAAAATCGGGAAATTTAAAATAAAAATTTTAAAATCCCAAAGTTCAAAAATAAAAAAAAATAAAAATCCAAAAGTCGGAAAACATAAAAATTTGAAAAAAAAATATCGAGAGATAAACTAAAAATCGGAAAAATCAAAAGTCAACAAAGCAAAAAATCTACAAATTGGAAAATCTAAAAATCGTTCAATTCTTCGATAAATAATAAAAATAAAAATCGGTAAAAAGTAAAATCGGAAAAACGAAAAGGTAAAAATTCGGGAGATCAAAAAATCGAAAATTCGGAGAATTCGATCGCAATATTTTAAAAAATCGAAGAATCTAGAAAACGGAAATTCCAAAATTCAAAGGATCGGAAAATCGAAAAATTAAGAAATGGAAAAATTGCAAATAAAAAATTCAAAAAATCAAAAAGTTTGCAATAGCGAAATCGAAAAAACGAAAATTTGAAAAATTGTTGAATCAAAAAATCCAAAAAGGGAAAAATCCAGAAATCGAAAAATCGATACATAAAACTACCGAAAAAATGAAACCTCTTAAAGAAAATCGAAAAATTATTAAATTCAAATAATCTAAAAACACAAAAAACTAAAAAATCCAAAAGTCGGAAAATACCAAAATTTGAAACAAAATAAAAAAATCGGAGAGTAAAAAGAAACACGGAATCAAAAAATTAATAAAAAATAGAATGAAAATGGAAAATTCAAATCCAAATTGGAACCCCACAATTCGGAAAATCCAAAAATTCAAAGGGCGCAAATTGAAAAAAAAACGAAAAACGAAAATTTGAAAAATCGAAAGAAAAATTCAAAAATAGAAAAACCGAAGAACTTAAATTAAAAATTCGAAAAATCAAAAAGTTTGAAATAGCGAAATCAAATGATGTGAAAATGAAAAAATTAAAAAACTCAGACATCCAAAAGTCGGAAAATACAAAAATTCGAAACAATTCGATAGAGAAATCGAAAAAAAATCGGAAAATTTAATAATCAACAAAGCAAAAAGTCTAAAAATTGGGAAAATTGAAAAATTTTAAAATCGAATTTGATTGATTTTAAATTTGAGGGAGGAAATATCGAAAAATTATTACAAATAACGGGGAAATAGGAAAATAAAAAACAGAGATATAAAATAATTGAAAAATTAGAAAAACTAAAATGCTAGGTTCTCAAATGGGGATCAACACTAGGGTAGGAGCCTACCTGTTGGTCTCAAATGTTCCTATCTCACGCCTCCACGAAGATCATATGACGACATTTTTAGATCGGGCGTGAACTGGAAACACACACCTGGTCTTGGCTCCGAGAACGGGTGTCGAAAGTGGCTAAGTGAGGGGGTGCGAGCGAGTCAGAGCGCTATATCTCTCCCGGGGAAGGCCTCCCGGGTCATGGAGGCCTTGCCAACCCGCTGTCTCCCGGGCAAAGGAGATACACCCAGACAATGGAGCTAAGGTCAAGACGAATACTACGAATGCGATCACCCGAGGAGGGTCCCCGAACTGGAGCTGGTCCTGGAACGGGCGTAAGAGCGAGCGGCCAGCGGCTGGAGGGCGATGTGCAAGAGCGGGCCACCAGCCGGGTTCAACTCGAAGAGCTACCGCCACACGGAAACAGCAGCCATCGACATCACCAACGAAACGCTGCGCCTACGAGGCGTGTTGCGACTGTCAGACGACAGTCGTCCACACTTGTTGGTACTACTAGGCGACGGATCATGTGGACACACGAAATGAACGAATTCGTGATCCGCGCCTATTACATCTGCACTGCTTTGGAGACGGACATGAGCGGTCGCCCTCGAATACTCGCAATGTTCGAGGAAGCGTATCCAGAGTTCGTCGGGAGGCTTGACCAAAACGCGATGAACGCGAGGCGTAGAGCGATTGTACGCAACAATATGCTCTCCCAAACGCAAGTCGACGAGATCAAGCAGCAGGTGCAGAGAGAACTAAGCTCCAGAACAAGCAGAGCAAGCGATGTGTCGAGACGAAGTTCAGTACGGCTGAGCAATTCATTCGCGAGTGGGGCACGCGAATCAGCACCAGTGGAGGCCACAGTACAACAACCCTCTGAGCCGGAAGATCAACAACTACTACGCGATCTGGTCTTCCATTACGACGAGGCGATCTCACAGTTCCGCGACACGGACCCTTTGTCGCGCCCCAGGATCCCGAAGTTGCAGCATTCCCGCAGGCTGACAAGTGCAGTAAAGCTCATGAACGAGCACGTTCTTCCGCTGCACTTGGTTGATGCTGAGAACATGGAGGAGCTGCAACTGAAAGTTTACTGTGCTGCTGTGGCGACCGCCAAAAGTTTAGGATACCGTATTAGGCCAAGAGGCGGACTGCTCCAACATCTCCGTGAAAGGCGTGAGCCTCCATGGCGAAGGAGATTGGAGCAACGGATCCTAAACAAGCGCGCCGCAATTGGAAGACTGATGGCGTACAAAAGAGGCAGCAGATCGGTGAAATTATGTCGCCAAGTTGCTGTGATCGTGCGGCCTACTGAACTTCGCCAGCTGGGAGCTCACCAGCTGACGGAAAAACTCGACACACTGGTACAGCAATTGAGCGTCCTTACAAAACGGCTGAAACGTTACTCTGACTCTGCAAAGCGCCAGGAACAAAATCGGATGTTCAGAGATAACGAGAAAGCGTTCTACGACCACATTAGCGACGAGAAGCCCGACTACCGCGAAGGTTTGCCAGATATTAGCGATGTGACGAACTTCTGGGCTGGTATTTGGGAGACCCCAGTAGAACATCGCGACGGGCAAATGTGGTTAAGACGGGAGGAAGAGAGTTGTGGTGAAATTGGAGAGATGCCAGCTATCATCGTCGAAGAGAACGATGTCCGCGAAGCCTCGCGGTACCTGAGGAACTGGGCAGCACCGGGCCCCGATGGTGTCCAGAACTTTTGGCACAAGAAGCTGACCGTCGCACATCCAAAGATAGCTAAGTGCTTCAACAAGGTGCTACGTGACCCACACAACCTTCCTCAATTCGCCACCCGTGGCGTCACCTTCCTCCTCCCGAAAGACAGCAACACATTGAACCCATCAAAGTACAGACCGATAACGTGCCTATCGAGTCTGTACAAAATACTGAGCAGCATAATTACCGCCAAAGTTTCTGCTCACTGCGAACAGCATCACATCATCGCAGAAGAGCAGAAAGGATGCATGAAAAATACGCATGGCTGCAAAGACCAGGCCATCATCGACGCAGCCATAGTCGGCCAGGCGGTATATAACCAGCGGAACCTAAGTATGGCCTACATCGATTACAGGAAGGCTTATGACTCCATACCTCACTCGTTTCTCGTCCGGGTATTGGAGCTCTACAAAATTGATCCCATCGTCGTTAGGTTCCTGCAGCATGCGATGAGGCAGTGGAGTACGTCTCTGCACCTCAGTGATGGGGAAAATGTGTTGCAGTCTAGAACGCTGCAGATAAAGAGGGGGATATTCCAAGGCGACTCTTTCAGCCCGCTTTGGTTTTGTCTGGCACTGAACCCCCTCAGTAGGACGCTCAATAGAAACGGTCATGGCTATAAAATAAGGTATGGCGACGGCGCCCACGAAGAAGTGACCCATACCTTCTACATGGATGATCTCAAGGTCTACGCTGATTCACGTCAGCGTCTAGGTGTAGCTATCCGGGTTGTCGAAGACATAAGCAGGGACATCTGCATGGAGTTCGGCCTTGACAAGTGCCGCTGTGTCCATATGCTGAAAGGGCAGCTTACCGAATCCGGAGGTTACGAGGTCTATGACGGCGAGTTCATAAGAGACATGGTTCGTGGCGAATCCTATAAATATCTTGGATTCCGACAGCTCACCGGGATTCGCCACTCCGACATCAAGACGGAGCTGCGAGACAAGTTCTTGAGTCGAGTGAACTGTGTCCTGAGGACTTTCCTCAACGCGGGGAACAAGGTACGCGCGATCAACACATTCGCGGTTCCCCTGCTGACCTTCAGTTTTGGTGTAGTCAAATGGAGCAAAACTGACCTAGAGGACCTTGAGAGGAGGATGAGGAAAGCATTTAAAGAGGCCGGAATGCACCATCCTCAATCGGCACTGGAGAGAGTTTCACTGCCACGCAAAGAAGGGGGACTTGGAATAGTCGACATATCTGCACTGTGTGTTGCCCAGGTACGACAACTGCGCGAGTACTTCGCAGAACGCGCCAACCAAAACGCGCTATACCGGGCTGTCTGCGCCGCCGACAGAGGATACAGCGCTCTGCACTTGGCGCAAGCGGAGTACCAACTGCAATCTGCAGACAGTGGAGGAGAAGATTGCAGCTTGGAAGCAGAAGGCAGTGCATGGTGCCCACCCCCATCAACTGGATCGGCCACACGTCGACAAGGCCGCATCTAATCTGTGGCTAACGCGTGGTGAACTCTCTTCGGTAGTAGAAGCCGACATGATAGCCATCCAGGACAGGATAATGCCGACGAGAAACTGCAGGCGGTACGTCTGGCATCAAGACGTTGATGACATTTGCCGGATGTGCCATCAACCAGGTGAAAACATAGAGCACATTATGGGAGGCTGTCCCGTTTTGGCCAACGCAGCCTACACCGAGCGCCACAACAACGTGGCCCGTATTGTTCATCGACATCTGGCGCTCCAATGTGCTCTACTGGAAGACAACGTACCAAACTACCGGTACCTGCCTGCACCTGTCCTGGAAAATGACCGTTTCAAGCTGTACTGGGATCGCACTGTTCTGACCGACCTCTCGATCCACCACAGCCGCCCAGATATAATGGTTTACGACAAGAGCGACCGCAAAGTCACCATCATCGATGTCGCTATTCCACTGAACCAGAATCTGGAGGAGACCCACGGTCGCAAAATCTGCAAGTACCGACCATTGGCCGTGGAGCTCAAGGAACTGTGGGGGCTAAGGGAGGTCCCAAGAATTGTTCCAGTCGTTCTCTCTGGAACTGGAATTGTCCCGAAGACACTTCTGGAAGCGCTAAAGGTGTTGAATATGGAGAAGGAATTGGCCGGCATCCAAAAGTCGGTCATCCTTAGCACCTGCGCGATTGTCCGACAATTTCTCG
This sequence comes from Toxorhynchites rutilus septentrionalis, assembly GCF_029784135.1. Lineage (NCBI taxonomy): Eukaryota > Metazoa > Arthropoda > Insecta > Diptera > Culicidae > Toxorhynchites > Toxorhynchites rutilus. The sequence continues at coordinate 174,437,018 of NC_073744.1, forward strand.
GTCAGGACTGAAACAGCACGAGCATGCAGATACGTGCATTCCGCAGAGCCTAGTCCCCCTTTGGCATTCAGAAGCCCGGGGGCAGGTGAAAATTCTGGCTAGGTTCGCCTAGTTAAGAAGTGAGATAAGTCTGCCATATAAAGAAAAACTAAAAATCGAACAATCGAAAAATCAACATTCAAAAAATAAAAAGAAACAAAAAATAGAAAAATTTGAAATATAAAAATCGAGAAACCAACATTCGAAAAATTAAAAAAAAATAAAATTCTAAAGACTAAAAAATCAAAAACTTGAATTTATTACGAAAATTTCAATTTATCAAAATTTTCAAGATTTTCGACAAGAAAATTTCTTCCGACTTGCACAGATACACGCGTTTTCTCGAAATGGTTACTCAAAATGCATTCAAAGTGTTTTATTTAGCATCGAAATCTCAACTGAGTACTTATAACGGCGTTATTCCTCTAGGAAAGTTAGTGTCATCGATGAAGAAGGTGACCCAGTCTTAGGTTATGGTCAATGTGGAAAGAAACAACATAGAGAAAGCAAAGGTTAACTTTCTCATTTCTCAAGGATTTTCACATGTCCACTCTTTGTAATCCTTGAAATGGGTCCCATGTTTCGTTTGACGAAACATTTTTGGAATAAAGCCAAACAGAGGACCGGTAGGGTGGAACGGTTTTGATTGGAGACAACAATTTGGTCCCTTTTCGCTGGAATAGTAATATCCGGCGCTCGTGAAAGGAAGAAAAGGAAGCGCTCGTGAATGGATGAAAAAGCTAAGTGTTCTCGTCGTCCCGATACCGCCGTAAAGGAAAGGGTAAAATTGGGAGCTATTGCTCATAATTCGTCACCTTCGCTCGAAACCTTTCGGTTGGAAGATGCAGCAAGTCACGTTCCATTCGGCTCTCGATAAACTTAATTCAGTGTAAGCCACCAATTATCCCAGCTAACGACCAATCAAAGGTAGATTATGAACCGTCCACAATCTCGGTCGATGGTTGTTTCTGGAAATATACCGGGACTGTGCGAAAACTGCTATTCACGCCCACCATAAGTCACTTCCCCCCCAAGCAGAACAATGGCATCTCGTAGCAAATCCAATAAACTTGGGTCATCATATTTCGAGGCGGAAACCGTTCACTCGGATTCAATCTCGATGCGTCTTTTGTTGGAGCGAAGTCATGGTTCAAAGATGAAAGAAATCTCACGCCAAATAACGACTTGGCTGTGCTTTGTTTTTGTTTTATTATTATTCGGAAGCACTGTCCTTTATGAACACTCGCAGGCAAAAACTCCTTCATCAGAAAAGTTGTAAACACAGGGAAAGGGCAAAAGAAACGTTAAGCTGTTGATGATGGTTTGTTTTCCCCCGTGGCTTACTTCCCTCGATCCCCTCGGATTAGTGGGGTGAAAAATTCACTCAATTCCTCAATCACCATTCTTGGGCATGCAAAAGATAAGCTCAGGAAGTCGACTGTAAAGTTGATGCTTCGCATTGCGCGGCTTTTCCTGGTCTCCTTCTTCCCCCGCCCACTTGGGCATGATTGAGATGGAATTCCAGAAATAGCGATAAAACGGTTGTGGTGGAAAGTTCCTCTCACTTCAAAGGGGCGATAAATTTGTTTGATCGGCCAAAATGTTAACCACTCCTCCCATCCTGTTCATCGATGGAAATTTGAAAGGGGTTTGCACATCTACTGGGAAATTAGTGCCATCGGCTGGTTTCATGGATGTCTCACGCGCTTCATAGATGTTATCAAATAATTTTCCCCGAGAGTGATAAAATATTCAAACCCGAGATGATATCATCTAAACTTCCCCTCGATTGGGTTCAATTTATTTATGGAACTGCCAAAAGTTTTCCACAGATGGAGCAATTTCGGGAAAAACTCACTCCTCAGTGAACCGGTTCATCACTCCAGCGTATTTTGGTGAGCATGATCGTAAACGTTCATGCTCACCCATACCTTACTTCGCAACTCTCAGACCATTTCACCTTGGTCGATATCACACGCCATTGAACCGGACGGCACAGTTTTACACACTCTGAAACCTGAAAAGCATAGCGTAAATAACGTACGGAAAGCTGTCAGCTGCTAGGCGGCAATGCATCGATGACGTTGACTGTGTTTTATGGTCTAAGAATAGCTAATCGATGCTGCCACCTTCACCTGTTAGTGCTGCGCGTATGCAGGTATGATAACCAAGGTGAGCGAAAGTTCACTGGACTGCTGACTCACGGCGGAGCTGGATGATGGTTGGAGCGATAGTTACACACTTGACCCTAACGAGTAACGAGTTCCATACTTATTGCGGATGGCATTTTTGTCTCTGATCATAAGCTATTTGTGAGACGTGAATTCTTTTATTTCATATATTTCACATTTCAAATTACTATCCATTTCTGAACTAGTTGCTGTTTTCTGCGGGCATCATCATAGTTATGGTTCAATCCACAAACGAGGTGTTTACTTGCATATATATATAACCAGCATAACTGCATTCATACATTCAAATTCATTGCCACTAGTTTGAAGGGTCTTGCATAAGTTGCTTTACTCACGTTTGTAAACAACTGTATCAACAACTGCGATAACAGTTTTAGTATGGTGTATTATTTCATTCACGGCTGGCTGGAGGTTCAATTCGTTACTACTCATATAGTTGTTAATCAGCAATCAACGGAATTGAACTGCACCTAATCCAGTATCACTTCGAATGCTTTTTTCATGATCAAAAATCTAAACCCAGCTTCTTCATTCTAAAAGTGGTTTTTAGTTGATAATCTTCTCTTTATTCGCATGTAACAGATGCTGATGACTCAAAATTTTGCCAGCAATTTTACCAATTTTGTTGGCATTATTAATTCCAATGAAATCCGCCGACTTTTTGTCTCAATTTGATATTTCACTGCTACAATGAGTACTAGCCGCATCATTTTCCCATCTTTCTGGTTTTGAGATATCAAAATTCAATTTTTGAGTAAGACTTGCATCTAAATCGTTTTCCGTGAATTTTTCCTTGATAGTTCAATTGCAACAATTTGGTCAAGCATCATCTTACGTCCCTTAAGTCTTTTTAAAAACTCAGTCGTAATTTAAATTGGTCCAATGATGATGAAAATTACGATTGTTTCCATCATAAGTACCAATTTTCAAAAAAAAAAAATGGAGAAGGTCTGGTCAGAGGCAGGCTGATTTGGCGTGGAATTGCCCTACATTAACTATCGAAAATTTAATAATTATCTACACTGAAATAGATTTTTTTAACGTGCCCAAATTGATTGGTGGATTGGATTTTAATATTTTTCTGATTTATCGAGTTTCCAATCTTTAGATATTTCGACTGCTGTTTGAGATTTTCCGATTAATCGATTTCTGGATTTTTTTTTCGTTTTAACACTTTGCAGACCGCTCACGAGATTTCTCGTGTTTCGCGTTCCGTCTGTTACGGATGGAACACGAAATAACGCGTGTTTTCTACACATGATGGTTAAATCCATGGTCTACCAAGAATCTCACAAGGCCTACCGATGGTTCGCCTTCGTCTCATCCACACCGAAGAAAACGATCTCATTCGTAGCATCCGAACAAATGAAGCGTACAAGCTTGCTCCAAAACGTACGGTCTTTAATGTGTTAAGATTTTTAGAATTTCCGCTTTTTCGATTTTTTTATTCCATATTTTTCGCTTTTCGATTTTCTATTTGAAATTTTTCGATTTATCAATCTTTTGATCTTTCAAATATTCGCTTTTCCGATTTTCTATTTAAATTTTTTTAATCTTATTGATTAATTAATTTTTTGATTTATTGTTTTTTCTATTGTTTTGTTTTTATTCAAATATTTTCGATTTTGCGACGAATAATATTTTTTTTATTATTCGCCTTTTTTTTATTATTCGATTTTTTGGTATTTGATGTTTTGATCTTTTTATTTGATTTTCTATTTTTCGTTTTTTTAGCTTCGCAATTTCAAATATTCAAATTTTTAAATGTTGAAATTTTCAATTTTTTGACTTTTTCTATTTTTTTTTTCTTAATTTTGTTATTTTTTTTTATTTTCAAGTCTCACTTTTTCTGTTTTCTGTTTGGAATTTTTAAATTATTTGATTTCAAGATTTTTCTTTTTTTGTATCTCTTGATCTTTTGAATTTATATTATTGTTATTTGTTGGTTTTTCAGTTTTTTCGTTTTTCGTTCCATAAAATTTTCGCTTTTGAAATGTTTATATTTGAGATTTTTCTATTCTTCGATTTATCAGATTTTTGATATCGCGCCTTTTTGTTTAATCAATTAATTGATATTTTTTTTTCGTTTTTATATATTTTTTTTAATATTCGCTTTTTGATTTTCTATATTTCTGATTTTTCACTTTTCCAATTTTTCTATTTAAAATGTTTATATTTTTCAAGTTTTTGATTTTTCGATTTTTCGTTTTTTAGCGTCGCAATTTCAAATATTCAAAGTTTTGAATGTTTAAATTTTTAAACGTTCAAATTTTGAAATTTTAAATCTTTTACTTTTTCAATTTTCTATTTTCTTAATTTCTTGATTTTGTTATTTTTTAGTTTTTTCGAGTCTCACTTCTTCTATTTTCTATTTGGAATTTTTAATTTTTTTGATTTCAAGATTTTTTCATTTTGTTTCGATGTCTTGATCTTCTGAATTTATACTATTGTTATTTGTTGATTTTTCAGTTTTTCGTTTTCCGTTCCATAAAATTTTCGTTTCTGAAATGTCTATATTTGAGATTTTTTTGTCTTCGATTTATCAGGTTTTTGATATCGCGCCTTTTTGTTTAATCAATTTATTGATTTTTTGTGTTTTTCGTTTTTATATTTTTTTAATATTCGTTTTTTGATTTTTTGTATTTCGGATTTTTCGCTATTTCGATTTTTCTATTTAAAATGTCTCTATTTTGCAATTTTTTGTTTTTTTTTCGATACTTTGATCTTTAGAATTTTTGCTTTTCCGTTTTTCTAGATTTTTTGGATCTATTTTTTTTCATTTGTCGACTCTTCACTCTTTTGCATTTTTTGCTTTTTCGATCTTTTGAATTTTTTCAGAGTTTTAAACTTCTGTTTTCCCGCCTTTGCAATTCTTCTTTTTTACGACTTTTCCGATTTTTTTTAAACTTAATTTTTTTTTCAATTTGTCATTTTGTCATATTTTTGCTTTTAATCTTTAGAAATCATTTTTTTAGATATTCCTATATCAAATTTTTTTATTTTTGGATTTTTTGGATTTTTTTCTATTTCAATTTTAATACATTTTAATAATTTTGAATTTTTGCTTCGCAATTTCAAATATTCAAATTTTTATTGTTTAAATTTTTAAATGTCGATTTTTATGCATTGTTTTCTAGTATTTTCAATTTTTCGATATTTTTACTTTTCCATTTTTCAATTTTTAGATTTTTTGATATTTCAATTTTTGCTTTCTCACTTTTCACTTATTTTTCTGAATTTTTCGAACTTTTGATTTTTCGATCATCCAATTTTTTGCTTCTTCCATTTTTCTATTGTATATTTTTTTTTACTTTTCGGTTTTCAGATTTTCGATTTTTATCTTTTTTTTATTTTTTATTTTTTTTGAATTTGTTATTTTGTCATATCTTTTGATTTTTGATCTTAAAAAAATGGTTTATTTCAATTTTTGTATTCCAGTTTTTTTTTATTTTTGGATTTTTTAATTTTTGCTTTTTCAATTTAAATGTTCGATTATAAACTCCGATATTTTATTTTTCAATCTATCGATCTTTTGAGTTTTTACTTTTTCAAAGAATCGATTTTGAGATTCTATTTTCATTTTATAATTTTTTTATTTTTCATTCCTTGATTTGTTGACTTTTCAATTTTCTGTTTTTCGATCTATCGAATTTTTATTTTTTTAAATGTAATATTTGAGATTTTTCTATTTTTCGAACTTTAAAATTTTTGATGTTACGCATTCTTCGTTTAATCAAACTATTTTTTCGTTTTTTCGACTTTTCTATTTAAATTTCACAATTTTTTTATTTGTAATACTTCGATCTTTCATATTTTTGCTTTTTAGTGTTTCCAGATTTTTAGATTTCTCAATCTTTTGATTTTTTGCTTTTTCAGTTGTTCAACTTTTACTTTGATCCCACATATTTTTTTCTTTTTTGTTATTTTAGATTTTTCAATTCTTTATTTTTTATTTTTTTTATTTTAGATCCTTCAATCTTTCGAATTTTTACTTTTTTAATTGTTTACTTTTTGATCTTTTGAATATTCGTTTGTTTTTTACTTTGATCTTTCATATTTTGCTTTTTCGTTTTTCTGGATTTCTCGATTTTTTTTTTATTTTACGTTCCTTCAATCATTCGAATTTGTTCAATTTTCAATCTTTTGAATATTCGCTTTTTCGGTCTCTAATATCTCTGATTCCACGCTCTTTCAACTTCTCCATTTCGATTTTTTTACTTTTCAATTTTTCTACTTTTCAGTTTTTCGATTTCTCAATTTTTATTTCTTGTTTTTCTTGTTTTTTTTCTGTTTTAATATTTTTATTTCAAAAATTATTTTTTTCGATTTTTAATTTTTTTATTTCGAAATTTTTTATTCGTCATTTTTCATATTTTTCGATTTTTTATCTCAAATTATTTTTTTCGATTTCAGATTTTTCTTATTTTTAGAATTTTCGCCTTGAATTTTCATGTTTTTGATTTTTCCGCTTTTCGATTACTCAATTTTTCAAGTTTTTGGTTATTCTAAAACTTCATTTCAATATTTATTTTGTCATTTTGTCTTTCGAGTTTTTGCTCTTTCAAACTTTTCCGTTTCACAATTTTTTGAATTGTTAGTTTTAGATTTAATTATTGAGATTTTTAAATTTAATTTTTTTTTCAGTTTTTTTATTTTTCTATTTAATTTTTTTTATTTTTCAACTTTTTAATTTGTCATTTTGTCGTATATTTCGATTTTTTTATCTCAACAATTTTAGTTTTTTTTCCATTTTGTTAAATCTTTGTATTTTTTTTTTTTGGATTTTCGCCTTGAATTTTGGTATTTTTGAATTTAGCTTTTCGATTTCTTAATTTTTCATGTTTTTGATTTTGACTTCAATTCTGTATTCATTTTGTCATTTTGTCATTTTGTCATTTTGTCATTTTTACTCCATTCGATATCTCTCTGTTAAAACTTTCAATTTTTAATGTTAATTCAGCAATTATATGAAAAAATTACTAGCGTATGATTTAGAGTGCCCTGAAAAATATGTTCATTTTTGAAAATTTCTAATTTTTGAATCGTTTAACCAATGTTACATCGTGTTACAACAAAAGAAAGCTATACCAGTGAACTTCTTGATGATGATGATGTTGGATTAAAGAGGCTTTAAACTTTTCAGTTCATTCGCCTCTACTTCTTGATGAATTAGGGTACCCGCATTATACTTACTTTTATGCAATGTTTTGCAAAAAAAAAAGTTTTTATGGTTTATTTTAAATAAAACATATGACTTAATATTGGAAGGAAAAAATATCCCGATGATGTAAATGCATACCTTCGTGATTTTGTTTCTATGTTATATGAAAAAGCCAGGCCAGGTTTCCAAAAAATCTTATATCGGACCTTTTTTTTCATGGAATTATTGTGTAACAAACATTGGTTTCAATTGAAACAGAGCCATCTAATGGGCTAGGTCGAAATCATCACTTTGAGTATGTCGGTGGGATTGTCGCGCTTGGAAACACCCTGGAAAATGTGTTTAAACGCAATATATTTAAAGATAGGAAAAAAATTCAACAAACTTCGAGTAATCAAAGGCTTTAGTTCGTAATCTGTTCATCGTTTTCGATAGAAGATAACACGCAAATTCTTTTATAATCGTCAGTGTGAACACTCAAATGCGGTGATACGAGATCAAATAAGCAAATCCACGGTGTGAATGCGCTGCTTCAGATATTCTTTGTTTACGAACTCATTAAAAATGATGACGGGGAGATATTGATTCGATGCACTGAAACTAATTTGCGCTATTCCGCGAGTGGGGAATTCCTGAGCTCCGTGATCACACACCCACACTCATACAGCACCCAACATTATCCACGCTTAAACTCGCAAAAAAGCATCCCTGAACCCGTCACTTACCGTCGAGTTCTCGTCGCAGTTGAGCATCGCGTAAAAATCCTCATCTGGATTGCGTCTATAGGTGAGAATCTCGTCGACTCCGCCGCTCATCTTGCCCTAATAAAGCTGGTGACTTACTGAGATGTGATTGACACGCGTTCGAAGTAAACAAAAAAAACTCGGGAGGCTCGAACCAAAACAACACTTAGCTCTTCCGCTGATAAGTAAGTCCCAATCGGTTGGTCGACAACCACAGGTCAAACCAACAGCACACTTTCGAACAGCGTCTCGATCGGGACGACGGGTGTTCCCCGAGAGCTCCGGTAATCAGATGACCCGAAACAGTGCTTATACACAACGCAACAATAAAGTAAACTCTCTCACACTCACTCAACAGTGGGGCTAACTTGTGAACCAGGGGAACTAGGTATTCACCGAGCGAACACACAAACTGGAAGGTCGCTGGCTCGCGGTGCGTTTCGATTCTGAAGGCGAATCGACGATCAGAGTAAGCTTCCAGGGTGTGCGAATCGAAACACCACTGGGGGACCTTGGCACAAAGTGAAACTATCCGATCACTTCTGGAGAATTTTTGCAATTTTGCCTTTCCTCTCTCTCTCTGGCTGTGTGTTGCCTCGACTTGGCTAGGAGAACCGGAATCCGCTGTGCAAACGCGACGACGTTCGAAGGCTGACTGAGATGGTGAGCTTTCGGCGTGGTATCCACACGCCCCTATCGCCCCACGTCGTGAAGTGAAACTCAACTCTCCGAAGCCCGTCCATTTGCTCCATTCGATCTCTCTCTCTGTGTTCGAGAGCGGCTGCATTGAGCTTTACTCACGTCGACTCCGTTCGAGAATGCGAGGCAGTGAGAGGTTTCCCAGTTTCCTTGGACCAGGTAAGCAACAGGATGATGGGATGCTGGGAAAGCGCGAGAATGCTCCAGTTGTGGAGGATGCTGGGCGTTGCATTCTTCACCGGGGGAAAGTTTGACCTATTTTTCGCCACAGAAAGTTCTCATTCAGGCGGAAATTCGTTATGTATGGTATGAATAAATGCATTCTAAGCAGGGAAAATTTACATTTGGGGTGCTTTCTTCCGAGTTATCTTCGACATTTTGTAGAGCTTTGAGTAACAATGAACGTTGTGAAATACCAATCTAGTGGGGGAGTGATTGATTTAATTCCCGTCTGACTGAGACGCGATCTGCTGATACTATGAGTCAGCAAAATTGTAAGTGGTTTTGTGCCTATCATTTATAATGCACAATCATGTATCTGTACAATGTAACTTCGCATATTGTTTACCAAATCTTATCTGATTTTCAATACGAGGTTCAGGTCATTTTTTAGTATCCGGTTGGATACTGAATTTACTGTGGCTGAAACCGAATATGTATCGAAACAAACATGTTAATGTCTCATTTAAGTGTGTATTCGAAAAAAATTCTCACTAATAATTACGCCTTTTTAGTCATTTTTCGCCTTTCAATTTTATTCAGTTTTCCAAATGCGAGTTCAGAATACCGGCACTTATTTCATTATTGGTCCCTTCAAATTTTTAGACAACAAATTATCCATTTTTAATGGTATCCATTCAAGCTTTCTTCAACTCCAACTCTTTCTCAATAATACGTTTCGAGCGTACCAAAATAAAATTGAACCCACGTGCTTCTTTAGAAATGGCAAAAGACGCATCTGAAGACACTCTTGCCTGTATATCTGACCGTTTATAGTTCCGAATGAGGGATACCAGCGCGCTAACTACTGCCATATTAAATCACTTTGCAGCTCAAAAGTTTCCTGGAAAAAATCGCCTTTTTTATATGCCTCGAAACCTCAAATTTGGACATTGCTACATAATATTCCTATCCAGGAATTATATGGAAATCAACCTTGAAGAAGATGTCGTTTTCCATCGCGACGCAACACCATTTGATGTGGAACTACGTGTAGAGTCTCCAGGTACGGGTTTTGCAGTGGAATTTTGCTTCTCTTACCGGTTTGGTGCCTTCTGTACTTCATAAACATACTCTCCGGGACAAAGCAGCCTGACACCTCGCATTCGTGGTGGGGTGGCCCCTTCAGCCGCTTCGGACCCTTCACATGAGACACGGTTGTATTTGCAATTCCAAGCTTCTTGGTGATGAATCGAAGAGAAGCTTCTGACAATAAAAACAGGAAGTGGGTTATATCTATGGTATAACCGCAAGGGTGACGTAGGACTATCGTTGATTTAGAGATCATTTGTTTAAAGTTGAATCTAAATCCATTCTGAATGAATGAATAAATGAATATTTGGGGGACTTCGAAAACGAGAGCGTTACGTTGGAGGCACAAGGTTTCATGTATCCAATATAGGATACGAAAAACCTTGTTCTGAAGAATAATCTTCAGAAGCTTTCCTGCTAACTGTACTTGATTGACAAATCACAAACCCAAATGTATTATATGGATATTTTATGGATAGAAAACATTAAAATAAACTCTTTCGCTTGAATGTAATTTTCAATTCCAAGGGGAACTGGCAGATTATTTTCCAGCAACGATTAGATATTTCCACATTTTCCTTGATTGAAACATATTTGGTCACAGTGTTACATGGATAGAAAACATTCAAGTAAACTCTTTTTTTTTATTATTATTAAATCGTTTATTTTTACAGGCTCAGTTACATAAGTTTAAAGGAGCCAAACTCCTATTTGTATAGTTACTAGTATATATAAACATTTTTTATTAATTCTAATGTTAATGAAGTAGAGAACCGATTACTCGCGGCTTGCTCGAGTTTAGAAGGGTGACATTTTGTTTCAGGAAAAGGATGGGATATAAGGATATGTTGACAATGTTCACACTCACATTCGCACTCACATTCATCATACTCAATTCTTAAGCCTATCTTATATCTAACATGTATTTACATTTCACCTTATTCTATTGTTAGTAAGAAGGGATTTGATTTCTCGCGAAGGGAAAGGAAAAGGAGAATATGAGGATATAAGGACAATCACACACGAAGATTGATAGCTTTTAGGAAGACATATATTTGGGACATGTAATCAAGGTCTAAACCAGCTAACATATCTCTCACCGGCACATTGGGCTGCCTTCCTCTAGCCCGAAGAGAGTTTTCTAAATTCGATCTGGCAACAAGATACTCCTCGCACGACCAAACAACGTGTTCGATGTCGTGGGAACCTTGGCCACAAGCACAGATATTGCCATCGGCAAGATTAAAACGAAAGAGTAGCGCGTCTAACGAACAGTGATTGGACATGAGTCGAGAGAAGGTGCGAATAAAGTCCCGACTTAAGTCCAGACTTTTGAACCATGGTTTGAGGCTAACCTTAGGGATAATCGAGTGAAACCACCGGCCCAATTCATCTTCGTTCCATTTACGTTGCCAGTTAGCGATGGTATTTTTACGGACTAAAGAATAAAATTCATTGAAAGCGATTTGACGCTGATAAATATCGCCTTCAATTGCACCTACCTTTGCCAATGAGTCAGCCCTCTCGTTACCCGGAATTGAGCAATGTGAAGGGACCCAGACAAAGGTAATGACATAACAGCGTCTGGATAAAGCACTCAAAATTTCTCGTATTCTCTCAAGGAAGTACGGCGAGTGCTTTTCCGGCCCCACTGAACGGATAGCTTCGACAGAGCTAAGACTATCCGTTACAATGTAATAGTGTTCAACAGGTCGTGAGGCGACGCTGTCCAGCGCCCGGTGTATTGCTGCCAATTCAGCAATATACACTGAGCAAGGATTCTGAAGACTGTGTGAGGTGCTAAAAAATTCGTTGAACACTCCAAATCCTGTGGACTCGTTTATAGTGGACCCATCTGTAAAGTACATATTATCACAATTGATACCCCCATACTTTTCATCGAAGATCGTTGGAGCGATCCTCGATCGTTGGTAATCTGAATATCCATGGATATCTTGCTTCATGGACAGATCAAAATGTACAGAGGAATTGATGTAGTCAGGAAAACAAACACGGTTGGGAGTATACGAAGAAGGATCAACCTGCATGGAGATGAATTCATGATATGAGCTCATGAATCCTGAATGAAAATTTAGCTCGATAAGCTGCTCAAAATTTCCGATCACCAATGGGTTCATAACCTTACACCGGATGAGGAACCGAAGAGATAATAAATTGAAGCGATCTTTTAGTGGGAGTAGGCCTGCCAAAACCTCGAGACTCATGGTATGCGTTGAGGGCATACATCCCAACGCAATACGGAGACAAAGATACTGAATTCGCTCGAGTTTAATGAGGTGTGTTTTGGCAGCTGATTGAAAACAGAAACTGCCATACTCCATCACTGAGAGAATAGTTGTTCGATACAACATAATAAGATCTTCGGGATGGGCTCCCCACCAGGTGCCGGTAATTGTACGGAGAAAGTTTATTCTTTGTTGACATTTTTTACTCAGATACCTAATATGGGCCCCCCAAGTACATTTGGAGTCGAACCAGACCCCAAGATACTTGAATGACATAGCATGAGTGATCGGTTTACCCAAAAGTTGAAGCTTTGGTTTTGCTGGTCTATGCTTCCTAGAAAAATCCACCATCTCTGTTTTCTCCGTGGAGAATTCGATCCCTAGCCCAATGGCCCAGGTTGAAAAATTGTTCAAAGTATCTTGTAAGGGTCCTTGCAGGTCGGATTCGTTTGATCCTACGACAGACACCACTCCGTCATCTGCAAGTTGTCTTAGGCTGCAATTTTGTGTAAGACAATTGTCGATGTCGCTTACATAGAAGTTGTACAAAAGGGGGCTTAAACATGAGCCCTGGGGGAGTCCCATGTAGGAGACCCGATTTACTGTCGAATCCCCGTGAGAAAAATTCAACTGTTTCTCACAAAGCAAGTTATATAACATATTATTTAATAGAGGCGGCAGACCCCGAGAGTGTAATTTGTCTGACAAAACCTCTATTGAAACAGAATCGAAGGCCCCCTTTATGTCCAAGAATACTGAAGCCATTTGTTTTTTTTCGGCGTAAGCCATTTGAATTTCTGAAGAAAGCAACGCAAGACAATCATTCGTCCCCTTGCCCCTGCGGAACCCATATTGTGTATCTGAGAGTAGGCCATTCGTTTCAACCCATCGATCAAGGCGAAACAAGATCATTTTCTCCAACAATTTCCGTATACAAGACAGCATTGCTATTGGGCGGTACGAATTGAAGTCGGACGCGGGTTTTCCGGGTTTTTGAATAGCTATAATTCGCACTTGTCTCCAATCATCTGGAACAATATTATGCTCCAGAAACCGATTGAATAAATTCAACAAGCGATGTTTCGCCACATCAGGGAGGTTTTTTAACAAGTTGAACTTAATTCTATCCGTTCCTGGAGCAGAATTGCTACATGAAAGGAGAGCAAGAGAGAATTCTACCATCGAAAACTCAGAATCAAGATCGCACCTATCTTGTGGTATATCTCGAACAATTTTCTGCACGGGAGCGGAATCGGGACAAACCTTCCGTGCAAAATTAAAAATCCATCGATGTGAATATTCTTCGCTTTCATTCGTTCAAGAGCGATTTCTCATGTTTCGAGCCACTTCCCATAATTTTTTCATTGACGTTTCTCGTGACAAACCTCCCACGAAATTTCGCCAATAAGCACGTTTTTTCCCTTTGATCAAATTTTTGAACTGATTTTCAAGGTGCAAATACGTTTGAAAATTCTCAATGGTTCCACGTTTCCGAAAAGCTTTAAATGCGTTCGATTTATCCTGCTAAAGCTTGGAACATTGGCTATCCCACCATGGATTGGGAGGCCTTTGACGAAAAGTGGAGCCTGGGATGGGTTTCGTTTGAGCACGAACCGCGCTGTCATATATCAAACGAGAAAGGAAGTTATACTCCTCCAATGGAGGCAAACCATCTCTGGAATTGATGGCTAGAGCAATTGCGTCCGCATATTTTTTCCAGTCAATGTGTCTTGTGAGGTCATATGCCATGTTTATAGATTCAGAAGAATTCGAACCAATGGTGATGGAAATTTTGATTGGCAAGTGGTCACTGCCGTTGGGGTCCTGGATTACATTCCACTTGCAATCTCACGATAGTGAATTCGAGCAAAGCGAGAGGTCAAGAGCACTTGGGTTAGCAGGAGGTTTAGGTACACGTGTTGTTTCCCCAGTGTTCAAAACGGTCATATTGAAGCTGTTACAAAGGTCATATATCAACAATGAACGATTGTCGTCGTACTGTTCCCCCCAGGCAGTTCCGTGAGAGTTGAAGTCTCCCAAGATCAATCGTGGCTCAGGAAGGAGTGAGCACATGTCAACAAGTTGCTTGCGGCTAACCGCAGCTCTCGGAGGCCAATACAAGCTGACAATACAGAGGTCTTTGCCTCTGATGTTTGCATGACAAGCAACAGCTTCGATCCCTCCAATAGGTGGAAGGTCAATTCGAAAAAATGAGTGGCACTTATTGATACCCAATAGCACCCCTCCGTATCTGTCATCACGGTCCAAGCGTATGATATTAAAATTGTGGAAAGAGAGATCATCTCGCGAAGAAAGCCAAGTTTCGGACAGAGCAAAAACATCACAATTGAACTTATGAATTAAAAATTTGAATGTATCCAATTTAGGGATAAGACTACGACAATTCCACTGTAAAACAGTGATATCTCCGACCTCTCTATTTAAATTAGACATCAAGAGAGATAATCATTGCAAGGAGGGGCCATGTTTGCATCAATTGTTGCAAAATTGTCTTTAATACTGGAAGCATTGAAATGACAATGGTTCTGATGGAGTCGGAAACATTAAAACACTTGAAGATTTGGTCCAAAAGGTCAGACAACTTTATAAATCCCGATTGGGAAGTTGAACTGGACGGAAAAACAGGGACAGTTGGGGTTTTTGATGTCCCCTCGAGTGCTGGGCCATTCGAAGGTGAATTATTCCCACGGAAACCAGGAGGAACCTAATTTTGCTTGTCCGCTGCACTCGATTTTTTAGGCATGCTAACAGGGGGTATCACCGGAGGGGCTTGTCCTTGAACTTTGGGAGTGGTCACATTTTTGCGCCGGGGATTCCCTTGGAAAATGAACGGTGTGCCCCCGTTAGCTGTGTCCGCTTCTATTTCGTCAACGGGCAACGTGGCGAAGACATTTTGTGTGTTGATTGGTTGTTGTTGTTGGGCCAGTGGCGAAGCGCCCTTTAAAATATCCGCAAAAGTGCGTTTCGAGCGTTCCTTCAAAGAGCGCTTCTGTTTCTCCCAGCGACTCTTGTAATTTTCACAAACTGAGAGCTCGTGTGGGGATCCCCCGCAATATGGACATTTATGCTCAGTCGCACTGCAGGATTTCCCCTCATGTTGCTCTCCGCAAGTGGCACAGCGCTCCTTGTTGGCACAGCGCTCCTTGTTGGCACAATAATCTGAAGTGTGACCAACTGACTTGCATTTTTGGCAAGTCATGGGCTTTGGCACGAAGAGTCGCACAGGCAATCTCAATTTGCCCACCATGACGTAGTCAGGTAGAGCGGAACCAGCAAAAGTTACTCGAAACGAGTCTGACGGCGTGAATTTAGTTTTTCCCTCTTCTTGGGATACTTTTCCTAGTTGGCGGCTGTCCAAAATTTTAACACCCACCAACGGGAGTCTTTTAAATTTACCAACTCCTTCTTTTATCATTTCGCACGTCAGACCAGTTTCAGTTACCACCCCCGAGATTTCTACGTCATGGGAGGGCACGTAGACGCGATACTCTAGGGAGAATCTCTCGTCGATCACAATTGCATTCGCGTGTTTCCGATCACTCACGACAACACGCAGTTTGTTCGGTCTAACCTTAGAGATTTCGACCACGGAGGAATATAATCTTGCCAGATCTTTCGAAACCTGAATGACATTAATTGCCTTTCCTTTTGGTTTAGGCCGGAAAAAAACAACCCATGGACCAGCTCCAAGTGCATCGTCTGGATAGACCTTGACACGAGGAGAGGAAACAACTGAGGGGGAGGACGAGGTCGATTGTTGAACGGGAGCGGTATCAGTAGGGCTGGGAGGCAAGTTCGGTAGTAGAGCGGAAGCGGGAGCGGGAGATTGAGGGGGCGAAGAGGAAAAGTTTGCCAATTTTCTTGAGGGGGGCTTGTTAAGGTAGATTACCTCTTTCTCTTCTGAGGGGGGAACGCGTTTAAGCGACTTCCCAGCCCCCTTTGTAGCTAGTGAGGAGGAAACAGTAGTTTCAATCTCCATGTCAACATGACCTTCTGCCATTACGGCAGATATAAAATAATATAATTCTTATTTTTTTTGTATTTCTAAACCTAATATATATTATACCTAAATCGCACACCAATGCGAATGAAATGAAGCGGTGTCTCAATCGAACCGCGTGGCAATCGCTCGGCACAGATGCAACGGTATATCGCACCACAACACGATGATGGAATCGATGACGATGCTAAAGCACACACAGCGATGATACGGCACACGCACCGCGTCCGCCGTGGAGGACTTCTTCCTCACGCTGGTAGTGATTGCTGCTCTCCTCACTCGCGCAATAAAGAGAACCCCGTTAGGGCGAAATAACTTCACCAGCCACGAACTGATAACGGTATAGACGCGAACAAATTTGCGACCGATGTCTTCGGACTGCGCGAGCTCAAGTAAACTCTTTCACATGAATGTATTTTTAAATTCCCAGAGGAACTGGCAGATTATTTTCCGGATCTTTCTCGATGCTGAATGGCATCCAAACGGAAAGAATCCCGTGCGTGTATGTGTGTGTGTAGCGGCTGCTTCGATGGTCACCTTCTCTTCTCCTGAAGGATCGGCTTCTCTGTGCTCCCTCACAGTTTCAAACAAACTGCTTGCGTTTGTTTGCGGGCAGATCTCGATCTTTCGCCGTCCACCAAGCACCATCAGCATCGATGTTGTCTTGTCGATGTCCTCACGAAAAATGAATGCGTCTCACCACCAGAATATCGCTTAAGTATGCTTTTTGTGCGTGATTCAATCGAGAGAAGGCGTGGTTTACGATGGCAATTTGGAAGGCAAACTAGAGGGGAATGAACTCTCTGAGCTCGGAACTTTCGGCGACTGAGCAATAATCGATTGCGGGCGCATACAATATTGGATACGGAAATATCCTACTGATGGGGAAGAAAAATCTCAGAAGCTATCCTGTTAATTGCGATTGATTGAAAAATCACAAAACCAAATGTATTTGGTCACAGTGTTACATGGATAGACAACATTAAAATAAACTCTTTCACATGAATGTATTTTGAAATTCCCAGAGGAACTGGCAGATTATTTTCAGTAACGATTAGATATTTCCACATTTTCCTCGATACTGGAAGCCCACCAGTGGTTAATACTAACTCGATAACCACCTGTTAATTAGCTCTCGGCTGTATGCACTCAACGCATAACATGAGTCTCGAGGTTCTGGCAGGAGTAACTCCTCTACAGAACCGATTCTGGGAACTTTCTCTCAGAATACTGGTGAAATGCGGTATCACGAACACACTTGTGATTGAAAACTTTGATAAAATGCTTCATCTAAATATACAATCTCGGTTTATGAGAATTTATCATCACTATATTTCATCAGATATTTGTCTTCCATCGTTTACTCCAGACCGTGCTCACTTCACCATCAGCAGTTCCTCAATTGAATACGATCTGTCGATGAAACAAGCAATAATTGGGATTTCAGATCAGCTTCGACCAACTTTCATTCCCCGTATTTTTAACCGAAAGTACCAAAAAGTCAATTGCATGAAAAGATACTTCACTGATGGGTCTCGCCTCAATGGATCCACTGGCTTCGGTGTTTTCAATGAAAATTCGAGCGCCTTCCGTAAACTGCAGGAACCTTGTTCCGTTTATGTTGCTGAGCTGGCAGCAATCGACTTCGCATTGGGGATGATCTCCAACAAGCCTGCAGACCATTACTTCATTTTCTCGGATAGTCTCAGTTCGCTTGAGGCTCTCCAGTCGATGAAAACTAGTAGGCACCCATCTTATTTCCTCACAAA
Source organism: Toxorhynchites rutilus septentrionalis (assembly GCF_029784135.1). Taxonomy (NCBI): domain Eukaryota; kingdom Metazoa; phylum Arthropoda; class Insecta; order Diptera; family Culicidae; genus Toxorhynchites; species Toxorhynchites rutilus. Next base: position 174,455,139 of record NC_073744.1, read on the forward strand.
AGTGAGACAGCAGATGAGTGCACTGATCGAAAGATCTTATAAGTTAACCTTTGTTTGGGTCCCCTCTCATTGCTCAATTCCTGGCAATGAGAAGGCGGACACTCTCGCAAAGGTGGGTGCCCAGGAAGGCGAGTTGTTTGATAGACAGATTTCATACGATGAATTTTTCCAATTACTGCGTCAGAGTTCCCTCTTGAGTTGGCAAACCGATTGGGACACTGGAAGTCTTGGGCGGTGGTTATATTCAATTATTCCAAAGGTTTCTTCGAGAGCGTGGTTCAAAGGTTTGGACTTAAGTCGTGACTTCATTCGTGTAATGAGTAGACTTATGTCCAACCACTACTCGCTAGATGTGCATCTCCACAGAATAAATCTTGTTCAAAGCAACGTCTGTCGGTGTGGAAACGGTTACGATGACATCGATCACGCAGTTTGGCAATGTACGGATAATTACGCAGCCAGAGAGTACCTTTTGAATGCCCTTGAGGCCCAAGGAAGACAACCCTATGTTCCTGTTAGAGACGTGTTGGGAACTCGCGACATTTGCTATATGCAGTTGATCTATATGTTTGTGAAACGGTCTAGTATAAGTATTTAATGCTTTTGTGTTTTTCTTTTTCGTTATTAGTTTGTTTGTCTTGTCCTCCCATCTCACCGTCGCCCACCCTCGACAGCTAGTCGAACACCAGATGCTATCCCTGGTCATTATGCACAATGCTACAGTGCGTGCGGCAACCCTCGGTTGAGACAACGATACCTCATATCCATATCTCCAACCTGACCCGTCCCACAAAAATGTTGCCCTTTTAACCTCGAGTAAACCGCGAGTATTCGGTCGAATCCTACTAAACATAGAAATTAGTTGAAACTTTGTATAAACAAACCTTGAATTAGCGGCTCCGCAAAGCTTATGCGATTGAGCCTTACAAATAAATGAACTGGATAAAAAAAAACACCTGTTAATAGTACTTGATTGAAAAATATTTGGTCACAGTGTTACATGGATAGAAAACATTCGAATAAACTCTTTCACATGAATGTATTTTTAAATTTCCAGAGGAACTGGCAGATTATTTTCCAGCAATGATTAGATCTTTCCGGAGCTTTCTCGATGCTGAATGGCATCCAAACGGAAAGAATTCTGCGCGTGTATTTGTCGATCCTTCGCCGTCCACCTCCTCCAGCACGTTAGGCAACGATGTTGTCTTGTCGATGTCCTCACGAAAAATGAATGTGTCTCACCACCAGAATATCGCTTAAGTATGCTTTTTGTGTGTGATTGAACCGAGAGAAGGTGTGGTTTACGATGGCAATTTGGAAGGCAAACTAGAGGGGAATGAACTCTCTGAGCTCGAAACTTTCGGCGACTGAGCAATAATCGATTGCGTACGCATACAATATTGGATACGGAAATATCCTACTGATGGGGAAGAATAATCTTCAGAAGCTTTCCTGCTAATTACACTTGATTGAAAAATTACAAAATCAAATGTATTTGATCGCTGTGTTATATGGTTAGAAAACATTAAAATAAACTCTTTCACATGAATGTATTTTTAAATTCCCAGAGGAACTGGCAGATTATTTTCCAGAAATGATTAGATCTTTCCGGAACTTTCTCGATGCTGAATGGCATCCAAACGAAAAGAATCCCGCGCGTGTATGTGTGTGTAGCGATGTCTTCCCGGGGAACCGTTTGTGGCATCACTCTCCTCCTGATGGATTCCCTTCTGGCCTAGGGTGCACAAACAGGCTCTTGGTGACACCGTTCATCCGCGCTTTCATGATAAACGAAGAGCTTCACCACAACAGCGACAACATGCTCCAATCGCTGTTCAATTAGAACTGAGTGGATTTCCGAGCGGCGCTCGCTTATATACCGATTGGTGATTTCAATAGCCTGTTTTGAAAGCAATTTTAAGACTATTGAAACAAGTTTTTGGATCAAAAAGTAACAAGTATAGAACGCGTAGACATTTTATCTTTCGAATGAAGTGTTTATCATACCATTTCGTTCCGTTGTTTAGGAGCTATTAACGCTCAAAATCTCGGTCTCCCGCGTAACGCTTTCGTTTTCGAAACTTTGATTTTACACCCCGGTATAGAAATGAAAGACGTAGTCCTACGTCAAAAACATTGCAAGCATAGTTTTTTATGCGATTTATTTGCTGTTTCGACAACATGATTTTAAGTACTTTCTGAGGTTGTGTAACATTTATCCGAAACACGATCACCCGAAGCACAGGTACCCAAATGTAACAAATATCCGAACGCGACATTTACCCGAATCAAGGAGGAAAAATTTCGACGTACCAAGTTATGAGTTTTGTCGAATCTCCTGATGATAAATGAAGATTAAATCAATACAACACGAGAAAACAACAAAATTACGCAGTAAAATGAAAATTTGTAATGATGCAATTTTAAAATAATGCGGGAACATCCCTAATTCATTTTGGAAATTAGTGTGGGTACAATAAGCATGCATTCTCATTTCCTTTTCGTATTGCTCTTTAAGGCTACGAGATCTGTTATAAATTAATATGGAAATTGGAAAAAAAATCGATAGTGTAGCAGGTTTAACCATAAATAATTATAAAGCATACATGTCTTAAAAATGTGAAAAAAACAAGAAGTGGGTAATATCTGTGATATAACCGCAAGGTAGACGTAGGACTACCGTTGGCTCGGTAATTATTCAATTGAAATTGCATCTTAATCAATTCTTTATTAATGAATGAATAAATATTTTGAAAGATTGCTGAAAGTTTTTCTTTTTAGTGTGTGGGTTGATGAGTATATTGGAATTGTGGAATTGTTATTAACATAAAATTCAATTCTTTCGAACTTGTTGGTGGTCCCGAAACGAACCGATGAAATTTGAGTAGCCTTGTAAAAGCAACTGAAGATATTTGATACGTGATTGATTTTTGTTTTCGTGAGAATAACACGAGATTTTTCATGATCACTCCATGCGCAGGATAGAAACTGAGGGCGCCATTTCATGGTGAAAACGAAATAAAGTCTATATAACCTTGCACACGCAAACATTTTTTTACGTCTGTTCCATGCGAAAGCATAACAGAAACTGATGCTATTGGTGATCTAACGTACAAATCTACACCTAGGCGGCGCTGCGGTGAAAGTGATGATGGTTTTAAATTTCGCCATGTGAGCTTATGGAAGGTTTGTAGTTCTTTCCATAAATTACAATGTTATAATCATAAAAGATTATTTGATGGCGATGAGTTTGTAAGAAATTTAATTCTGCGCAATTTTATATATAACATGTTATTTATTTATCTCTTTCAGTAGTGAAAACTATAAAAATGTTGACAATGGTTGAATTAAAGAAGGAAATTCGAGAGCACAATCAAACACAAGTAGAAAAATGCACGATTCCTGCATGTGAGAACTACCTTGGAAAGCCCGGAAGTAAAATATACGTGATTTGTTTTTGAGTTTTAGGTTACATTAGCATCATTTTCTTAGTTCAAAAACAATGTCTCACCGATCGTTTACGTTTTGCGTTAGATCGCCAATTGAACTAAGAAAATGATGCTAATGTAACCTAAAACTCAAAAACAAATCACGGATATTTTACTTCCGGGCTTTCCAGGGTGTTTTCACATGCAGGAATCGTACATTTTTCTACTTGTGTTTGATTGTGCTCTCGAATTTCCTTCTTTAATTCAACCATTGTCAACATTTTTATAGTTTCCACTACTGAAAGAGGTAAATAAATAACATGATATATACAAAATTGCGCAGAATTAAATTTCTTACAAACTCATCGCAATCAAATAATCTTTTATGATTATAACATTGTAATTTATGGAAAGAACTACAAACCTTCCATAAGCTCACATGGCAAAATTTAAAACCATCATCACTCTCACCGCAGCGCCGCCTAGGTGTAGATTTGTACGTTAGATCGCCAATCGGATTGCATCACGGGAACATCAAGTCGAATGTGGAAATAGGTGCGAATATTCCTAAGCTCGGACGCATTCACACGCAAAAAAATTGTTCATGGCTGTCCCATGCGAAAGCAGAACAGAAACTGATGCGAGTAAAAGTACTCACGCCTTGCATGGTTTCCCAAACACTAATGCAAGCGAGAAAAAAAAATCACAGCTTGCATGAATTCGCTATGACGGTTTCTCCAGGTGCCTAGATTTTGCGTCCGTGTTCGGGAACACATTGCGATCACCAGTCATCATCAATGAGCTAGATTGTTATGACTTCAATAGCTTGCTTTCAAAACAATTTTTAAGCTATTGAAACGATTTTTTGGACCAATAAGTGACAATCATATAACACGTTGACATTTTATCTTCTGGATGAAGTGATTATTGTGCCAGTCCATTCAGCCGATAAAGAGGTATGAACGTTCAAAACCTTGCAGTCCAGCGTCACTCTCTCGATTTCGAAACTTTGAACTTACACCCCGGTACAGAAATGAAAGACGTAGTCCTACGTCAAAAATCGGCAAGAAATATTTTCCCAAAATATTTTTTTTCCCAAAATAAATTTTTTATTAAGGCACATGTGGCGTTAGCCTGACGGGGCCGGGAGTCCAATATTTTGACAATTTTTGTCTTACAACTATGTTAGTAATATGTAACCGATTACTCGCGGTTGGCTCGAGGTTAGTATTACAAGTGTTCTCATAATTGGTATGTTGCAGTCTTCGATGCTCTGTACGTGTGCCCGACACGGGCTACTTCCTATTGGGATGCAGCTGACCATTAATCAGCAACGCTCCCTAGTCTGTACCCCATATCTAGCGTGGTGCGTCTTTCTCGACTCGAGAAATCCAGGATAGAATGGTCACTAACCGGCGCAATCATCAGCTCGTGTAGAGTTGTCATGAGCGGTACAACCTTTGGCTCTTGTTGAATGATCAGTGGACTGCACAACCTTCGGCCCGTGCATCTGTAAAGAGTGTGTGTATATATTGCCGCGACAAAGTAAAAGTTTATCGATCGGATAGGAGGGATATAAAACGGGGACACAACGAAGGAAACATCATTAAACGTTGACATCGGCGTTTCTGAGGAACAGGTATAGATGAAGCAGAAGATCAGGATCCCGGCTACCTAAGATATCCCGGACGGGGATATCCGATTGTCTGCCTTGTGCTCTCAGTGCTCTAGAGAGCTGAGAGCGAGCAGCATGGAACCGGATACACGACCAGACAACATGCTCGATGTCGTGGTAGCCATCGCCACAATCACAAAGATTGTTTGCTGCGAGCCCAATGCGATAGAGATGCGCGTTTAGGTTGTAGTGATTGGACATAAGCCGAGATATCACGCGAATGAAATCACGACCTACATTCAATCCCTTGAACCATGCACTCGTCGAGACCTTAGGGATAATCGTGTGTAACCAACGACCGAACTCATCTTCACTCCACATGCGCTGCCAACTAACGAGTGTGTCCTGACGAGGAATGTGAAAAAATTCATTATAGGCAATTTGCCTTTCAAAAAGTGTGCCTTCTGAAGCGCCCACCTTAGCTAGCGAGTCCGCTTTCTCATTCCCCGGAATCGAGCAATGAGAGGGAACCCATGCTAAGGTAATCTTGAATAATTTTTCGACCAAAACACTCAATAGATGTCTTATTCTTGTTAGGAAATAAGATGAGCGTTTATCAACTTTCATTGAGCGGATTACCTCTATTGAGCTGAGACTGTCTGAAAAAATAAAATAATGGTCGATGGGCAGTGTTTCAATGATCCCTAGAGCATAGTATATCGCACCCGTTTCTGCGACATACACGGAACAAGGATCTTTGAGTTTGAAAGAGGCACTGGAATTTTCATTGAAGATGCCGAAGCCAGTGGACTCGTTTATGAATGAACCGTCAGTAAAGAACATTTTATCAGATCCAACTTTCCCATATTTTTCCGAAAATATCGACGGAATAACATTGGAGCGCAGGTGATCTGGGATTCCATGGATTTTTTGTCGCATGGACAGATCAAAAATGACAGAGGAATTGCAAAAGTATGGGAAGCAAACTTGGTTGGAGATGCCTGGTGAAGGGTGCACGTCGTGTGTAAGGTACTCATGGTATAAAGACATAAAACTTGACTGAGGAGTCAGTTGTAGTAGATTTTCGAAGTTATCAATCACCAATGGATTCATGATCTTGCAACGGATGAGAAATCTGTAGGATAATTCTGCGAACCGAAGAGTAAGCGGGGGTACTCCTGCCAAAACTTCGAGACTCATCGTATGTGTCGAATGCAAACACCCCATGGCTATACGCAAACAACGATATTGTATCCTCTCCAGCTTGAGAATATGAATCCTGGCAGCTGATCGGAAGCAAAAACTGCCATATTCTAACACTGACAATATCGTTGTTTTGTACAACTGAATGAGGTCTCCTGGATGGGCACCCCACCATGTTCCGGTTATTGTTTGGAGAAAATTGATTCTTTGCTGGCATTTCTGTTTCAAATACGCAATGTGTATTCCCCAGGTACATTTAGAGTCAAAATATACTCCAAGGTATTTGAAAAACATCGAGTGCTTGATCGTTTTGCCGGATAGGTGAAGCTGGAATTGGGCGGGTTCGTGCTTCCTAGAAAAAACGACCATTTCAGTTTTCTCCGTAGAGAATTCGATACCCAGCTTGAGGGCCCACGTGAACAGATTGTTCAGGGTATCTTGCAACGACTTTTGCAGAACGACGGGATTAGTACCCGTGATGGAAATAACTCCATCGTCTGCAAGTTGTCTCAGCGTGCAGTCTCTAGTTAGACAATCATCTATATCATTGACGTAAAAACTGTACAAGAGGGGGCTTAGGCAGGAGCCTTGCGGTAGGCCCATAAAACTGTAACGAGAAGATTTTGAGTTGCCATGAGAGAAATTCATGTGCTTTTCTGACAGTAAATTGTACAGGAAATTATTCAGAATTGGTGAAAGTCCACGATTATGAAGTTTCTCTGAGAGAATTTCCATGGAAACTGAATCAAATGCCCCTTTGATATCGAGGAAAACGGAAGCCATTTGTTCCGAGCCGAGCAAATGCGATTTGGATTTCACAAGATAGCAGCGCGAGACAATCGTTCGTCCCTTTACCTCGGCGGAAGCCAAACTGCGTATTTGACAGCAAATTGTTCGTTTCGACCCACTTGTCCAAACGAAGTAGAATCATTTTCTCTAACAATTTGCGAATACAGGATAACATTGCAATCGGCCTATACGAGTTGTGATCGCAAGCCGGCTTGTTGGGTTTTCGTATGGCTATCACTCTCACTTGCCTCCAGTCATGTGGGACTATATTCAGCTCCAGAAACTTGTTGAACAAGTTCAGCAAACGCTGTTTCGCCAAGTCGGGAAGATTCTTCAACAAGTTGAATTTAATCTTGTCCGACCCAGGAGCTGAATTGTTACATGAGAGGAGGGCAATTGAGAATTCTACCATCGAAAAATTCTCATAGTCGCATTGGAGCGGAATGTCGCGTACGACGCTTTGTGCAGGAACGGAATCGGGACAAACCTTTCTTGCAAATTTGAAAATCCAACGGTCAGAGTATTCCTCACTTTCATTTGTATGGTTCCAGCCACGCATTCTCCTAGCCGTATTCCAAAGAGTGCTCATAGCGGTCTCCCTTGACAAACCACTGATGAACTTTCGCCAATATCCACGCTTTTTTGCTTTAATCAGACCTTTCAGTTTGGCTTCTAGAGCTTGGTACTTTCGAAACCATTCCACTAATCCAGTTTTCCTGAATTTTTTGAAAGCGGATGATTTTTCAAGGTAGACCTTTGAACATTCCTTGTCCCACCAAAGTGATGGAGGACGACGTCGGAAAGTGGTAGCCGGTACACGTTTCTTTTGAGCTTGAAGTGCGCTATCGTAAATCAAACTTGATATAAAATTATACTCTTCAAGGGGAGGAAGTTCATGCATCGAAGTGATTGCTTCAGATATTATTTCTGCAAATTTTCTCCAGTCAATATTTTTCGTGAGGTCATACGCAATATCGACTGACTCACGAGAACCTGATTTATTGGCGATCGATAAAATTATTGGCAGGTGGTCACTACCGTGAGGATTTTGGATTACCTTCCACGTGCAATCCAGGGATAATGAAGAAGAGCAGAGAGATATGTCTAGCATGCTTGCCCGTGCAGGAGGGTTGGCTATCCTAGTTGCTTCCCCAGTATTTAAAACTGTCATGTTGAAGTTGTCGCACAGATCATAAATCAACGTGGCACGGTTGTCATCGTAGAGTGACCCCCATGCTGTTCCATGGGAGTTGAAGTCACCTAAGATTAACCGCGGCTCCGGCAATGCCTCGATAATATCAAAGAACTGATGGCGGCCTACCGTAGTCCTGGGAGGAATATATATCGAAGCAATGCAGAGTTCTTTGCCATTGATTTGTATCTGGCAAGCGACAACTTCAATGCCTGTAATCGATGGGATAGTGACTCTATAGAAGGAGTGACGTTTTTTGATCCCCAATAGTACGCCACCAAACGAGTCGTTACGATCTAGTCGAATAATGTTGAAATCGTGAAAATTCAGCTCGTCGGCTGAACAAAGCCATGTTTCACAGAGAGAAAATACATCACAGTTAGAACTGTGAACTAAAAATTTAAATTGGTCTAGTTTAGGGATGATGCTTCTGCAATTCCACTGTATGACAGTGGTCAAATCCTTGACCTCTTGCGCTGAATTAGGCATCGAGGGAAATGAACGCTGCTAAAAAGCCACATTTTTCTTTCAAAAATGTTCTTACAACCGGAAGCAAACATAATACTATGCTTTTAAGAGGATCATTTATATTTAAAGCATTTAAAATGTTATCCACAAGGTCTGAAAGCGCAAGCAGGCCAGGTAGTGGCTGTTGCTTCGACCGCGAAAATGGAACAGACGTGTTCGTTGTTGATCCGGGAAGTGCTGAGGACCCCTGGTTGGTAGCATGACCACGTAAACCGGGAGGTACTTGCTTCGGCCTATTCTCGGCACGTTCAGTTCGAGGCTTCATTCCAACTTGGGAAATTTCGGTATTCTTTCTGGGGAGTGATGGAAAAGAAGTAATTTTTCTTTTCCTGATGGCACCCTGCGATGTACCGGAACATCCGGCATTGGGAGCGTCAGCAATAGGTTCGTCGTTCTGCAGAATGGAGTAGAGATTGTCCTGTGTCGTTGGCACGGAACTCTTAAGCATTTCTGCAAAAGTCCGCTTGGAACGTTCCTTTAAGGAACGCTTGAGTTTTTCCCCTCGTTGTTTATACACAGGGCATTGAATAAGATCATGAGGAATCCCGCCGCAATGAAGACACTTGCGCTCTTTCGCGCAAGGATTCTCATCATGGCTCTCTCCACAATCTGCGCAACGTTTTTTATTGCAACAATAGGCGGCCGTGTGACCGAGTTGCATACATTTGTTGCATTTCATTACCCGGGGTACAAACAATCGAACAGGTAAACGAAGTGCCCCTATTGCAACGTAATTTGGAAGGGCGGAACCCTCAAAAGTCACACGAAAAGAGTTTGTCCGATTGAGAATTCTTTTGTCATTTTTATGTGACATAGATTTCAGTCGATCGCATGCAAGAATCTTCACAGTTTTTAGTGTGGAGTTCTTGAAGCGACCGACACCATCGATTATCTCTTTTCGGGTCAAACCCTTGTCGGTTATTACGCCGTCTATTTCGACGTTGCAACAGGGTACGTATACACGATACTCAATCGCAAAGAGGTCGCAGAGCGTTATCTTGTTCGCTTGGGTCCTGCTTGAGACGACAACTCGTAGTTTGTCTGGCCCCATCCGTGTAATTTCGGTAACGTCAGAAAAATGTTGAGTTAGTTCCTTCGAGATACGAATGACATTGAGAGGTTTGAATTTTCGTCTAAAGTACACAATGAATGGGCCATTGGAGAGCCTTCAGGGTATTCTTTAGGACGAAAATCCTGTTTCTCGTCGATTTCCTCATCTTCGGAACTATCAACTTCGTAAACAGAATTTTCTACCTCAATTTCTGCTTCATCCTCCTGCTCTTCAGGAGGAGGTTCGGTATCAGAAATATTCAATTGCGTCAACGGGGGGTCCTTTCCGACCTCAGCCATATTACAAAAATCGGCCAACTGTTCGATATGAACAGAATATAATAATTATCAAAATGAATAAGTAAAAAAAAATATTATAAGGTTATGCTGCGGATAATATTTATATTAATTTATTTTATTTATATAAATTCTAAAATGAAAAAAAGTTCCAATAAAATTTCAACGGTAATGTAACCAAAAAAAATAGACACCCCTAATGCCAACGTTTGCCGATTTGGTAAACACACAGATGAACAATGGTGTAAATCGAGCACAGATGGTAGAAGGAATGATAGGAGGACAAAAGAAAAATAAACTTATACTTGCCGCTGCTGTGTGGCGTGTGTGATAAATCTGTCTGAATTGTATCCTCTGCGTCTCGGTCGCGCACCACTTTGAGCTTCGCTCTACTCGCAAGCGCAACCGATGAAAAAAACACAGTCTGATTCGATGTGGAAAAAAACACCTTTGTTGGATCGTTTCGAAAACCTATCCGATCTACTTGCGAGTTATCGAACGAATGCAAGAAATATTGATTGTATTGATTAAATTGTTGATTGAATGAAAAAAAAAATCGAATCCAATTGAATTCAACATATTTGCCGTGTAAGTAAAGAATTTGAACAAACGCCATGTAATGTAAGGCAGCTTGGTATTGATGGCTGTGTCAGGGAACACATTTCGGCGGGAACAAAAGTTCCCTCAACTTACATGTATTTGCGATTAGACGTCGGTTAATCGTTCGATTAATTCTAATAATCGAATATCTGAAATCATAATCGAGTAATTTTGTATCGAATTATTTAAGATAAAAAGAGTTAAGAATTAGGCTATATAATTTTTTTTATCCAACCATGTAACATCAACACCCCGATAAACCACGCGACCAGAAAGACAAATTTCCCCAGGCACCTTGGATTTGATGGCTGTGAAATCGGGTCAATCAAAACGGAGCAGTCAGGGTGTTTAGATAACACTTGACATTTTACAGTTATTCAATTGCTTATCTCAGGAAAATAACATTTTATTAATTGTGATAGATGCGTAGAAATATTTTCTATCAATTGATGCAAACATCTTTCCGATCTATTAAGAAAATAGAAATGTTCGAGATATAAGCATTCGAAATCTTTCATTTTTTCTTGCATATTCTGTGTTTAGTTTTTCATTTTACCGCCCATAATTCCGGTTAGACGTAGTTCCACGTCAAAAATGAAATATTTGAATTTGTATCACATTTTATAGTATTTTATTCTTTCCTTCTTCAAACATTAGCAGTTCTTTCGCGTTTTTTTGTTCAAAATATTTGAATTGGATTTATCAAATGTAAATACCTTAATTCAATAATCACAGACTGATGTTCCTTCTTTGGCGAAAGAGCTTCTTTGTTAAACTGATTTTCATTTATTATTTTGATTATTAACAAAATTGAATGTAAATTTTTTACAATATTTTTTTCTCATTCGTTTTCTTATTTGTTTATTCGGGTACTTGGATCTCGCAAAAGCAGTAAAATCTCGCGTGTTATAACACTGCTCTTTTATCTCCGATCGATTGAGATCAGCTTCACTACTTCACTACTTAATAAACGGATCAAAACGCTGTCAATAATTTTTCGATGTGACAGCTAGGGGCGTTCCAGCGCATAGAAATAAAGCTTGTTTTTCAATCCTTCACAATGAAGACAAATTCATGCGAATGTTTGCGAACTTTTTTCGCCAACCAATCAGAGCGAAGCGCGGGATCACTTGCGAAAGAGCGAAGAAAGATAGAACTTCCCAAGCGAAAAATTACGAATTCACGGTACACTGACAGTTGCCTCTGCCCACATCAGAAAGTTGGAACAAGTCAATGGGTGCAACAAGATATGAAAAATTTTGCTCAGCTTCACATCGATGGAACGATCTAAGCAATATACAAGCTTGCGGAAAGATAGTAAATAATTTTGCGAATTTCTATTTATACTTTACTGAATTTTCTAACATTGAATTGTATGAAGTTCAAGATATATATTCATATTCATTTTATTTCAACTTAGGTTCATTTAAGCCATTAAATGTCGTAAGTATATGGTAAGAAAGTTGGAGTTTTGTATATTCACGATGGTTTCAACACGCAATTTGACCAAAGTCATAGACAATCTTCGAATATTTTAAGTTTGATAATGCATACCAGTTATTGATACTATGGATAATTGCGATGGGATCGATATAATATCAAATTGACTGATATCATTGATTATGTAGGGGCCGATATGAGAAGGATTTGCGGTGTTTTTAGCGCAAAACACGCTACTCATCGTTTACTTAGTTGGAAAAAATCAAAGTGGCAATATTTATAACAAGCCATTCCTCGTAATATAAATACCATATTGTAAAATGATCATTTTCTAACCTTTTTAGCGTGGAAAGAATACTTGAATCCGGGAAATTTGACGGAAAATTCGAATTTTTCTAACAAATTTAAACGAATTTCATATAAAAAAACAGGAAGTGGGTTATATCTATGGTATAACCGCAAGGGTGACGTAGGACTATCGTTGATTTAGAGATCATTTGTTTGAAGTTGAATCTAAATCCATTCTGAATGAATGAATAAATGAATATTTGGGAGACTTCGAAAACGAGAGCGTTACGTTGGAGGCACAAGGTTTTATGCATCCAATATAGGATACGAAAAACCTTGTTCTGAAGAATAATCTTCAGAAGCTAACCTGCTAACTGTACTTGATTGACAAATCACAAACCCAAATGTATTATATGGATATTTTATGGATAGAAAACATTAAAATAAACTCTTTCAAATGAATGTAATTTTAAATTCCCAGAGGAACTGGCAGATTATTTTCAGTAACGATTAGATATTTCCACATTTTCCTCGATACTGGAAGCCCACCAGTGGTTAATACTAACTCGATAACCACCTGTTAATAGTACTTGATTGAAAAATATTTGGTCACAGTGTTACATGAATAGAAAACATTCAAATAAACTCTTTCACATGAATGTATTTTTAAATTCCCAGAGGAACTGGCAGATTATTTTCAGTAACAATTAGATATTTCCACATTTTCCTCAATACTGGAAGCCCACCTGTGATTAATGCTAATTCGATAACCATCTGTTAATAGCACTTGCTTGAAACATATTTGGTCACAGTGTTACATGAATAGAAAACATTCAAATAAACTCTTTCACATGAATGTATTTTTAAATTCCCAGAGGAACTGGCTGATTATTTCCCAGCAATGATTAGATCTTTCCGGAACTTTCTCGATGCTGAATGGCATCCAAACGGAAAGAACTCTGCGCGTGTATGTGTCGATCCTTCGCCGTCCACCTCCTCCAGCACGTTAGGCAACGATGTTGTCTTGTCGATGTCCTCACGAAAAATGAATGTGTCTCACCACCAGAATATCGCTTAAGTATGCTTTTTGTGTGTGATTGAATCGAGAGAAGGTGTGGTTTACGATGGCAATTTGGAAGGCAAACTAGAGGGGAATGAACTCTCTGAGCTCGGAACTTTCGGCGACAGAGCAAGAATCGATTGCGGGCGCATACAATATTGGATACGGAAATATCCTACTGATGGGGAAAAATAATCTTCAGAAGCTATCCTGTTGATTGCGATTGATTGAAAAATCACAAAACCTAATGTATTTGGTCACAGTGTTACATGGAAAGAAAACATTCAAATAAACTCTTTCACATGAATATATATTGAAAATTCCCAGAGGAACTGGCAGATTATTTTCAGTAACGATTAGATATTTCCACATTTTCCTCGATACTGGAAGCCCACCAGTGGTTAATGCTAACTCGATAACCATCTGTTAACAGCACTTGATTGAAACATATTTGGTCACAGTGTTACATGAATAGAAAACATTCAAATAAACTCTTTCACATGAATGTATTTTTAAATTCCCAGAGGAACTGCCAGATTATTTTCCGGATCTTTCTCGATGCTGAATGGCATCCAAACGGAAAGAATTCCGCACGTGTATGTGTGTGTGTGTGTGTAGCGGCTGCTTCGAGGTCTTCCCGGGGAACCGTTTGTGGCATCACTCTCCTCCTGATGGATTCCCTTCTGGCCTAAGGTGCACAAACAGGCTCTTGGTGACACCGTTCATCCGCGCTTTCATGATAAACGAAGAGCTTCACCACAACAGCGACAACATGCTCCAATCGCTGTTCAATTAGAACTGAGTGGATTTCCGAGCGGCGCTCGCTTATATACCGATTGGTGATTTCAATAGCCTGTTTTGAAAGCAATTTTAAGACTATTGAAACAAGTTTTTAGATCAGAAAGTAACAAGTATAGAACGCGTAGACATTTTATCTTTCGAATGAAGTGTTTATCATACCATTTCGTTAAGTTGTTTAGGAGCTATTAACGCTCAAAATCTCGGTCTCCGGCGTAACGCTTTCGTTTTCGAAACTTTGATTTTACACCCCGGTATAGAAATGAAAGACGTAGTCCTACGTCAAAACAAAACATTATAACTTTACTTGCTGCGCCATCTGGTTGCAATTCGATCGTAAATTCGGCAATAACTGAACACATCTTACATTCGGTTAAATGTTCATTCGGATACATGTCACATTGAGGAGGCGATCTGGCGCAGTGGTAGCATCTGTTCCTCTCACGCTAAAGTTCACGAGTTCAATTCACATTCCCGACATTCTTCCGGAATGGATAAAAGGTGTCGAAACAGCCAAAATGTCGAAAGTGTTTGTTACATTCGGATGAATAGAATTCGGGTAACTGTTGCACAAATTTTGACGTAGAACTACGTCTTTCAGGAAGGGTGCCAAATCAGAAAACAGGTCACGTTATTATGAAATAAAGTTAACGTTAATAACTATTTTCAGTGTGAACGAATTCTCATGATTTGCATACCATCGAATCGAACATTCTCTAAGATTTGTGTGATATGCTATACATTACAATTCGCTAATCTCTAAACGGTCTAAATTCATAAAAACTGGAAGAACTTCCTTTTTTCCCATACATTTGTTCTGCCGATTTGTGTGCTAGCCCTACCCGTATTTCGAATGCTTATAACTCGAACATTTCTTAACAGATAGGAAAGATGTTTCGATGATTTCGATGCATTCTAAAATAATATTCGAAGTGGTTAACAAGTGGATTGCACGATATAATTGCGTAGTTCTACGTCGAAAATATGCGGTCGTGTCCTAGATACAACCCCTTACAATTTTTTTCTGAAGTGAAATTGGAATAATGAAAGCAATTGACGAATTTACGTTAGATTTACAACCAGATAGCACAGCGAGTAAAATGATGATGTTTTTTTCGGCCTGAAATTCGTTTAAAATTCCGAAATCCGAATTTTCCTTCAAATTTCCCGGATTCAAGTATTCCTTCCACGCTGAAAAGGTTAGAAAATCATCATTTTAAAATATGGTATGTATGTTATGAAGAATGGCTTGGTATAACTGTTGTAACTTTAATTTTTTTTTTCAACTAGGTAAACGATGAGTAGCATGTGTTGCGCTAAAAATACTGCAAATCATTCTCGTATCCGCCCCTACATAATCTATGATATAAATCAAATTAATATGATATCGATTTCCTCGCCATTGTCCACAGTATTCACAACCTGTATGTAATATCAAACCTCAAATATTTGAAGATTATCTATGACTTTGGCAAATTACGTGTTGAAATCATCGTAAATATACAAATCTTTAACTTTCTTACCATATACTGATGAAATTTAATGGTTAAAATGAATCTAAATAGAAATAAAGTGAATAATCATGATATAATCTTGCTTTTAATTGACGAACTTACGCGATTATGTTTGTTTATTCTACGCACTGAAAAGCAAGATTCGGTCGTGATTATTCATTTTATTTCTATTTAGATTCATTTCAACAATTAAATGTTGTCAGTATATGGTAAGAAAGTTAGGGATTTGTATATTTACGATGGTTTCAACACGCGATTGGACCAGTCATTGATAATCTTCGAAAATTGGAAGTTTGATAATGCATACAGGTTATAAATACTTTGGATAATTGCGATGAAATCGATATCATATTACGTTGGATGATATCATTGATAATGTAAATGCCTATACGAGAAAGAAAATAATCATTTTACGATGTGGTATGTATATTAAGAAGAATGGCTTGGTATAAGTGTTGTAACTTTTTTTTAACTAGATAAATGATGAGTAGCATGTGTTGCGCTTCAAATACTGTAGATCCTTCTCGTATCGGCCGACCGGAATTCCCTGCATGATCAATGATATCATCCAACTTAATGTGATATCGATTTCATCGCCATTCTCCACAGCATGAGATTCTGAAAAATATCCGGAAGTTAGTACTCATAACCTATATGTATTATCAAACATCAAAATTTCGAAGACTTTCTTTGACTTTGGTAAAATCACATCTTTAAACCATTGTAAATATTATTATATTATCAGTTACTGGCGACATTGATTGGTTGAAACGGATTTAAACAGAAATTAATGAAAATAATCACGGCCGACCCTTGCTTTTAAGTGCGTAGAAATACAAACATCATCACTTTTGTGGTTTTGAGCTCTAATGAAGGTGTCGCATGAGCCGGTTCAGCTTTGCGTAGATTCGTCAAGT
This sequence comes from Toxorhynchites rutilus septentrionalis, assembly GCF_029784135.1. Classification (NCBI taxonomy): domain Eukaryota; kingdom Metazoa; phylum Arthropoda; class Insecta; order Diptera; family Culicidae; genus Toxorhynchites; species Toxorhynchites rutilus. The sequence continues at coordinate 174,471,858 of NC_073744.1, forward strand.
GCTCTCATCACAAAGCGATATCTAATTTCAAAAGCAGGTGGCAGCACTATTGAAACTGCACAGAAAGTTGCACGCAAGTTTTCATATTGAGGAACACGTGCTCTTCTCAACGTTAAGCAAACCGACTATTTGAGTGAAATGTGTGAATGTTGAATGAATGAATGTTTTTGAACTAAGAAAATGATGATAAGGTAACCTAAAACTCAAGAACAAATCACGTATATTTTACTTCCGGACTTTCCATGATAGTTCTCACATGCAGGAACCATGTATTTTTCAACTTTTTTTTTTATTGTGCTCTGGAATTTCCTTTTTTGATTCAACCATTGTGAACATTTTTACAATTTTCACTACTGGAAGAGGTAAGAAAATAACATGTTATATATAAAATTGCGCAGAATTAAATTTCTTCCAAACTCATCGCAATCAGATAATCTTCTATGACTTTAACATTGTGATTTATGGAAAGAACTACAAACCTTCCATAAACTCACATTGTAAAATTTAAAACCATCATCACTTTCACCGCAGCGCCGCCTAGATGTAGATTTGTACGTTAGATCGCCAATTGCGCAACAATGTCACATGTGAGCTTTATGACTTCCCACGAATGTACTTAGCACATAATTAAAAATGACAGTTTATGTACTCTCATGTCTGCCAATAATTAGCGTCAGCAATTGGCAGAATTTGGGACGAGCGCAGACCAAAATAAGCTAGAGTGGTTTTGGATCAAACAGTGGAATACTCATGGGAGAATGTATTTTCTTTTTTTTCTTTTTTGACTCGCTAGAGTAATCCAATAGGTCACTCACACCTCAGCCAAACGGGGGATATAAACAGAGCGCAAGTGGCTCGCCAAAACGGATAATGAAGTCTGTAAGAGCCGATATCTCTAGATTCGGATAATGGCGATGTAGCGTCGAATTGAGTGGGGAATGTGTTTTTGCGCTTTTTTCAGCCGTCATAAAACTGGATTTATGAACACCTACGGTGTATTCATCCGACTTAAGTTGAGGCTGTGGGTGGGGTTTCGAGAGTGTACTCCATCATTCTTGTAATTGTTTTCTATTCGGAAAAATCGTAAACAAAATCATGTGCAATTGTTGGACGGTAAATTTCGGCCACTAGAACATCAGAATGAGCCATACACTCCGTGCCACAACTAAAGAACGAAATACATGACCACCACGTGTAACGTTGTTGTGCAGATGTTTTTATCAACACGTTGAGCCCCGAATTGTTCTTGCTGCGCTTTCCATTCAGCCCGCATCAAGAGCGTTCGCATAATATCAGTGTCGGTCCCAGCCCCCAAAGATTATTTTTCATATATAGAAAATAGTCAGTAATTCGACTAGAAAGCAGTAACAATTCGTAAAATTTCCCAAAACAAACCATTTATATTTTTATTTATTTATTTGTAACTGACAGTCAGGGTTGCCAATTGTAATTTTAAAAAATCATGGAGAATGAAAATAAAAATCAGGATAAATCAGGATAGCTCATATTGGGTTGTCCGAAAAGTTAATGTCGATTTTTGGGAAAACAAAAACATCGTTTTCAATCAAAGCATTATAATTTAATTTTATATCCATAGTTCTGTTTCACAATCTTTCGTCATCTTTTGCACAGCTTCAATATTCTATCCTCCCAGAACATGTTTGCTCCCTCGTCGAAGACTGCTGCGAGCCATACATATGAGAAACAGGTTACTTGGTAGTAGCTCATAAGACTGAATCTCACCAAAAACAGAGTATATCTTCCTTCGGGCGAAGACCAGATATGTAAAATAATTAATAAGCATGGTATAAATCCTCGCATAAGCGGAAATGCTAGTGTTTCACCTGACTTTTTGATCGTTTGTATTTTTTCCGAAAAACCTACAGCATCACTACAGTGCAGAGTTGCAGAGAAATCAATATTCAAATTTTCATTGAATTCATCATCCATGCTTTGGAATGAATCTTTACTCGACAAATGAGGAAAGCATATCAGCAGCGGAAGACTTGTTAAATGTTTCCTAATTTTTATGATATTTAGTACTGTTATAGATATATTAGGCTGTCAAAAAAGTCCTGCGGTATTTTTTTTGAATTTTCATTTGTTCATAAAATTAGTTACAATCATCTGTTTTAAGTCAAATAGGCGCCGTTTTGTTCGACGACATGTTCCCAACGAGATGCCAACTTCATAATACCCCTGTTATAGAAGCTCGCTTCCTTATTGGCAAAAAACTCGGATAGCCAATTTTCACAGGCCTCTTTTGTGGCTAACTTCTGACTACCTAGCTCGTTCGCCATGGACAAAAACAGGTGGTAGTCACTTGGTGCAAGGTCCGGACTATACGGCGGATGCAAAAGAACCTCCCATCCGAGCTCCCGGAGCTTCTGGCGCGTCTCCAAAGAAGTGTGTGGCCTGGCGTTGTCCTGATGGAAGACAATGCGGCCTCTGTTTATCAAAGATGGCCTCTTCTTCATGAGTGCTACCTTCAACCGGTCCAGTTGTTGGCAGTACAGGTCCGAATTGAGCGTTTGACCATAGGGAAGCAGCTCATAATAGATTATTCCTTGACAATCCCACCAAACACACAGCAGAACCTTCCTGGCCGTTAATGAGGGCTTGGCCACCGTCTCAGCCGCTTCAGCGGGCTTCGACCACGACCGTTTGCGCTTCACGTTGTCGTAAGTGACCCACTTTTCATCGCCAGTCACCATCCGCTTCAGAAACGGGTCGATTTTGTTGCGATTCAGCAGCGATTCGCATGCGTCGATACGGTCAAAGATGTTTTTTGCGTCAACGTGTGTGGCACCCATACATCGAGCTTCTTTGTGAATCCAAGCTTCTTCAAATGGTTAATAACGGTTTGATGACTTATCCCCAGCTCTTGGCCGATGCTACGGCTGCTACAATGCCGGTCTTTCTCGGCTAATTCAGCGATTTTGTCGCAATTTTCGACGACAGGCCTTCCGGAGCGTGGCGCAACTTCGACGACCTCTACACCAGAACGAAAACGTTGAAACCTTCGTTTAGCATTATTTTTCGCAGTTAATCAGGAAACTGAATTCATTCATAAAATAGATATGATGTGTGGGCCAGTCTTGGTAATGGTTACCATTGTATCACTAATTATGGAGACGTATGTGCTGTGTCATTAATGAACATCATAACATGAACAGTCAAAGTACCGTCAACCTAAAAATGCCATATGACATTTCGGTTTTTTTCCGTCTTATTCATTAGCTGTTCATCGTCCCGTAATTAAACAACCGTGTTCACGGGAAACGCTCACCGCTTGAAACGTTCATTCAACAGATTCGCACTTGATAGGGAATAGTTTGTCGGTTGCTTTGATCTAAACAATCCGTCTAAATATTATCCATCGTGTATGGATGTGTGAGTGAGAAGGTGGATGTATGTGTGCAGCTACGCTTGAACCAGAATAAAGAGAGAAGAAGAATGCATACCACTGCAAATTTGTTTACAAAACAAGTCGTATCTTTTGGTGACAAATGCATTCGTTGGCAAAATAGCTGCTCGCGCTTTATTGTTTATTGTAAAATGTACTTCTGTTTAGCTCCCATCGGCGGGGAAAAGAGTACTATCAGCTTACGGCGATGGTGACAAACAATAACGCTGATAGTGGCTCCACTGATTTCGCTCAGGAAGGAGGAGAATGCTGTGCATATACCTGGAAGGAGATCCGGAAAGAGCTTGTAACGGTAATTGGCTAGAGCAAAAGGAGGTTGTGCACTATATTCCACGAATATATATTTGCTTATTTTTTCCTTCAATTATTTTCCTTAGCGAGTTGACATTGAAATCATAACCACACACCCCAACAAAAAGTAAATAATTCTGAAAGTTACGTCTCGCTACTCGTCTCACGTCATGTCCTGAAAGTGTTAAGAACGAAACACCTATAGTTCAGCATCTTGGTTATGAGCACGAATGGTAGAATGGAAATAGCATATTTTCACCGCTCTTCTGGGTACGTTCGACAGAAAGAGAGAATATATAAACGTTCAATTGATTGTCGTGTTTGCGGCTGTGCGTTTATTTCAGAGGTGACTGAACCGAGCATTGCTTTCTTGGTCACATTCGCAATACATATTGAGCTGTGACTCTCGCGCAAGAGCAGTATGCGATGGTTGAGAGAAATGTCGACCGTTTACAATACTGGTGTGGGCTCAACACCATTTGACTGAAAACATTTGATGGATTGCACCTCCACCTACGACTACGGCGTTGAAAATGGATATTTCACGACAATGTTGAGCGGCATACAACTTGGGGTAAGTGAAATTAACCACCATTAGCTAACCCTAAAGCTGGTCTTCACCCGAAGAAAGTCATCCCCTGTGTGTGATGAGATTGGAAAGGAAATGAGTATTATGAGCCATGCCCACAAATACTGCTCGTCACTGGACAAGTCAAGGGAGCGATCCAGAACAAATTTCCAGAATTGGTCACTATTTTTTTTTCCCAAAATATATATTTTTATCAAGGCTCATATGGCGTTAGCCTCACGGGGCCGGGAGTTCAATACTTTGACAATTTTTCTTATTATCTATGTTAGTAATATGTAACCGATTACTCGCGGTTGGCTCGAGGTTAGTATTACAAGTGTTCTCGTAATTCGGATGTTGCTGTCTCCAATGCTCTGTACGTGTGCCCGACACGGGATACTTCCTATTGGGATGCAGCTGACCCTTAATCAGCAACGCCCCCTAGTCTGTACCTCATATCTAGCGTGGTGCGTCTTTCTCGACTCGAGGAATCCAGGATAGAATGGTCACTAACCGGCGCAATCATCAGTTCATGTAGAGTTGTCATGAGCGGTACAACCTTTGGCTCTTGTTGAATGATCAGTGGACTGCACAACATTTGGCCCGTGCATCTGTAAAGAGTGTGTGTATGTATTGCCGCGACTAAGTAAAAGTTTATCGATCGGATAGGAGGGATATAAAACGGGGACACAACGAAGGAAACATCATTAAACGTTGACATCGGCGTTCCTGAGGAACAGGTATAGATGAAGCAGAAGATCAGGATCACGGCTACCTAAGATATCCCCGACGGGGATCTCCGATTGTCTGCCTTGTGCTCTCAGTGCTCTAGAGAGCTGAGAGCGAGCAGCATGGAACCGGATACACGACCAGACAACATGCTCGATGTCGTGGTAGCCATCGCCACAATCACAAAGATTGTTTGCTGCGAGCCCAATGCGATAGAGATGCGCGTTTAGGTTGTAGTGATTGGACATAAGCCGAGATATCACGCGAATGAAATCACGACCTACATTCAATCCCTTGAACCATGCACTCGTCGAGACCTTAGGGATAATCGTGTGTAACCAACGACCGAACTCATCTTCACTCCACATGCGCTGCCAACTAACGAGTGTGTCCTGACGAGGAATGTGAAAAAATTCATTATAGGCAATTTGCCTTTCAAAAAGTGTGCCTTCTGAAGCGCCCACCTTAGCTAGCGAGTCCGCTTTCTCATTCCCCGGAATCGAGCAATGAGAGGGAACCTATGCTAAGGTAATCTTGAATAATTTTTCGACCAAAACACTCAATAGATGTCTTATTCTTGTTAGGAAATAAGATGAGCGTTTATCAACTTTCATTGAGCGGATTGCCTCTATTGAGCTGAGACTGTCTGAAAAAATAAAATAATGGTCGATGGGCAGTGTTTCAACGATCCCTAGAGCATAGTATATCGCACCCATTTCTGCGACATACACGGAACAAGGATCTTTGAGTTTAAAAGAGGCACTGGAATTTTCATTGAAGATGCCGAAGCCAGTGGACCCGTTTATGTATGAACCGTCAGTAAAGAACATTTTATCAAATCTAACTTTCCCATATTCTGCCGAAAATATCGGCGGAATATAATCGGAGCGTAGATGATCTGGGATTCCATGGATTTTTTGTCGCATGGACAGATCAAAAATGACAGAGGAATTGCAAAAGTATGGGAAGCAAACTTGGTTGGAGATGCCTGGTGAAGGGTGCACGTCGTGGGTAAGGTACTCATGGTATAAAGACATAAAACTTGACTGAGGAATCAGTTGGAGTAGATTTTCGAAGTTATCAATCACCAATGGATTCATGATCTTGCAACGGATGAGAAATCTGTAGGATAATTCTGTGAACCGAAGAGTAAGCGGGGGTACTCCTGCCAAAACTTCGAGACTCATCGTATGTGTCGAATGCAAACACCCCATGGCTATACGCAGGCAACGATATTGTATCCTCTCCAGCTTGAGAATATGAATCCTGGCAGCTGATCGGAAGCAAAAACTGCCATATTCTAACACTGATAATATCGTTGTTTTGTATAACTGAATGAGGTCTCCTGGATGGGCACCCCACCATGTTCCGGTTATTGTTTGGAGAAAATTGATTCTTTGCTGGCATTTCTGTTTCAAATACGCAATGTGTATTCCCCAGGTACATTTAGAGTCAAAATATACTCCAAGGTATTTGAAAAACATCGAGTGCTTGATCGTTTTGCCGGATAGGTGAAGCTGGAATTGGGCGGGTTCGTGCTTCCTAGAAAAAACGACCATTTCAGTTTTCTCCGTAGAGAATTCGATACCCAGCTTGAGGGCCCACGTGAACAGGTTGTTCAGGGTATCTTGCAACGACTTTTGCAGAACGACGGAACGACTTTTGCAGAGTACCCGTGATGGAAATAACTCCATCGTCTGCAAGTTGTCTCAGCGTGCAGTCTCTAGTTAGACAATCATCCATATCATTGACGTAAAAACTGTACAAGAGGGGGCTTAGGCAGGAGCCTTGTGGTAGGCCCATAAAACTGTAACGAGAAGATTTCAAGCTGTCATGAGAGAAAATCATGTGCTTTTCTGACAGTAAATTGTACAGGAAATTATTCAGAATTGGTGAAAGTCCACGATTATGAAGTTTCTCTGAGAGAATTTCCATGGAAACTGAATCAAATGCCCCTTTGATATCGAGAAAAACGGAAGCCATTTGTTCTTTACGAGCAAATGCGATTTGGATTTCAGAAGATAGCAGCGCGAGACAATCGTTCGTCCCTTTACCTCGGCGGAAGCCAAACTGCGTATTTGACAGCAAATTGTTCGCTTTAACCCACTTGTCCAAACGAAGTAGAATCATTTTCTCTAACATTTTGCGAATACAGGATAACATTGCAATCGGCCTATACGAGTTGTGATCGCAAGCCGGCTTGTTGGGTTTTCGTATGGCTATCACTCTCACTTGCCTCCAGTCATGTGGGACTATATTCAGCTCCAGAAACTTGTTGAACAAGTTCAGCAAACGCTGTTTCGCCAAGTCGGGAAGATTCTTCAACAAGTTGAATTTAATCTTGTCCGACCCAGGAGCTGAATTGTTACATGAGAGGAGGGCAATTGAGAATTCTACCATCGAAAAATTCTCATAGTCGCATTGGAGCGGAATGTCGCGTACGACGCTTTGTGCAGGAACGGAATCGGGACAAACCTTTCTTGCAAATTTGAAAATCCAACGGTCAGAGTATTCCTCACTTTCATTTGTATGGTTCCAGCCACGCATTCTCCTAGCCGTATTCCAAAGAGTACTCATAGCGGTCTCCCTTGACAAACCATTGACGAACTTTCGCCAATATCCACGCTTTTTTGCTTTAATCAGACCTTTTAGTTTGGCTTCTAGAGCTTGGTACTTTCGAAACCATTCCACTAATCCAGTTTTCCTGAATTTTTTGAAAGCGGATGATTTTTCAAGGTAGACCTTTGAACACTCCTTGTCCCACCAAAGTGATGGAGGACGACGTCGGAAAGTGGTGGCAGGTACACGTTTCTTTTAAGCTTGAAGTGCGCTTTCGTAAATCAAACTCGATATAAAATTATACTCTTCGAGTGGAGGAAGTTCATGCATTAAAACAAGTGCTTCAGATATTATTTCTGCAAATTTTCTCCAGTCAATATTTTTCGTGAGGTCATACGAAATATCGACTGACTCACGAGAACCTGATTTATTGGCGATCGATAAAATTATTGGCAGGTGGTCACTACCGTGAGGATTTTGGATTACCTTCCACGTGCAATCCAGGGATAACGAAGAAGAGCAAAGTGATATGTCTAGCATACTTGCCCGTGCAGGGGGGTTGGCTATTCTAGTTGCTTCCCCAGTATTCAAAACTGTCAATTTGAAGTTGTCGCACAGATCATAAATCAAAGTGGCACGGTTGTCATCGTAGAGTGAACCCCATACTGTTCCATGGGAGTTGAGGTCACCTAAGATTAGCCGCGGCTCCGGCAGTGCCTCGATGATATCAAAAAACTGATGGCGGCCAACCATAGTTCTTGGAGGAATATATATCGAGGCAATGCAGAGGTCTTTGCCATTGATTTGTGTCTGGCAAGCGACAACTTCAATGCCTGTCATCGATAAGAGAGTGACTCTATAGAAGGAGTGACATTTTTTGATCCCCAATAGTACGCCACCAAACGAGTCATTTCGATCGAGGCGAATAATGTTAAAATCGTGGAAATTCAGTTCGTCGGCTGAAGAAAGCCATTTTTCACAGAGGGAAAATACATCACAGTTAGAACTATGAATTAAAAATTTAAACTGATCTAGTTTAGGAATGATGCTTCTGCAATTCCACTGTATTACAGTGGTCAAATCCTTGACCTCTTGCACTGAATCAGGCATCGAGGGAAAAGAACTCTGCTAAAAAACCACATTTTTCTTTCAAAAATGTTCTCACAATCGGGAGCAAACATAATACTATGCTTTTAAGAGGGTCATTTATATTTAAAGCATTTAAAATATTGTCCACCAGGTCAGAAAGCGCAAGCAAGCCAGATTGTGGCTGTTGCCTCGACCGCGAAAAAGGAACATACGTGTTGGGCTCTGCTCCGGGAAGTGCTGAGGACCCCTGGTGCGTAGAACAACCGCTTAAACCAGGAGGTACTTGCTTCGGTCTATTCTCAGCACGTTCGATACGAGGTTTCATTCCAATTTGGGAAGTTTCGGTCTTCTTTCTGGGGAGTGATGGAAAAGAAGTAATTTTTCTTTTCCTAATGGCACCCTGCGATGTACCGGAACTTCCTGCATTGGGAGCGTCAGCAACAGGTTCGTCGTTCTGCAGAATGGTGACCGGAATAAATCGCCACAGTAAACAACTGCAACAGAAACAACCGCTTAGAAAAAGTGTAGTAGGCTAGAAATATTTGGCGCGGGAAAAACATCATGTGCCTCACATTTCTATTATAAATTTATTCTCTTGTTCTCGTTTTTCGAAATTTATTCTGAGGACAATGTAATGGGGACGAAGTCCCCATTTGGCGAGGATAAGGAATCGAGGCGGCCCATGCCGCCAAGATGACGCAATCCGAGTCCACCGCCGACCCGCCGTCGGAAGCGGCGGTGTCTCGCACGCAAACCTGGGATCCACTGATTGCCCGGTTAGTTTGAAACATAGGATACGATCCTTTAGCAATGTCCGACCGAGCTCTAGCGAGCGTCGGACGGTATACGTCTGCCCGGGGCGTTACGTTTGCCTGGGGCGATACGTTTGCCCGGTTAATTCTTGTTTTGAAATACAATACCGCGCCACAATATTTATAGCCTACTACACATTTTATAAGCGGTGGTTTCTGTTGCAGTCGTTTTCTGTGGCGATTTATTCCGGGAACCCTGCAGAATGGAGTAGGGATTGTCCTGAGTCGTTGAAGCGGAACTCTTAAGCATTTCTGCATAAGTACGCTTGGAACGTTCCTTTAAGGAATGCTTGAGTTTTTCCCCTCGTTGTATGTACACCGGGCATTGAGAAAGATCATGTGGAGCCTCGTCGCAATGAAGACACTTGCGCTCTTTTGCACAAGAAGTCCCATCATGACTCTCTCCACAATCTGCGCAACGTTGTTTATTGCAACAATAGGCGGCCGTGTGACCGAGTTGCATACATTTGTTGCATTGCATTACCCGGGGTACAAACAACCGAACAGGTAAACGAAGTGCACCTATTGCAACGTAGTTTGGAAGAGCGGAACCCTCAAATGTCACACGAAAAGAGTTTGTCCGATTGAGAACTCGTTTGTCATTTTTAAGTGACACAGACTTCAGTCGATCGCATTCAAGAATCTTCACACTTTTAAGTGAGGAGTTCTTGAAGCGACCGACACCATCGAGTATCTCTTTTCGAGTCAAACCCTTTTCGTTTATTACACCGTCTATTTCAACGTTGCAACAGGGTACGTATACGCGATACTCAATCGCAAAGAGATCACAGCGCGTTATTGCATTCGCTTGGGTCCTGCAAGAGACGACAACTCGTAATTTGTCTGGCCCCATCCGAGTAATTTCAGTAACTTTGGAAAATTTCTGCGTTAGTTTATTTGAGATGCGAATGACATTAAGTGGTTTTGATTTTCGTCTAAAGTATACAATGAATGGACCTTTGAATCCCTCCGGGTATTCCTTTAGACGAAAATCATGTTTTTCATCAATTTCCTCATCTTCAGAACTTTCTACTTCATACACAGAATTTTCCTCCTCAACGTCTGCTTCATCCTCCTGCTCTTCAGGAGGTGGGTCAGCATCAGAAACATTCAATGACGTGGAGGGGGGATCCTCCCCGCCCTCAGCCATAATAATAAATTAGTCAAAAAACACCATCTCGATCAATTGGAATTGGTCACTATGATAGGTGTCGTATTCCAACAAGGCAACGTCTCATTTACAAAACGACAAAAGATTTCGGAATCTGACTATCCCACCAGCTAACTAACCGATATTACACTTCCAGATTATCACAGGTTCAGAGCTCTACTAAATTCTCTCAAGGACAAAAACCTCAACTCTATAGACAACATAAAAATACCTTTAACAGTTTTCGACAAGAAGGCAAACATATTCTAGGTGAAGATTGTTAAATAATTGAATTTTTGAAACAGTGTACGGCCACCTTAACCCTTTCGCTACGAGCGTCAATATGCCACCTTCTAACCACATAAGAAAACGTTGAGCTCCACATCGAATTGGTTAATCAATTGAAAACTCTGCTCAATCAAGCTTAGTTCAAATTTAAATAATCAAAGCGCATTCGGCGTTTCGATTGATCGAGAACACTGACAGCTGCGCAAATCCCGTCCGGTTTCAGCAGAGAGTTTTATTGAGTTCGACTGCGGCGTGTTGTCGAAATGCAAATCCACTGAAGTCGTCATCGTCGATAGTATTATTTTATTTTTTTGCTCGCTTCTAATCCAAGAAAAATAGACATCGAGCAATACGCAAAATAAACATAAACACAACACACGCAACACGTCCGTGGGAGGGCGCTGGGAAGAAGGGCTCGCGCTTCATTCGAACGCTGCTTCGACAGGGCGCTGAGAGACATGGGAACAAGTTGAGGGAAAACAACAGAAAAGAAATAGTCAAACCAAGACCGAGAATATGATGAGACGGTCATTTTTGAAATTTTTAATTTTAGAACCGAACACATCGCGAGATGCTGGCTAGAGAGGAGTGTCCGGTCAAGTTATAATCACGGCGAGTTGGATGTTTTGCGCGAGATTCTAATTGTTGTGACGTGACGGTATTGCATCGACAAAACGTCAATCAGGGCTGCTAAATATTGTTCACTGCAATGAAGGCAGAGTCTTGAAACAAGACACATACAATCGTTGAGATCATCGCGATCCAACATCCGGTACTTGAGAGGCAGAAGATTATCAGGGGAGGAAACCATTAAAAACCGAAAATTCGGTCCGATGGCAACATGAAACACGCTGCAACAAAATGTAATAGATAAGAATAGACATCAATATTCGAACAACAGATTTAGCAACGGCGAGGAAAATTTTTTCGGTCGTTAGGTTTCTTGCTCCACTTGGAAGTGGTTTTTCGCTTTGCGACGGGGGGTCCTCCAATTCTCGCTTAGCGATCAGTTCGATTTTTTTCCCTCCAACTGTGCTATCCCTCGATCGGTTCTGTTTTCTGTCTCCTTACAAATATTCGACATTTTACGATCATATTATTCTACTAAATCCCCATAACTTTCTTCTATTGTTTCATCAGCAAATGTCAACGAGGGCCAAAACGAAATGAACGAAGTGTCGTTCGCTCTCGTTGGATCGATGGTTCGTTGCTCTGGGGTCCCCTTTTCATTCTGAGTTCGGTCATCGCGCGCTCTGAGTCCTCTGAGCTGTTCCGTGCGTCTCCGGAAGGGAAAAAGGGTTCGGTTGCTTGTTTTCTTTTGTGTCCGTGCCGGTATTTTTTCTTGGTTCATTCTTTGTAGCAAAAGTCCCGCCCATTGCGCCGCGTTTCATTGAGGAAAACAACAAAGAGCACGACTGTGTTGACTGTGTGAGTTTGTACATCCGAATCATTGGTTTTCCAGCAGGGAAATAAATTTCCACGCTCCCCACAAAGTCGGCAGCTCAACTCGCGGATCACTCATCGATTCATCAGTCGCAGTAAGTTTGTTGCAAGCGTAAACGGGTCTCCCGAGTTTTTTTTTTGGTCGGACGGTTCGTTTCGATGGGAAAACTCGAAAGCCAGCTGTGTGTCGGGTGTCATTACGCGTGAAAATCCGATGCGACGGCGGAAGGACCGACAGAAAGGAAATTTCGAACAAAAACGGTGTTAGAGAAGTAGGAAAATATAATTTTGACGGTGATGTTCGAAAACGTGTTTTTTGGCGATTTCGTGGGTGAGGGCTCCGTGAACAAGTGACACGACGGTGATTCACGTATGCGCTTTGCCGGATTCTGGACCGACCAGTGAGTGCGAGAGCATTGCGAGTGATCGTGCAATCGGCATGCCGGCTCAAGATGTGGAGAAATAAGCTACGATAGTTTATTAATAACCATGTTTAATAATTAATTGGAGTGATTACTGGTACATTCGGGCCGCTCGTGCGGTGCGGCCAGACTAGCGAGTGGGACGGAACCTTCGATTCGGTCTTCAATTTCATCGGATTGGACGTGGTTATTTTATAAATAAGATCATCAAAGCGCAGCGGAATAATTGACTATAACAATTTCAATTTTCAAAACAGAACTTTGAACAAATGAATTGAATTGTTTTTCAATCATGTCGGGCTAATGAACACTTCTTGTCTAACTAATGACTCTAAAATATGGCTTAGAAAGTTCAAATACTAAAGAAAGTCTTTTCGCATGTTTTGCGTTCATCGATTTGAGACGTATTAATTCAATATAAGTCCATTTCATGTTTGCAGTAAATAAACTGGATAAACGGGAAACATTTGTAAACAAAACCTGTATTCATCTGTCTTTTTTGTATGCAAATATCAAAAAATTGTGAGGCTCGTATTTTTTTTTTAATTTTTCTACTATTGGACCGATTGATCGATTTCCAATCGTTTTTCGATTGAAACGTATTTTGAAAAAAAAAATGATGGACATTAAACTCTGTTTCGAACGTCTGCGTATAGGTACAATGTTCCTCGATTATATGGGGTTTAAGGTGCCGAGACCTAAGAAATCGTATCACTCAAAGAAAAATTAGAGGTACAACATCGAAATTTTCGAGTGATTTGTAAAAGGTTGTAACTGTTGCTAAATAACCTTCGAGGTAAACATCTGGAAAACTTAATTTCAAAGCCATAAGTTTATATAAGTTTATCATAAGATTATTTTGAAATACAGGTCGGACTCGATTATCCGGAGTATCGATTTTTTTTTCACTCCGAATAATCGAATCCTCCGGATAATCGAGACAAAACAATTTTTTTTTCTTTATTTGTTTTTTGCATGTATTTTTCGTTTTTTTTTTTGAAAATAACAGAGGAATTTGATTTTTGATTCATCCCCTTAAAGTCAAAAAACACCTTTCTCACATGAAAAAAAAAAAATTTATCCAGATTCTCTCAGGAGGTGATAGAGGATCATATTTGATTAAAAAAATCCTCCTACGCATATGTTCGAATTTCAACAATGACAGAGTTACAGAACTTTTTTTTGTTTCGGACTCTGTTGCTTCAAACTGGCTCTACATTAAAAAGTACGCTGCGGAAGACGATTCTGATGCTTTCATTTGAAAGATCAATTTAGTACAGGATATAGTAGTGGAACAACTAAATTAGTGAATTTTAATAACATTTTGGAAGTAAAACACTTAAAAGTTAATAATTTTTAATGTGTTATTATGATTTTATCCTAAAAATTTATATTAAACTAGATTGTTTCTATCAATTAAAATGAAGTTCTTTAACCGCTCCATAATTTATTCTTTGACGCACAACTTCTATCTTTCTTAATTTGGCTGCAATATCGATATAAACAATTCCTGGTGAAAATTCAAGCAAAATCTTCAAAAACCACGATTTTTACCCCACTTTACATGTAATAGCCACTTAAACTTCACCTTAACTTTGAAAGGTTACGTTTCTTCATGAAATAAGCCATATTTGAAATATAAAAAAAAATCCAAACTGAATATTATCGAGTCCAAAATTGTATGTAATCAAATCACATATAATCGAGTTGAAAGGTTACGTCCGACCTGTACTGTATTCTATTAGTCAAATCATTTTATTTGATACCAATATTGAGGGGATTGCAAAACATACATAGTTGACCATTTTGTGGCGGCGACCTTTTCGAATTTATGTTGTTCATAATGTAGTGTATTCTCCAAATCAAGCGATTCAGCCATTTTTTTGCGGCGGCCAAATTGAATTTTTCAAGATCATAGAATACGCAGTTTTATAATGGTCAATCATTCAACAGGAACAGGGTCAATTTTCTATCACTGTGGGACAACCCAACAAACATTCAAACATACATAGAAACAGGTCAAGCTGAATGAAACCATTCAAAAAGTGATTAGTCGTTTGGGGACTGCGGCCATCTTGAAATTGGATTTTTCATTATCTGCTATGTTCTACTAGTCGAGAACTTTCTTTTGATACATTTTTGGGCATTTTTCATAAATAACTGTGTTCTACTAGTCAAGCCTTTTCATTTGATACCCGTATTGATGGGGTTCTGAGAAAATAGGTAATCCGGAAAATTTTTCAAAAATAACTGTATTCTACTAATCAAGCCCTTCCATTTGATACCCATATTGATGGAGTTCTGAAAAAATATGTAATCCGCCATTTTGTAGTGGCCGCCATTGTGGATTTGCATTTTTCATAAATAACTAGTCAAACCCTTTCGTTTGATACCCATATTGATGGGGTTCTGAGAAAATATGTAATCCGTCATTTTGTAGTGACCGCCATCTTGGATATGCATTTTTCATAAATAACTGCATTCTACTAATCAAGCCCTTTCTTTTGATACCCATATTAGCTATTAAATATTGAATTATTATACAAATTATTCAAAATTTCCGAAAATCAAAAATAAAATACTCCAGATAATCGAGTCTAAAGTTCCGGATAATCGAATCCCGGATAAACGAGTATGCGGATAATCAAGTCCCACCTGTGTTCTTGTTACATTTTTTTTTCCTTAATATGCGAATGAGTAAAAGACAAAATTTTAAAAATTAAAAATAGACTTTTTCTGTTTTTTTTTGCGAAGCATTAACAGACTAAGACAGTATTTTGATAACCAAACCAATAACGAATACAATAAATCCAATCAATCAGTGTTCATTTGGATCATAGAATGTTTTAGTGAGACGTTTTAATACAAATACGGGAGTTATCCAGAAAGTAGTAGACGGTTTTGATTAGCGCAGCAATGGGCGAGGCTAGAGCCGCCATCTTGATGTCAAAAGATTCCTACACTCAGTACGCATCCGTCATTATTATGTCTGACAGACACATTCTCATGGAAAACGGACGGATTTCCTTCAAGATGTCGACTGTAACAGAATGTCTGAGTATTTTCACGATTCTGGAAACAATTTGCCAATCCATAGTATTGGGTTGGGGAATAAGTTCGTAGCGTAGCTTTTATTTAAACAAAAAACAATATCATATCAATAATATCATTATATCAATAAGTTAATCAATTATATATTTGCCGCAATTCATGCGACTTACGATTTTGAAGCTGCATCAGGCATGATAGCGAGTTGGTGATGTTCACCTTGCTTGGCATATGAACGATCTGGAGGCGAAATGATTGAACGGAGAGTTCAACGCAACGCAAACAACAAATGACAGCAAATCGACACCGTACGCGTCAGTTAGTCTATAACAGTTCGGCTGAAAAGTTCATAAGATTGACGTCTGGATGGCGCCCCTTGCAAAAATTTACTTGACTATCACAAAGCACCATCTTTCAATTGACACGTGTCAAAATTTGACAGCAATCGGTCGATTGGTTCGTGAGCATTGAGAGTGAAGTAACTTTTGTTATTGTGGAAAAAAAGTGGGAAAATCAAAATTTTGTGTATTGATAAAGCAATGCTTTTTGGTGGAAAAAAATGCAGTGCAAACCATAGTATGGCTTGACAAACGTTATCCGGACTCTGCTCCAGCTATTGAAACTGTGTAATATTACCGAAATTACCGAAATTACCGAAATTACCGAAACTGAGGCCTTGAGGAAAAACCGAAAAAGTACTATAAAAATGGTAAAGTTGCAAGATCACTATAATCGCTGTATCGCCCTCGAAGGCAGTTATGTTGAACAATAAAATTGAATTTTGCAAAAAAAAAATAGTTTTAATGTGTTACCTTATAAACTTTTCAGCCGAACTGTTACAGTAATGCTTTTGAATCCGGACGCTTGTTAATCCGGACACTTTGCATTAGATTCAATATAATACCACAGCCATAACATAGTACGGATTCAAAAGCATTACTATGTATGAGGCAGCTCACAAAATGATGATGTCAACGTGTCCAATTCTTGGAACAACCTCCTAACATAGTTAACGATGCTCAGAAAACGAGGAAGCTCCTCAGTAGAAGGTGGCTCTCGGATATCCTCTTCAAATAATCGATGTCCCATGAATACGTATAATAATATAAGTGTCATAAATTATTGAGCAAGGAAGTATCTACTTAAAACTAGAAAGTATGCCCATTGTTATACATTAAAGCGAATATTGTTTTTGAAAGTTTTGACTTTTTTAAAAAAAAACTTAGGAATTCATGCAGTTCCACTTTTGGCTACCTTGCGGAGCTGAAAACGGAAATTTTTGTTTTTAAAGAAAATGCTTTATTGACGTAGGACTACGTCTTAAATTTCTGTATCGGGATGTTAGTTCAAAGTTACGAAAACAAGAGTGTGACAAAATGTCCAAATGTTGAATGATTGTTAATTATTGACTCGAAAAAATGGTTTCAATAGCTTAAAAAAAGCTTTTGAAAACAGGCTATTGAAATCACACAAATCCGTATATAAGTTGACGCCGGGTCGGAAATCCATTTAGTTGTGATTGGAAAGTGTTGGGAAAATGATCTCTCTCGCTCGCTTAAACACTATGCTCTTCTTTCTCAATTCCAATTTTTTCTGCATCCGGAGCGTTAATAATTCTTTTCCGGCTAATATATCACAGATATAACCCACTTTTAGTTTTTATCATCTTTATACAGCCATTCCATGCCAAACCGATATAGTGGTTCTCAGATTTTTTTTTGTGTTGTGATTTTGTGTTGTTGTTTGTTTTGTATCTTTTTGACGTAGGACTACGTCTTACATTAAGGGTGCCAAATCAGAAAACAAGTCACGGTTTTATGAAATAAAATTAACGTTAATAACTATTTTTGCTACGAACGGATTTGAACGATTTGCATTCCAATCGAATCGGGAATTTTCTAGAATTTGTTTGATACGCTATACTGGTGAGAATTGAAAGCATTCCCATTTCCCCATATATTTGTTCTGTCCATTTGAGTGCTTTCACGAACAGAGCTGTCAATAACGGGCAACTTATGCAGCCGATAGAATAGAAGCAATAAAGGAATAGCGAAAAGAGAATATTTGCGAAGTAAACTCCATCCTTGCATAGTAAGTAAGCTGTCGCTGGCGTATAATTATTGCATCTCCTCTGAGGAAAATTCTCAGAATCTTTCTGTGTCCAAAACAGCAAAGGTTGCTTATTATGAGCCGAGAAACGATTTTTTCATGAACGGTCATTCCCGCGATGTTTCATCTAGTATTTTTGCAACTGTGTGCATCTGTTAGATACGTATTTGATGCTTGTTGAATGGCGATGCACGGTAGATGCCTCTCGTTAAATACTCAGTGCAATGCGTGCATTGATATAAAGACAAAGACAAATTGCGACATATGACCAATTAGTGTATTGTTCTCGCAAAGGCAAGAAAGAATCGGTGCTTCTCGAAAAGATTCTACAAAACCACGCAAGTCATTAAACCTTCTCAGGTTTCACGGATCTTTTTACTAAAGATTATGAAAGTTTATGAAGATTATGAAGATTCGACGTATTCGAATTCGCAAATAATATCCGAAATGATTTTATTTTTTTTTATTTGGGTGCCCATTTTCATTTTAGGGTGGTCCGAAAAATCATATTTTCCCAATTTTTCGCAAAAATGACTGTTTTGAAAAATTTATAACTTTTCAACCACCGATTTAGATGATCGACATATCAAATTGAAGCAAAGTTTTTTTTGAAAAAAATATTTCTTTTGCGAAAATATATATCTTAATGTTTGTAATTATTGATTGAGTTAGTTTTTCATAGTTTTCTCAGATAGAGGGCGCAATTTTTTTATATTTTTTTCTGGAAAGCTGAGGTTTTTTTACATAACATATCCGAAAACCAGGGAGGTGTTATTTTTAGTTTTTGAGTTATTATCTTGCAAATTTAACATGTTTTAAGTCTTCACTCAATATTCCTATGTGACTAGACTAGACCTGTGCGACTAGAATCCAATCTTCCTGCAAGTGTGATATTTTTTCAAATAAGGTTAGCTTCAATTTAATATGTCGATCATCTTAATCGGTTGAGTAGTTCAAATGTTATGATTTTTTGCAAAAAGTCATTTTTGGGAAAAAGTGGAAAAAATTGATTTTTCGGACCATTGACCATTGAGATGAGCACCCTAATGAAAAAATTAAAAAAAGGGTCTAATGTTTTGCGATAAAGAAAAAAATTACCATTTTTGACGAAAATCTGAGAACCACTATATCGGTTTGGCATGGAATGGCCGAACATAAATATTGTTCTTTTTGTATATTAAATGGACCCACAGTCCTGATTTTTTTAAATCAAATTCTGCAGGTTCCGGAAACATGACTGAAACAAGTTCCGATGCCTTATACAAGAGAAACCCTTAACTCCATAATATTGATGTCAAGTTTGGAAGCTTTCTACTCGCTCATTTACAGTCTTTTTAGTGTATATAGATTCACTGAGGTCACCCGTACATATTCCGGATTGGTTGTTCCGGCAGAAGTGGACTTCTGCCGTATGAGTCATACGGTATGAGGCATGATGTCGACGCCAACTTCTCACAGTTTCTATTCTGTTTTCGCATTTTCGCATGACATTGTCATGACAAATGGTTTGCTTGGTTACAACATGTTAACAGTTTGGCTGAAAAGTTTCTAAGGTAACACAGTAAAGCTATTTTTTTTTGCAAAATTCAATTTTATTATTCAACATAATTGTCTTCGAGGGCGATACAGCGATAAAGCGATCTTGCAACTTTTCGATACCATTTTTTTCACAATAACAAAAGTTGCTTCACTCTCAATGCTGTAACTCACGAATCAATCGACCGATTGCTGTCAAATTTTGACACGTATCCATTGAAAGATGGTGCTTTGTGATAGTCGAGTAGATTTTTGCAAGAGGCGACAACCTTTTGAACTTTTCAGCCGAACTGTTACATGTATTCATCTTATCGCTTCTCAAATTTATCTTATTCGTAGCAAAGTTTTATTCACGAATTGGATACATATATAGAAATGGAAATATAAGAGAGGCACTCATCCTACATATACTTTTTACATTTACTTAAAATATTTTCTTCTAATTCCGGTGGATTGATCCAGTAGCTACGTATCTCCTCTGGTATTAAAGACAAAATCTCCTTAATAATAAAATCTATCCGTGATTTTTCAATGCATATGACTCAGTTTGTCGTTGAAATTTGTTCAGTACATTTAATGAAGGTTTAGAAACTTCCTGTGACTGTGGAGGCGATCTGGCGCAGTGGTAACATGCATGCCTCTCACGCTAAAGGTCACGAGTTCAATTCTCATTCCCGACATTCTTCCAAAAATGGAAGTAAAAGTGACGAACCAGCCAAATGAGTTGAAAGTCACTATAATACAGATATAAAAAAAAGATCCTGTGACTGATTCTACGTAAATAATTCAAGTAACCTCGATGTAGGCATAGATTTTTTGAGATTAATCAAAACTGATTGTTTGAATTGAACTGAACACCCGAAAAAATCTGAAGATTGTATTTCACAAACCTGTGTTTCAATGGTGCCCCCAGAGTTTTAAATACACCCAACCAGGTCAAACATTTTCGAAGACGAAATATGAAAATTGACTCTCCTCTCAGTCGTTTCGCTTTGAGTAAACAGTAAACAGTAAACAATCTTGTTTTAGCATCCATACGAGATGAAACGAAAGCTTGATTTCTGATCAAAAACATTGTTCATTGTTTACCCACCGTGAACTCAAACCTCGATACATGCATACATGATACATGGGAGAGAGAAACGAGGAGATCTGGGGGAAGTCACTTCAGTAGAGTGAGAAAAGGTGAGAAATATATGCGCAAGGAGCGTCGTAAAGGAGATAGCAACAATAACGCCCGAATGACTGTTGATGTATGACGACGGTGAAACTGCTGGAAGAAGCAAAAACTCATTTCCAATTGAATGCGAAGGCAGATGGCTTCACAGTCCCCTGCCTATCCTCAGTTGAATATGATTTTGCCGAGCACCCAACGAAGTCTTAAAAGCTATGAACTACGCTACGAGGAACATGCTCCATAATTCGTTCTACTGACGCGTGGAATGAATCAGCTGATATATAAGTGGGTTCCGTATTTCAGAGTAATTCATTGATAACTTCGATTGTTGAAGAATTGATAAGTAGGATAGCAAGGCCTTCAAATTTCAATTCTTGTTCTGTCCTGCGCAATTGTCGAGTTACAAAATGACGTTCTTGGAATCATGATTTAGGAAAAACTTATAAAAATTGCCAGTGTTCTGGCATGCTTCTCATCCAGCAATTGTTTCGTTACACATGAATGCTCGAACAGGACCGTTTTTCCTGTTTTATACCCCCAATTCCCAAAAGCAAAAATTGATTCCGTATCACACGCTTCACTCACGTCCAATTTTGTCGTAGCAAATTGCTTTGCATCGACGGTTCTTCAAAATGAGACTTCGATTGGAAACACACTATTCTTGACGCTTCTTGATGTGTTATTCCGCTACCGGCTAGAAGAACTGCAATCTCTGGGACTACCAAACTTCGGAGAAAAACTCACGTTTTTATCCTTATCAGGTTACTATGGTAAAAACACCAACATAGTAGCCAAGTTTTACGTCAAGATTGCGAATAAACGATCAACAAACACATTGTTCGCATAAATTGAGGCAATGCGTTTTTCATTTGAATTAAAATAACAAAACTTGAATAAAATAATAAAGCCATTCGGCCCACTTTTGACTGCTAATATTTATTAAATGGACAAATCTCTTCTCTATATATATAAAAATCTCGTGTCACGATGTTCGTGGTCGAACTCCCCCCGAAACGGCTAGATCATTTTTTATGAAATTATGCACAAAAAATTATAGAAGGTTGTGTTCAAGACACGACCGCATTGTTGACGTAGAACTACGCTGTAGTTTAATTCAAGTCGCTTGTTTATAACTGCGGATATTATTTTATAATGCTACGAAAATTTTGAAATAACCATTCTACCATTTTGGTCGCCCTGAAATATTTTTTTATTGTAGAATTTTTTGACGATAATTGTTTGATCGTGTGCTCGCAGAACAATACATGCTCGAGATAAGCGCAGCTGTCATCCTTAGTGGAGAAAGTTTTGCTACTGGCAAGCGAAACCAAATCACAAACAAAATTTCAGAACGACATTTACTTTCTTGGTGACTAAATAAACGAAATAAACTCTATCTTTTAATCTCAACAACCTCGAAGAGAGTAGCACTGCTTCATTGTGATCAAGATTAGCGCAAATGCAATCCTAGTTGAAAGCAGTTTGCGATTGGCAGGCGAGCCCAAATAAATTTATAACTTAATATAACTTATTGAATAACTTGGTATTCACCAAATAATTTTTTGGTGCACAACCTGAAAACCTGCCTCACCATAGCGTCAGTTCAATGCATTGAGGACAGAAAACAAATAATGTTAACTGCTTGAAAAAAGGCTGAATATTTGCCTCAGCAGAGATTCATTACCAATACCCTAGCGCAAATAATATCCTCCCGCTATCTCTCCTCCTTATTTGTATTTATCACTATGACTGCATAATTTGCAATACCAAACAATCGTCAATAATAGCATTTAAAAAAATAGGCGATTGTTGCATCGTTACAGAGCAAATACACACGAGAGCAAATACAAATGGGGTTTCAGCGTAACGAAGATGCACTTATCTCCGTTTTGCGCTCAGAAGCCCTTTCTGTTAAATTGCCAGTCTAGATTTGCTTAGCTGTCATCATTTGTGGAGAGAGTTTTCCTACCGTCATGCGAAACCAAATCACTGACAAAATTCCAGAGCATTAATTTTCTTGGTGAGCTGACAATAGCCTAGCTAGATGATTCCCCACACAATTGTTTAGGTCAGAACCTTAATGCAATGGCGTCAGTTTGATGCAATGATTGCAATGCCAGAGACATCAGCGAGTGAGTAATTTGGTCGCTCAATCCGAAACGAAGACATGTGATGACGCAAAACAAGGAAGAACAAGCGATGTTCATTGCTTTGAATACAGAACGATACCGAAAGTTTGCCTTCCTTCCTTGCTTGAGACTTTAAACTTCTTCAGTTCATTCGTATCTAACCTTCAGGCCCTTAGAAAACTTTACTTTATCCATAATATTACTCCTCCACTCCTTACCGCCGAATGCCTTGAGAAAGGCATTCGATCCCTCGCCGTCCAGCTCGCCCAGCAACGATGTTGTTCAGTCGATTACCTCCCGAAAAATGAAAGGTTGCCTCAGCGAGATCCACTGTAAATACTCTAGGCAAATATTCCCCTTCATTCTTCTTCTTTTCCTTTGTTCACGGAGACTTTACATCTTACGATTTCTCCTTCGTTGCTCGTCGATGAGTTACTCGTTATTGACAGCTCTGTTCGGGAAAGCACACAAATGGACAGAACAAATGTATGAGGAAATGGGAATGCTTCCAATTTTCATCAATTCAAACCATATACAGACTATGGGATTAGAGTACCGATTACCATATGTTTGATACCGATAATAATAAGCCATGCGTTTTGCCGGCGAGCTGGAAGACTTTTTGAAAAAAAAAAGACGGGTGGGTAATGTCGGGGACATAACCGGAGTGACGTAGGACTATACAAAGGGGACAGCTTTTGTTAAATATATATTTCAAATATATTGTTTTATTTTCTTCTCCTACGTGAATACCTACCTATCTACCTGAAAAATGGATTAATTTACTGTTTACTCTTTATGAACATGTTGGTGGTTCTGAAAAGAACCTTTGGCGTTGTGTTTTTGCGTTTTTTATGAAGGCTCACCACCTAGCTCCGTACATGGAATACCTCTTTACATTGTCTTTGATCCCCATGTACGTCCATCACGACCATTTGTTTAAGAAAGCATTGAACTGTATTTCCTAAACTCTTTTTTGGAAGGTTTAATGGCCCTGAAAAGCGCCTTGTTTTATGGAATGGTTCCAATTTAGAAAACTTAGTACTCGTGGTTTTGAAAAAAACCATTTCGAACGCCCTCGATGCCGCGCTCGGCCTAGCTACCCTTGCGGGAAACTCCAGACCAACACGGTTCGAGCGGGATTTTGCCTTTCCCTTCACTTTTCCTCCTTTGCCATGTCCAGACATGGCTGCTTGGGTTGGTTTGTTGATGTGTTGTGATGCGAACTGATGTGGTGTACGGTTTGAATGAGAATGATCGTTACGGAAGGAAGGAAGGTAGGTATTGTATTATAGAGACTTTAAACTTTTGCAGTTCATTCGTCTCTAGCCTTGAGAAAAGCCCTTTGAAAACTCTACTCTATTCTACTCCAGCGCTACCACCTCCGCCCTCTTGCCTTGAGAAAGGCACTCGATCCCTCGCCGTCCAGCCCGTCCAGCAACGATGTTGTCCAGTCGGTGTCCACACAAAGAATGATCGTTACGGCAGCGGAGCGGGAATTTTTAAGCTGACTGGCTGGCTCGAGAATTACGCGTGAGACTGCGACCAATTTTTCGTTCATATTTTTTCTTTTTCCTTTCCAATCGTGCTATTTCGCTGCTGCTCTGGTTGCCCGTTTTGGTCGGTACGATTTGAGGAGCACAAAATGGACCAATCAAAAATGGGCACATAGTACATTTGGACAATGCTTGATATTTCACAATTATTCAATTATTTATCTCAAGAAAAATGAAATGTTATTCGTTATGATAGATGCGTAGATATATTTCCTATCAATTGATGCAAAAACCTTTGCGATCTATTGAGAAATGCTCGAGTTATAAGCGTTCCAAATCTTGCATTTTTTCCTACTTGTTCAGTGCCTAGATTTCCATTTCACCCCCTATATCTTCCGGTTAGACGTAGTCCTACGTCAACATAATAAATTATTGAAGTTCTTTATGTATGCGCTCGTTTTGTAAGGTGACAATCACGTTATTGTCATCAACCCTAATAAAACTAAAACTGGAGAACACGTGTATACATTCAATTCGTATGTTGTTGAAGACATTGCTGGAGTCATGGTAGGTGACCGCACAGCGACGCGAGAAATTGTGATTCAAAGAAGAAAGAATAATCTGGATTTCATCGTTGACACCCACCGTTCAAACGATGCTCTTCATCTTCTTCTTCGATGGTACTAATGTTCCTAATATTCCTAACGTTCACCATCTCAACGTAGAATGACCTGCGAACGATATAGTGGTAGAGAGCGAACGACTGCGATTCTAGACAATCAGAATCGATGTGAGGAAAAATACATTCACTTGCGATACGGTATCATGAGCAACGTCGACACAGCCTTCGCTATTGCCAGGCCTAAACATATAACAGCACGTGTGTTCCAACAAAAACATGAATGAAATGTAGAATGAGCTCCATTACAACGTTACATGTATTCGGTTCCATACATCCAGTAAGGGATGTATTTGGCAGGATGGTACAAGCGAGGATTACCTTATATGCACTTTTTTTTATTGTCGATAAAATACGCCCTGAGGTAATTGATAGTGTAATTACCTCAAAAATTCCAGATGCGTCTATTCTCACTCACCCGTATTTTGAAATCTGATTAGTCGAAATTACCCAAATCGATTGCAATATCGCATTTTGCCATCCGTTCAATTTCGACGGGTTGAGCAAATGTGGCAACCTTGAAACGTGATGCGATATAGATGTCATTGAGCTTCATGTTCCATTTCTGTGGAGCGTAAATTATCATGAATTTCCAAGTGAAATCAACGCTTTTGAAATAGAAAATTTAAATGAAATATGGCTCTATTGTGTGTTCTGAATAACACACTCTCTGCAGGTTGGGAAAAATCTTGAACGAAAATAGTCTGTAGTAATAAAATAATTATTATTCTGGATAATATTTTGGCTGAAATGTAAGGAGATTTATAGAAAAACAGTTAAGTTAGGGTCAGGACTATGTCTTCTTTTTTTTTTCTTCTGTAGGAGCATTGCACCACTGCGACCATTAGTTTGATCTATTGTAGTGCACTCCAGTTTGCTATGTATGCAGTGTCAGTTCGTTCTATCACTCAGGGAATAAGTGATAGTCGCACCAGGACTTTGCATATCCCCCCACGAAGGTATGACTTCCTTTATGAAGTTCCTTACCTGTTTTGGTTCAGCAGACCAAATCTCGTTAGGCATAAGAATGCCCTTTCCAAGAATCTGCAGTCTTCGCTGAATTAGTGTACTGCATTGACACAGTAAATGTTCCGAAGTTTCAGCATCAAAATTGCAGAAACGACAGTTATCATCTGCCAGTTTACCGATTTTTTTAAGGTGATACCTGCTCGGACAGTGTCCGGTGAATAGACCGGTTAATGTACTCAAATCTGCCTTATTCAAGCTGAGTAGGTTGCGTGTTATTCTGTTACAAGGTGTAATGAATAATCTGGATTGTCTTGGTGTTGATAGAGCCCTCCAGTTGGCTTCAATCATTGATATATCCCAGGTTTTGAGCTCAGATTTCATGCATGATGTAGATAATCCACAAAATGGCTCCGACCCGACGAATTTAGTTGAAGATCCTAATCTTGCCAAGAGATCGGCTCTTTCATTACCATTACGATGTCATAATAAAATCGCACAAAAAGAGTCGCACAAACGAGGAATGACGCAAAAAGGGACCGCACAACATCAGGTTTGCCTGTATATCAACGAAGAAATACTGATAATGACGGACAATCATATATAAAAATTAACATATTCGCTTCAGCTGAACAAAACATTCAATGATCGTATTAATGTTGAGTTCTGTGTAGACTTTCCGAGATCTCGCACAGCACGCAAAAGAGACAGTGTGCTTTGCGTTATCCAGTCTCGCATCTCACAAAGTCATTGGAAGCTGTCTGCAACAAATGAGCGAGGTAGAAGGCAGCCGAGCGAGCAGATTTCCTGTGCGCGCTGAAATTCCGAGAGACGAGTATCGATTTTCTCTTCCTCACAGCCCTTTCATGTGCAAGCGATGAGACCGGGCTTTAGCACGCGAGTTTGGGATTAGTTCTTTCTCTTCTCTTACGTAAAATTTTGTGATGTGTTCAGGAAATGCCTCATCGCGTTTCGATGCAAACGATGCACATGTGTTGTGTACACGAAGAGATGCTCGTGCATTAGTGCTTGCGAGACTTTCTCGTGTACCTGCCTCAAAGTGACATTTGGTGAGGCCTTCTGAGATCTCGCACAGCACGTAGAAGAGACAATGTGCTTTGCCCTATTCAGCCTCATATCTCACGCAATCATTGCGAGCTGTGTGCAATAAATGAATGAATTGATTGGATGACTTTAGCAGCGACATTAAGGTGAAACAGTTATTCATCACTAATTGTTCTTCGTGCCACATTACGAAGATTAAAATTTTAACACCAGAAGCACAACTTCACCTGACAGCACCAAATGTCACTTTGAGGCAGGCACACGAGAAAGTCTCGCGAGCACCAACACATGTGCATCACTCATGTTGAGGTACAACGAGGTATTCTTGAGCACATCTCAATATTTTACGAAAGAGAAGAGAAGGAGCCGAACCCAGGCTCGTGTGCTAAAGCCCGATCTCATCGCTTGCACATGGAAGGATTGTGAGGAAGAGAAAATCGATACTCGTCTCTCGAAAATAAGGCGCGCGCACAGGAAGTCAGGTTCTGTGGCTCGATGAAGAGCAACAAATACATTTGCAACAGCGAAATTTATATTGATTTTCTTTATTTAATTAAAACATTATTATTTTTTTGTCGGATGATGTCTTTTCCATGTCAGATTTGTTAATGAAATACATCGGGAATGGAATATAACGAATGGTTTGCGTTTTTTTTTTTAAATTTTTGTCGGTGGTCATGAACTTGGCGCTCTAACCCTCGGTACGTCAAACACAAGTATGAACACAAGAGTAACGAACATTTCATGTATCTTCTGCCACGCAGGCGCTTCACGATTAGATCGTTAAAAGATTTAAACACACTTACAATACATTAGTTTTTTTTTATTTAACAACCAACATATTCACTAGAAATAATGTTTATGGCAGAACAACGTTTGCCGGGTCAGCTAGTTATTTTATATAAATTTTATATGAAAAAAATTTAAAAAAAAATAAATTTCTGCTAAAACAAGAAAAACGCGTTTTTCCAACGCCGAGTGGCAGATACTTTGAATTGGATATTGTTGAAAGATGTCTAAAACCAGTTTCCAGTTTCCAGTTTTGTATGCATACACCTGGTGAATTCTGTCAAAACGTCAGTGAGGATGTGCCTTTCACCCCAAACAACTACCAAGAATTTAAAAAAAATCTACTTACGCACAATTTGCAATCCCTACCTGTACCAGAAAACTTTACATCTCAATAACATAACAAACTGCTTAAACCCCTTCAATTCCAAAATGAATTCCGACCTGTTTCTGGCTACAATATCCCGGATCAATATAGCGACAGTTTGATGGACTTTAAGTCTTCATTAATTCCGACCATTGCAAGCTCTTCAAGCTAAGCTTCTCTTACGTCAACCAGCTGACGGCTATCGAAACAGATGACGATGACGTTTATTGCCGTGTACCTCGCACTCTCACTCTCACCAAGATCTCTTCTCGTGCCGGGCAGATTCCCGATCTCGCGACGCGCTGCGCACAGATTTTCCCGCTCAATCCCCGTCGAGGTTGCGCATCCTGTGAATGTGTGGATGTGAATTTTTCCGTGTGCCGCCACGACAACCACGAGTGCGAGAAAGCCCGACCGTCGGGATCAACCGACGACGACGACGACGACGATCAAGCGCGGACAGACATACGAGTTCCGCGCTATCACTGACAGTTGCGCGCTGTGCTTTCCGTGCTTGCCTATTCACAACGAGGCGCGCAGCATCCGAACCAGGCGGGGAGATAAACGGTGGTGATTTGCACGCAGGAAAAGAAAAATTGGGCAAAAAATTGTCACAGTCGCAGTGATTACGCGCAGTCGGATCGCGGGAAAAGTCGTGGAGTACTGGGAAGTGTCGCTTGGGAAGTCGTCCTCGCCCGAATAAAGTGTAGTGGACAGGTGGCCACGGCAAGATTTGGAAAATTTCTGGTCTTTTTTTCTCTAGTCCCGGGGGTATGACGGGCTGTTTTTTTCCCTTTTCTCTGTACCGCGGTGAATAAAGTGAACAGTTCGGAAAAAAAAATCGTGAAGCGCCTGTGTGGCAGAAGAGAATATTATGAAGGAAAATTGAAAGTTATTTATGTAACAAGTAATAATGCTGTGATACAATTTTTTTTGTATCGTTTAGTAAATAAAATTTGGCTTGTGCTTCCATAGGAAAAAAATCTCAGCTGTGTTTTCGAAGTGCAGAGTGTAAACAGTTAGCAGTCTAAGGAAAGCGGAAAATTTGGAAATTGCAAAATAAGCAGTTGAACCGAAAAGTGTAAGCCCAAGTGTTGTGATAGTATCTAATTTCTGTTGTTGCCGTTCGAGAGATAGTTCAAGGATTGGTCAGGCGCCATGGCGGACACCTATGAGGAATATGAGGAAACTCACACCGTCACGCGAAAATCGGTGACCACCTTCAGGATTGAGGAAGTAAGTACCCACAACTTTTGCGATCGATCACTGACATTGTGCATGCCACCAACCACGCTGCTCGCCCAGTGCTGCCATCTGGGGAAAAGTGCCGAGACTAGGCCCGCTGGGCAATTGACTTTATTTTTTTTTTGTTGTTGCACTTGTGTGCGTGTGCTTCTTCTCGCCAGCGCGTGCACTCTCGTGACCGACTGATCGCCAGTAGAAGGCAAGCAAAATGGCAGTAAAAATATTATAACTATTTTTAAATCCTCAGCAATACACGCAACACTCTGTCGGATAGCATGAACCTAAGAGCGCCGACAGAAGATACCAAGTGAATTGAAATATATTTATCTAGCGACAGTATGAATTTTGCCCTGGTTGAACTTGATAAAAACCACTTCAAGCCATGTTCAAGATATGCTATTTAATTTGGAAAAATTGTCAGATGGTCCCTTCACGGAACACATAACGATCACCGCTGACCTCAATCAATATCAACACAAGCCCCAATCAACGCCCACGGAAGGCCATCCGTACGACACGACGCCGTGTATATATATTTTTCCCGTCGTCCGGGATGATAGATCATCGGATGAAAACCACGGCCAATCGCCACCGGTACCGATGATCGGCAAGACGGGTAGACAAACAACCGAGAATAACATGTGAAGTGGTCCGAGGGATGAGCTTCGTAGCAAGGGGTTGAACGAGTGGGAGAGGGGGGGGGGGGTGGCAATGGCGTTTTATTGGGATATGCGTGAAAGAATTACAGCGACCTTTTCCTCGATAGACGCTGGCGTCCCTCGGAAACCTTGACAACGACGATGGATCGCGTGTAGCGAATTCTCGGTGACCATGATCCAGCCGAAACCTTCGGCTGCTTCTGAGCTGGTTTGTTGTGATGTTTGGCGCAGAATGGTATACGATGATATATCGATGCTGTTGATTGCCCCGCTGTCATCGATTATTTGAGCTGCGCTATAACCCTGATAAAGCCTGTTTAAGTCAGAATTTGGTCGCATAAAGTAGGATATCTCTCAGCATAGGAATAACGTACAAAAAAGGGAAGGATGTCTTTTTATAGATTTTTTAATAAGCTTTAAGGGAAAAACATGACTTTTTTCAGCTATTCGGATGATTTTTTGAACTTCGTTTTCGAACCATACCTTTGTGTGATGTTCTGAAGACACACTGTCATTTTCTGAAGACACTCCTCTTCGTAAACTTTTCCATCCATTGTTGTCGGCCCATTTTACATTGTTTTTATGTTTAGCAAAGAGTCGCTCAGTTTGGCTCACACAAATCTTGCCATTTCTGGAACCTACACGGTCTTTGATGACTTTCCTGGTTTCTTGGGATACCATTGTGAGCCGAGCTCGAACATCGAGTAATGTGTTGACCTTTCTTTCTTGAATGGTCAGGTGTTTTATTTGACCACTACAGTTGAGAGATGTTGCCGATCTTCAGGATAAGGAAAGATTCTGTGATGAGCTAGCTGGTATTACTGAGAGGCTCCCGGAAGGTGACTTCAGAATTCAAATAGACGACCTCAGCTTTGGCTAGAACAAGACGCCTCTCGTGACGCCATAGGGCATCGTAAATGACGAAGAAACACATCGAATCTTGAACCGCTTGTGAACCAAAGGCAATCTCTGATTATATCTACTGAATAGGTGCGCAAGAACTTGTTCAACAACAAAACTAATCAACTTATTACGAAACCTTACTCGTCTGGCATTAACATGATTTAGAATCATGAAATGAACCTTCTCAACCGCAACATCATCTAAGAGGTGTAACGGAGTACCAGACCTCTGTGAGCAGAGCTCTGTTCGATGGAGTTTTTTTTCTTCTGTATTATAGTGATTATCAACACTTTTGGCTGGTTCGTCACTTTTACTTCCATTTTGGAAGAAATTCGGGAGTCAGAATTGAACTCGTGATCTTTAGCGTGACAGGTACGTATGTTACCAGATCGCCTCCACTCGATGGAGTCTTGTTCAACTCCTGATGTGATCTGAATCCATGTTATCAGGAGCAGATCTGACGTAATGGTGAACAGGTACTCTCAAGCTGAAGGTCAAGAGTTCAATTCTCATCCCCTTGATCAACTCATAGTATAAGTTAGTATAAGGTAGTTAATTCTCCTTTCCCTTGTCGATGCTTTCGTATGCGGGCTAGCGAGAGTATGCGAGAATGAAAGCTATCGAATGTTTGGAGAGTATGTACGTGAGTGTACTTGAAACTAATCCCGAGTTAGCCACGGGTAATCGTTGACTCAATGCTGATCTATTTTGACGTAGAACTACGTCTTTCATTAAGGGTGCCAAATCAGAAAACAGGTCACGTTTTTATGAAATAAAGTTAACTTTAATAACTATTTTTGCCGCAAACGGATTTTGGCGACTGACATACCAAACGAATCGGAAATTCCCTAAGATTTGTTTTATATGCTATACATTGCAATCCCATAGTCTGTATATGGTTTAAATTGATGAAAATTGGAAGCAATCTCATTTCCTCATGCATGTGTTCTGTCATTTGTGTGCTTTCCCGAACAGAGCTGAGCTAACGAGCAACGAAGGGGAAATCGTGAGATTTAATATCTCCGTGAACAAAGGAAAAGAAGAAGAATGAAGGGAAATATGTGCCTGAAGTATAAACAGTGGATCTCGCTGAGGCAAACTTTCATTCATCGTGAGGACTCCGACTGAACAACATCGTTGCTGGGCAAACTGGACGGTGAGGGATCGAATGCCTTTCTCAAGGCATTGGGGGTGGAGGAGTGATACGAGGAAAAAGTAAAGTTTTCCGAGGGGTTTTTTTTTTGAAGGTTAGAGACGAATGAACTGAAGAAGTTTAAAGTCTCACATGTCTTAGTTTCGGATTGACTGACGCCATTGCATTAAGGTTCTGAGCTACAGAATTGTGTGGGGAATCATCAAGCTAGGCTATCGTCAGCCCACCAAGGAAATAAATGTTCTGGAATTTTGTCTGTGATTTGGTTTCGCATGACGGTAGTAAAACTCTCGCCACAAAGAATGACAGCTAAGCTGATCTAGACCGGTAATATTAACAAAAAGAATTTTTGAGAAGAGCGCATAACGGAGATAAGTGTGTGTATATTTAATTGCTTCAAGACACCAATATAAGGATATTTGTGTGCGTACGTGCGTGCGTTTTAACGTATTGCGCTGTTGCGGGTGAACATATCAATCCGAACGTGGCGACAAGAAAGGGAGATAGTGGGAGGGAAATATTCGCGCTAGGGTATTAGTAATGAATCTCTGCCGAGGCAAATATTCAGCCTTTTTCGAAGCAGTTGACGCTGTTTGTTTTCCGTCATCATAAAGGCTTCGTTGGTGCCTTTGATATTGCATCAATGCATTGAACTGACGCTATGGTGAAGCAGGTGTTAAGGTTGTGCACCAAAAAATTATTTGAGGAATACCAAGTTATTCAATAAGTTAGAAATTAATAATAATTTATTAATTTATTTGAGTACGCGTGCCAGTAGAAAAACTGCCTTCAACTAGGATTGCATTTGCGTTAATCTTGATCATAACGAAGCAGTGCTACTCTTTTCGAGGTTTTTGAGATTAACAGAAAGAGTTTACTTCGTTTATTTGGTTACCAAGGAAGTAAATGTCGTTCTGGAATTTTGTATGTGATTTGGTTTCGCTTGCCAGTAGCAAAACTTTCTCCACTAAGGATGATAACTACGTTTATCTCGAGCATATATTGTTCTGCGAGGAGAAAAATGAATCATCAAACAATAATCGTCAAATGATTCCATAAGAAAAAAATATTTCAGGGCGACCAATCTGGTAGAATGATTATTTCTAAAATTTCGTAGCATTATAAAATAATATTTGCAGTTGTAAACAAGCGACTTGAATTAAACTACAGCGTAGTTCTACGTCAACAATACGGTCGTGTCTTGGACACAACCTCCTATAATTTTTAAGTTTAAGTTATGTATCTATACAGCCATTCCATGTGGAACCGATATAAAGGGTGTGTCACATCAAATTGCATCACGGAAAAAAACGCTGTAGAAATTCGCCCAGTAGACCGATCCTTTTGAAAATTTTAGACAGTAAAATAAAAACTATTAAACAACTTTTGGCATTTTCTTTTTATTCATACTTCGAGCCCAAGCCCGTATGCTCGCACCTTCCTCTTTACCCCGTCCATAAGGTTCTGTACAACGTCAGGTTGTAGTTTTTTTTTGAACAGAAATCCATTTTCTCTTGAAGTCCGCCTCCGATTTGACAACTTTTGGGTTCTTCCGGAGGGCCTGCTTCATAATCGCCCAATATTTCTCTATTGGGCGAAGCTCCGGCGCGTTGGGCGGGCTCATTTCCTTTGGCACGAAGGTGACCCCGTTGGCTTCGTACCACTCCAACACGTCATCTGAATAGTGGCACGAAGCGAGATCCGGCCAGAAGATGGTCGGGCCCTCGTGCTGCTTCAATAGTGGTAGTAAGCGCTTCTGTAGGCACTCCTTAAGGTAAACCTGCCCGTTTACCGTGCCGGTCATCACGAAGGGGGCGCTCCGCTTTCCGCAAGAGCAGATCGCTTGCCACACCATGTACTTTTTGGCAAACTTGGATAGTTTCTGCTTGCGAATCTCCTCCGGAACGCTGAATTTGTCCTCTGCGGAGAAGAACAACAGGCCCGGCAGCTGACGAAAGTCCGCTTTGACGTAGGTTTCGTCGTCCATTACCAGGCAATGCGGCTTCGTCAGCATTTCGGTGTACAGCTTCCGGGCTCGCGTCTTCCC